>NW_026061721.1:960000-1280001 GCF_023897955.1 Schistocerca gregaria | reverse complement strand
GTTGATGTAATAGCCAGTAAGAAGTAGTACAATTCAAGTTTTAGGTATCGATTGTTGACTTTTTACCCTTCTTTGGTGCCTTGGGCATGAGCTAGGAACTTAAGATTTTGCATGATAGGAGGTCTAGCAGCCGCGTTGCACGTGAGAATGTGAAAAGTGTTCATATGTAGTAAAAACCTGAGAAATACGTCCGTTTTCCTCATTTGTTATCGAATCGACTTAAAGCCAGATCGTCACATTGGCCGCTCTTCTCTCTGAAACGGTTGTACTTATCGTCTGCAAAGCTATGTCGCGTGCTGCGGTATGTGGAGACACTAAAAGCACCATAGTAGAACACAGATGAAGCTTCCAAGTTGATGTAATAGCCAGTAAGAAGTAGTAAAATTCAAGTTTTAGGTGTCGATTATTGACTTTTTAGCTGGCTTTGGTGCCTTGGACATGAGCTAGGACCTTATGATTCTGCATGAAAGGAGGACTAGCAGCCCAGTAGCACGGGAGAATGTGAAAAGTGTTCATATGTAGTAAAAACATGAGAAATCCGTTCGTTTCCGCCATTTGTTATGGAATCGACTTAAAGCAAGATCGACACATTGGCCGCTCTTCTCTCTGAAATGGTTGTACTTATCGTCTGCAAAGCTATGTCGCGTGCTGCGGTATGCGGAGACACTAAAAGCACCATAGTAGAACACAGATGAAGCTTCTAAGCTGATGTAATAGCCAGTAAGAAGTAGTACAATTCATGTTATAGGTATCGATTATAGACTTCTTAGCTGGCTTTGGTGACTTGAACATGAGCTAGGACCTTAAGATTCTGCATGAAGGGAGGACTAGCAGCCGAGTTGCACTGGAGAATGTGGAAAATGTTCATATGTAGTAAAAACCTGAGAAATCCTTCCGTTTTCGTCATTTGTTATCGAATTGACTTACAGCCAGATCGTCACACTGGCCGCTCTTCTCTCTGAAACGGTTGTACTTATCGACTGCAAAGCTATGTCGCGGGCTGCGGTATGCGGAGACACTAAAAGCACCATAGTAGAACACAGATGAAGCCTCTAATTTGATGTAATAGCCAGTAACAAGTAGTATAATTCAAGTTTTAGGTATCGATTATTGACTTTTTAGCTGGCTTTGGTGCCTTGGACATGGCTAGGACCTTAAGATTCTGCATGAAAGGAGGACTAGCAGCCGAGTTGCACGGGAGAATGTGAAAAGTGTTCATATGTAGTAAAAACCAGAGAAATCCGTCCGTGTTCGACATTTGTTATCGAATCGACTTAAAGCCAGATCGTCACATTGGCCGCTCTTCTCTCTGAAACGGTTGTACTTATCGTCTGCAAAGCTATGTCGAGTGCTGCTGCATGCGGAGACACTAAAAGAACCATAGTAGAACACAGATGAAGCTTCTAAGTTGATGTAATAGTCAGTAAGAAGTAGTACAATTCAAGTTTCAGGTATTGATTATTGACTTTTTAGCTGGCTTTGGTGCCTTGGTCATGAGCTAGGACCTTAAGATTCTGCATGAAAGGAGGACTAGCAGCCGAGTTGCAAGGGGGAATGTGAAAAGTGTTCATATGTAGTAAAAACCAGAGAAATCCGTCCGTTTTCGACATTTGTTATCGAATCGACTTAAAGCCAGATCGTCACATTGGCCGCTCTTCTCTCTGAAACGGTTGTACTTATCGTCTGCAAAGCTATGTCGAGTGCTGCGGCATGCGGAGACACTAAAAGCCCCATAGTAGAACACAGATGATGCTTCTAAGTTGATGTAATAGCCAGTAAGAAGTAGTACAATTCAAGTTATAGGTATCGATTATTGACTTTTTAGCTGGCTTTGGTACCTTGGACATGAGCTAGGACCTTATGATTCTGCATGAAAGGAGGACTAGCAGCCCAGTTGCACGGGAGAATGTGAAAAGTGTTCATATGTAGTAAAAACCTAAGAAATCCGTCCGTTTCCGCCATTTGTTATGGAATCGACTTAAAGCCAGATCGACACATTGGCCGCTCTTCTCTCTGAAACGGTTGTCTTTATCGTCTGCAAAGCTATGTCACGTGCTGCGGTATGTGGAGACACTAAAAGCACCATAGTAGAACACAGATGAAGCTTCTAAGCTGATGTAAAAGCCAGTAAGAAGTAATACAATTCATGTTATAGGTATCGATTATTGACTTCTTAGCTGGCTTTGGTGACTTGAACATGAGCTAGGACCCTTAGATTCTGCATGAAGGGAGGACTAAAAGCCGAGTTGCACTGGAGAATGTGGAAAATGTTCATATGTAGTAAAAACCTGAGAAATCCTTCCGTTTTCGTCATTTGTTATCGAATTGAGTTACAGCCAGATCGTCACATTGGCCGCTCTTCTCTCAGAAACGGTTGTACTTATCGACTGCAAAGCTATGTCGCGGGCCGCGGTATGCGGAGATACTAAAAGCACCATAGTAGAACACAGATGAAGCCTCTAATTTGATGTAATAGCCAGTAAGAAGTAGTATAATTCAAGTTTTAGGTATCGATTATTGACTTTTTAGCTGGCTTTGGTGCCTTGGAAATGGCTAGGACCTTAAGATTCTGCATGAAAGGAGGACTAGCAGCCGAGTTGCACGGGGGAATGTGAAAAGTGTACATATGTAGTAAAAACCTTAAAAATCCGTTCGTTATCGTCAATGTTATCGAATCGACTTAAAGCCAGATCGTCACATTGGCCGCTCTTCTCTCTGAAACGGTTGTACTTATCGTCTGCAAAGCTATGTCGCGTGCTGCGGTATGCGGAGACACTAAAAGCACCATAGTAGAACACAGATGAAGCTTCTAAGCTGATGTAATAGCCAGTAAGAAGTAGTACAATTCATGTTATAGGTATCGATTATTGACTTCTTAGCTGGCTTTGGTCACTTGAACATGAGCTAGGACCTTAAGATTCTGCATGAAAGGAGGACTAGCAGCCGAGTTGCACGGGAGAATGTTTAAAATGTTCATATGTAGTAAAAACCTGAAAAATCCTTCCGTTTTCGTCATTTGTTATCGAATTGACTTACAGCCAGATCGTCACATTGGCAACTCTTCTCTCTGAAACGGTTGTACTTATCGACTGCAAAGCTATGTCGCGGGCCGCGGTATGCGGAGATACTAAAAGCACCATAGTAGAACACAGATGAAGCCTCTAATTTGATGTAATAGCCAGTAAGAAGTAGTATAATTCAAGTTTTAGGTATCGATTATTGACTTTTTAACTGGCTTTGGTGCCTTGGAAATGGCTAGGACCTTAAGTTTCTGCATGAAAGGAGGACTAGCAGCCGAGTTGCACGGGGGAATGTGAAAACTGTTCATATGTAGTAAAAACCTTAAAAATCCGTTCGTTATCGTCATTGTTATCGAATCGACTTAAAGCCAGATCGTCACATTAGCCGCTCTTCTCTCTGAAACGGTTGTACTAATCGACTGCAAAGCTATGTCGCGTGCTGCCGTATGCGGAGACACTAAAAGCACCATAGTAGAACACAGATGAAGCTTCTAAGTTGATGTAATAGTCAGTAAGAAGTAGTACAATTCAAGATTTAGGTATTGATTATTGACTTTTTAGCTGGCCTTGGTGCCTTGGACATGAGCTAGGACCTTAAGATTCTGCATGAAAGGAGGACTAGCAGCCGAGTTGCACGGGAGAATGTGAAAAGTTTTAATATGTAGTAAAAACCAGAGAAATCCGTCCGTGTTCGACATTTGTTATCGAATCGACTTAAAGGCAGATCGTCACATTGGCCGCTCTTCTCTCTGAAACCGTTGTACTTATCGTCTGCAAAGCTATGTCGAGTGCTGCGGCATGCGGAGACACTAAAAGCACCATGGTAGAACACAGAAGAAGCTTCTAAGTTGATGTAATAGTCAGTAAGAAGTAGTACAATTCAAGTTTTAGGTATTGATTATTGACTTTTTAGCTGGCTTTGGAGCCTTGGACATGAGCTAGGACCTTAAGATTCTGCATGAAAGGAGGACTAGCAGCCGAGTTGCACGGGAGAATGTGAAAAGTGTTCATATGTAGTAAAAACCAGAGAAATCCGTCCGTGTTCGACATTTGTTATCGAATCGACTTAAAGCCAGATCGTCACATTGGCCGCTCTTCTCTCTGAAACGGTTGTACTTATCGTCTGCAAAGCTATGTCGCGTGCTGCGGTATGCTGAGACACTAAAAGCCCCATAGTAGAACACAGATGAAGCTTCTAAGTTGATGTAATAGCCAGTAAGAAGTAGTACTATTCAAGTTTTAGGTATCGATTGTTGACTTATTACCCTTCTTTGGTGCCTTGGGCATGAGCTAGGAACTTAAGATTTTGCATGACAGGAGGTCTAGCAGCCGAGTTGCACGGGAGAATGTGAAAAGTGTTCATATGTAGTAAAAACCTAAGAAATCCGTCCGTTTCCGCCATTTGTTATCGAATCGACTTAAAGCCAGATCGTCACATTGGCCGCTCTTCTCTCTGAAACGGTTGTACTTATCGTCTGAAAGCTATGTCGCGTGCTGCGGTATGCGGAGACACTAAAAGCACCATAGTAGAACACAGATGAAGCTTCTAAGCTGATGTAATAGCCAGTAAGAAGTAGTACAATTCAAGTTATAGGTATCGATTATTGACTTTTCAGCTGGCTTTGTTACCTTGGACATGAGCTAGGACCTTATGATTCTGCACGAAAGGAGGACTAGCAGCCGAGTTGCACTGAAGAATGTGGAAAATGTTCATATGTAGTAAAAACCTGAGAAATCCTTCCGTTTCCGCCATTTGTTATCGAATCCACTTAAAGCCAGATCGTCACATTGGCCGCTCTTCTCTCTCAACCGGTGGTACTTATCATCTGCAAAGCTATGTGTCGAGCTGCGGAATGTGGAGACACTAAAAGCATCATAGTAGAACACAGATGAAGTTTCTAAGTTGATGTAATAGCCAGTAAGAAGTAGTACAATTCAAGTTTTAGGTATCGATTATTGACTTTCTAGCTGGCTTTGGTGCCTTGGACATGAACTAGGACCTTAAGATTCTGCATGAAAGGACGACTAGCAGCCGAGTTGAACGGGAGAATGTGAAAAGTGTTCATATGTAGTAAAAACCTGAGAAATAAGTTCGTTATCGTCATTTGTTATCGAATCGACTTAAAGCCAGATCGTCACATTGGCCGCTCTTCTCTCTGAAACGGTAGTACTTATCTTCTGCAAAGCTATGTCGCGTGGTGCCTCATGCGGAGACACTAAAAGCACCATAGTAGAACACAGATGAAGCTTCCAAGTTGATGTAATAGCCAGTAAGAAGTAGTACAATTCAAGTTTTAGGTATCGATTGTTGACTTTGTACCCTTCTTTCGTGCCTTGGGCATGAGCTAGGAACTTAAGATTTTGCATGATAGGAGGTCTAGCAGCCGCGTTGCACGTGAGAATGTGAAAAGTGTTCATATTTAGTAAAAACCTGAGAAATCCGTCCGTTTTCGTCATTTGTTATCGAATCGACTTAAAGCCAGATCGTCACATTAGCCGCTCTTCTCTCTGAAACGGTTGTATTAATCGACTGCAAAGCTATGTCGCGTGCTGCCGTATGCGGAGACACTAAAAGCACCATAGTAGAACACAGATGAAGCTTCTAAGTTGATGTAATAGCCAGTAAGAAGTAGTACAATTCAAGTTTTAGGTATCGATTATTGACTTTTTAGCTGGCTATGGTACCTTGGACATGAGCTAGGACCTTATGATTCTGCATGAAAGGAGGACTAGCAGCCGAGTTGCACGGGAGAATGTGAAAAGTGTTCATATGTAGTAAAAACCTGAGAAATCCGTCAGTTTCCGCCATTTGTTATGGAATCGACTTAAAGCCAGATCGTCACATTGGCCGCTCTTCTCTCTGAAACGGTTGTACTTATCGTCTGCAAAGCTATGTCGCGTGCTGCGGTATGTGGAGACACTAAAAGCACCATAGTAGGACACAGATGAAGCTGCCAAGTTGATGTAATAGCCAGTAAGAAGTAGTACAATTCGAGTTTCAGGTATCGATTATTGACTTTTTAGCTGGCTTTGGTGCCTTGGACATGAGCTAGGACCTTAAGATTCTTCATTAATGGAGGACTAGCAGCCGAGTTGCACAAGAGAATGTGAAAAGTGTTCATATGTAGTAAAAGCCTGAGAAATCCGTCCGTGTTCGACATTTGTTATCGAATCGACTTAAACCAGATCGTCACATTGGCCGCTGTTCTCTCTGAAACGGTTGACTTATTGTCTGCAAAGCTATGTCGAGTGCTGCGGTATGCGGAGACACTAAAAGCACCATAGTAGAACACAGATGAAGCTTCTAAGTTGATGTAATAGCCAGTAAGAAGTAGTACAATTCAAGTTATAGGTATCCATTATTGAGTTTTTAGCTGGCTTTGGTACCTTGGACATGAGCTAGGACCTTATGATTCTGCATGAAAGGAGGACTAGCAGCCCAGTTGCACGGGAGAATGTGAAAAGTGTTCATATGTAGTAAAAACCTGAGAAATCCGTCCGTTTCCGCCATTTGTTATGGAATCGACTTAAAGCCAGATCGTCACATTGGCCGCTCTTCTCTCTGAAACGGTTGTACTTATCGTCTGCAAAGCTATGTCGCGTGCTGCGGTATGTGGAGACACTAAAAGCACCATAGTAGGACACAGATGAAGCTGCCAAGTTGATGTAATAGCCAGTAAGAAGTAGTACAATTCAAGCTATAGGTATCGATTGTTGACTTTTTACCCTTCTTTAGTGCCTTGGGCATGAGCTAGGAACTTAAGATTTTGCATGATAGGAGGTCTAGCAGCCGCGTTGCACGTGAGAATGTGAAAAGTGTTCATATGTAGTAAAAACCTGAGAAATACGTCCGTTTTCGTCATTTGTAATCGAATCGACTTCAAGCCAGATCGTCACATTGGCCGCTCTTCTCTCTGAAACGGTTGTACTTATCGTCTGCAAAGCTATGTCGCGTGCTGCGGTATGTGGAGACACTAAAAGCACCATAGTAGAACACAGATGAAGCTTCCAAGTTGATGTAATAGCCAGTAAGAAGTAGTGAAATTCAAGTTTTAGGTGTCGATTATTGACTTTTTAGCTGGCTTTGGTGCCTTGGACATGAGCTAGGACCTTATGATTCTGCATGAAAGGAGGACTAGCAGCCGAGTTGCACGGGAGAATTTGAAAAGTGTTCATATGTAGTAAAAACCTGAGAAATCCGTCCGTTTCCGGCATTTGTTATGGAATCGACCTAAAGCAAGATTGTCACATTGGCCGCTCTTCTCTCTGAAACGGTTGTACTTATCGTCTGCAAAGCTATGTCGAGTGCTGCGGCATGCGGAGACACTAAAAGCCCCATAGTAGAACACAGATGAAGCTTCTAAGTTGATGTAATAGCCAGTAAGAAGTAGTATAATTCAAGTTTTAGGTATCGATTGTTGACTTTTTACCCTTCTTTGGTGCCTTGGGCATGAGCTAGGAACTTAAGATTTTGCATGATAGGAGGACTAGCAGCCCAGTTGCACGGGAGAATGTGAAAAGTGTTCATATGTAGTAAAAACCTGAGAAATACGTCCGTTTTCGTCATTTGTTATCGAATCGACTTAAAGCCAGATCGTCACATTGGCCGCTCTTCTCTCTGAAACGGTTGTACTTATCGTCTGCAAAGCTATGTCGCGTGCTGCGGTATGTGGAGACACTAAAAGCACCATAGTAGAACACAGATGAAGCTTCCAAGTTGATGTAATAGCCAGTAAGAAGTAGTAAAATTCAAGTTTTAGGTGTCGATTATTGACTTTTTAGCTGGCTTTGGTGCCTTGGACATGAGCTAGGAACTTATGATTCTGCATGAAAGGAGGACTAGCAGCCCAGTAGCACGGGAGAATGTGAAAAGTGTTCATATGTAGTAAAAACATGAGAAATCCGTTCGTTTCCGCCATTTGTTATGGAATCGACTTAAAGCAAGATCGACACATTGGCCGCTCTTCTCTCTGAAATGGTTGTACTTATCGTCTGCAAAGCTATGTCGCGTGCTGCGGTATGCGGAGACACTAAAAGCACCATAGTAGAACACAGATGAAGCTTCTAAGCTGATGTAATAGCCAGTAAGAAGTAGTACAATTCATGTTATAGGTATCGATTATAGACTTCTTAGCTGGCTTTGGTGACTTGAACATGAGCTAGGACCTTAAGATTCAGCATGAAGGGAGGACTAGCAGCCGAGTTGCACTGGAGAATGTGGAAAATGTTCATATGTAGTAAAAACCTGAGAAATCCTTCCGTTTTCGTCATTTGTTATCGAATTGACTTACAGCCAGATCGTCACACTGGCCGCTCTTCTCTCTGAAACGGTTGTACTTATCGACTGCAAAGCTATGTCGCGGGCTGCGGTATGCGGAGACACTAAAAGCACCATAGTAGAACACAGATGAAGCCTCTAATTTGATGTAATAGCCAGTAACAAGTAGTATAATTCAAGTTTTAGGTATCGATTATTGACTTTTTAGCTGGCTTTGGTGCCTTGGACATGGCTAGGACCTTAAGATTCTGCATGAAAGGAGGACTAGCAGCCGAGTTGCACGGGAGAATGTGAAAAGTGTTCATATGTAGTAAAAACCAGAGAAATCCGTCCGTGTTCGACATTTGTTATCGAATCGACTTAAAGCCAGATCGTCACATTGGCCGCTCTTCTCTCTGAAACGGTTGTACTTATCGTCTGCAAAGCTATGTCGAGTGCTGCTGCATGCGGAGACACTAAAAGAACCATAGTAGAACACAGATGAAGCTTCTAAGTTGATGTAATAGTCAGTACAAAAGTAGTACAATTCAAGTTTCAGGTATTGATTATTGACTTTTTGGCTGGCTTTGGTGCCTTGGACATGAGCTAGGACCTTAAGATTCTGCATGAAAGGAGGACTAGCAGCCGAGTTGCAAGGGGGAATGTGAAAAGTGTTCATATGTAGTAAAAACCAGAGAAATCCGTCCGTTTTCGACATTTGTTATCGAATCGACTTAAAGCCAGATCGTCACATTGGCCGCTCTTCTCTCTGAAACGGTTGTACTTATCGTCTGCAAAGCTATGTCGAGTGCTGCGGCATGCGGAGACACTAAAAGCCCCATAGTAGAACACAGATGAAGCTTCTAAGTTGATGTAACAGCCAGTAAGAAGTAGTACAATTCAAGTTATAGGTATCGATTATTGAGTTTTTAGCTGGCTTTGGTACCTTGGACATGAGCTAGGACCTTATGATTCTGCATGAAAGGAGGACTAGCAGCCCAGTTGCACGGGAGAATGTGAAAAGTGTTCATATGTAGTAAAAACCTGAGAAATCCGTCCGTTTCCGCCATTTGTTATGGAATCGACTTAAAGCCAGATCGACACATTGGCCGCTCTTCTCTCTGAAACGGTTGTCTTTATCGTCTGCAAAGCTATGTCACGTGCTGCGGTATGTGGAGACACTAAAAGCACCATAGTAGAACACAGATGAAGCTTCTAAGCTGATGTAAAAGCCAGTAAGAAGTAGTACAATTCATGTTATAGGTATCGATTATTGACTTCTTAGCTGGCTTTGGTGACTTGAACATGAGCTAGGACCCTTAGATTCTGCATGAAGGGAGGACTAGCAGCCGAGTTGCACTGGAGAATGTGGAAAATGTTCATATGTAGTAAAAACCTGAGAAATCCTTCCGTTTTCGTCATTTGTTATCGAATTGAGTTACAGCCAGATCGTCACATTGGCCGCTCTTCTCTCAGAAACGGTTGGACTTATCGACTGCATAGCTATGTCGCGGGCTGCGGTATGCGGAGATACTAAAAGCACCATAGTAGAACACAGATGAAGCCTCTAATTTGATGTAATAGCCACTAAGAAATAGTATAATTCAAGTTTTAGGTATCGATTATTGACTTTTTAGCTGGCTTTGGTGCCTTGGAAATGGCTAGGACCTTAAGATTCTGCATGAAAGGAGGACTAGCAGCCGAGTTGCACGGGGGAATGTGAAAAGTGTACATATGTAGTAAAAACCTTAAAAATCCGTTCGTTATCGTCAATGTTATCGAATCGACTTAAAGCCAGATCGTCACATTGGCCGCTCTTCTCTCTGAAACGGTTGTACTTATCGTCTGCAAAGCTATGTCGCGTGCTGCGGTATGCGGAGACACTAAAAGCACCATAGTAGAACACAGATGAAGCTTCTAAGCTGATGTAATAGCCAGTAAGAATTAGTACAATTCATGTTATAGGTATCGATTATTGACTTCTTAGCTGGCTTTGGTCACTTGAACATGAGCTAGGACCTTAAGATTCTGCATGAAAGGAGGACTAGCAGCCGAGTTGCACGGGAGAATGTTTAAAATGTTCATATGTAGTAAAAACCTGAAAAATCCTTCCGTTTTCGTCGTTTGTTATCGAATTGACTTACAGCCAGATCGTCACATTGGCAACTCTTCTCTCTGAAACGGTTGTACTTATCGACTGCAAAGCTATGTTGCGGGCTGCGGTATGCGGAGATACTAAAAGCACCATAGTAGAACACAGATGAAGCCTCTAATTTGATGTAATAGCCAGTAAGAAGTAGTATAATTCAAGTTTTAGGTATCGATTATTGACTTTTTAACTGGCTTTGGTGCCTTGGAAATGGCTAGGACCTTCAGATTCTGCATGAAAGGAGGACTAGCAGCCGAGTTGCACGGGGGAATGTGAAAAGTGTTCATATGTAGTAAAAACCTTAAAAATCCGTTCGTTATCGTCATTGTTATCGAATCGACTTAAAGCCAGATCGTCACATTAGCCGCTCTTCTCTCTGAAACGGTTGTACTAATCGACTGCAAAGCTATGTCGCGTGCTGCCGTATGCGGAGACACTAAAAGCACCATAGTAGAACACAGATGAAGCTTCTAAGTTGATGTAATAGCCAGTAAGGAGTAGTACTATTCATGTTTTAGGTATCGATTGTTGACTTATTACCCTTCTTTGGTGCCTTGGGCATGAGCTAGGAACTTAAGATTTTGCATGATAGGAGGTCTAGCAGCCGAATTGCACGGGAGAATGTGAAAAGTGTTCATATGTAGTAAAAACCTAAGAAATCCGTCCGTTTCCGCCATTTGTTATGGAATCGACTTAAAGCCAGATCGTCACATTGGCCGCTCTTCTCTCTGAAACGGTTGTACTTATCGTCTGCAAAGCTATGTCGCGTGCTGCGGTATGCGGAGACACTAAAAGCACCATAGTAGAACACAGATGAAGCTTCTAAGCTGATGTAATAGCCAGTAAGAAGTAGTACAATTCAAGTTATAGGTATCGATTATTGACTTTTCAGCTGCCTTTGGTACCTTGGACATGAGCTAGGACCTTATGATTCTGCACGAAAGGAGGACTAGCAGCCCAGTTACACGGGAGAATGTCAAAAGTGTTCATATGTAGTAAAAACCTAAGAAATCCGTCCATTTCCGCCATTTGTTATCGAACCGACTTAAGGACAGATCGTCACATTGGATGCTCTTCTCTCTGAAACGGTTGTACTTATCGTCTGCAAAGCTATGTCGCGTGCTGCGGTATGCGGAGACACTAAAAGCACCATAGTAGAACACAGATGAAGCTTCTAAGCTGATGTAATAGCCAGTAACAAGTAGTAGAATTCATGTTATAGGTATCGATTATTGACTTCTTAGCTAGCTTTGGTGACTTGAACATGAGCTAGGACCTTAAGATTCTGCATGAAAGGAGGACTAGCAGCCGAGTTGCACTGAAGAATGTGGAAAATGTTCATATGTAGTAAAAACCTGAGAAATCCTTCCGTTTCCGCCATTTGTTATCGAATCCACTTAAAGCCAGATCGTCACATTGGCCGCTCTTCTCTCTCAACCGGTGGTACTTATCATCTGCAAAGCTATGTGTCGAGCTGCGGAATGTGGAGACACTAAAAGCATCATAGTAGAACACAGATGAAGTTTCTAAGTTGATGTAATAGCCAGTAAGAAGTAGTACAATTCAAGTTTTAGGTATCGATTATTGACTTTCTAGCTGGCTTTGGTGCCTTGGACATGAACTAGGACCTTAAGATTCTGCATGAAAGGAGGACTAGCAGCCGAGTTGAACGGGAGAATGTGAAAAGTGTTCATATGTAGTAAAAACCTGAGAAATAAGTTCGTTATCGTAATTTGTTATCGAATCGACTTAAAGCCAGATCGTCACATTGGCCGCTCTTCTCTCTGAAACGGTAGTACTTATCTTCTGCAAAGCTATGTCGCGTGGTGCCTCATGCGGAGACACTAAAAGCACCATAGTAGAACACAGATGAAGCTTCCAAGTTGATGTAATAGCCAGTAAGAAGTAGTACAATTCAAGTTTTAGGTATCGATTGTTGACTTTGTACCCTTCTTTCGTGCCTTGGGCATGAGCTAGGAACTTAAGATTTTGCATGATAGGAGGTCTAGCAGCCGCGTTGCACGTGAGAATGTGAAAAGTGTTCATATTTAGTAAAAACCAGAGAAATCCGTCCGTGTTCGACATTTGTTATCGAATCGACTTAAACCAGATCGTCACATTGGCCGCTGTTCTCTCTGAAACGGTTGACTTATTGTCTGCAAAGCTATGTCGAGTGCTGCGGTATGCGGAGACACTAAAAGCACCATAGTAGAACACAGATGAAGCTTCTAACTTGATGTAATAGCCAGTAAGAAGTAGTACAATTCAAGTTATAGGTATCGATTATTGAGTTTTTAGCTGGCTTTGGTACCTTGGACATGAGCTAGGACCTTATGATTCTGCATGAAAGTAGGACTAGCAGCCCAGTTGCACGGGAGAATGTGAAAAGTGTTCATATGTAGTAAAAACCTGAGAAATCCGTCTGTTTCCGCCATTTGTTATGGAATCGACTTAAAGCCAGATCGTCACATTTGCCGCTCTTCTCTCTGAAACGGTTGTACTTATCGTCTGCAAAGCTATGTCGCGTGCTGCGGTATGTGGACTCACTAAAAGCACCATAGTAGGACACAGATGAAGCTGCCAAGTTGATGTAATAGCCAGTAAGAAGTAGTACAATTCAAGCTATAGGTATCGATTATTGACTTTTTAGCTGGCTTTGGTACCTTGGACATGAGCTAGGACCTTATGATTCTGCATGAAAGGAGGACTAGCAGCCCAATTGCACGGGAGACTGTGAAAAGTGTTCATATGTAGTAAAAACCTGAGAAATCCGTCCGTTTCCGCCATTTGTTATGGAATCGACTTAAAGCCAGATCGCCACATTGGCCGCTCTTCTCTCTGAAACGGTTGTACTTATCGTCTGCAAAGCTATGTCGCGTGCTGCGGTATGCGGAGACACTAAAAGCACCATAGTAGAACACAGATGAAGCTTCTAAGCTGATGTAATAGCCAGTAAGAAGTAGTACAATTCATGTTATAGGTATCGATTATTGACTTCTTAGCTGGCTTTGGTCACTTGAACATGAGCTAGGACCTTAAGATTCTGCATGAAAGGAGGACTAGCAGCCGAGTTGCACGGGAGAATGTTTAAAATGTTCATATGTAGTAAAAACCTGAAAAATCCTTCCGTTTTCGTCATTTGTTATCGAATTGACTTAAAGCCCGATCGTCACATTGGCCGCTTTTCTCTCTGAAACGGTTGTACTTATCGACTGCAAAGCTATGTCGCGTGCTGCGGTATGCGGAGACACTAAAAGCATCATAGTAGAATACAGATGAAGCCTCCAATTTGATGTAATAGTCAGTAAGAAGTAGTATAATTCAAGTTTTAGGTATCGATTATTGACTTTTTAGCTGGCTTTGGTGCATTGGACATGGCTAGAACCTTAAGATTCTGCATGAAAGGAGGACTAGCAGCCGAGTTGCACGGGAGAATGTGAAAAGTGTTCATATATAGTAAAAACCTTAAAAATCCGTTCGTTATCGTCATTGTTATCGAATCGACTTAAAGCCAGATCGCCTCATTGGCCGCTCTTCTCTCTGAAACGGTTGTACTTATCGTCTGCAAAGCTATGTCGCGTGCTGCGGTATGCGGAGACACTAAAAGCACCATAGTAGGACACAGATGAAGCTGCCAAGTTGATGTAATAGCCAGTAAGAAGTAGTACAATTCAAGTTTCAGGTATCGATTATTGACTTTTTAGCTGGCTTTGGTGCCTTGTACATGAGCTAGGACCTTAAGATTCTCCATTAATGGAGGACTAGCAGCCGAGTTGCACGGGAGAATGTGAAAAGTGTTCATATGTAGTAAAAGCCTGAGAAATCCGTCCGTGTTCGACATTTGTTATCGAATCGACTTAAACCAGATCGTCACATTGGCCGCTCTTCTCTCTGAAACGGTTGTACTTATCGACTGCAAAGCTATGTCGCGTGCTGCGGTATGTGGAGACACTAAAAGCACCATAGTAGAACACAGATGAAGCTTCCAAGTTGATGTAATAGCCAGTAAGAAGTAGTAAAATTCAAGTTTTAGGTATCGATTATTGACTTTTTAGCTGTCTTTGGTGCCTTGGACATGAGCTAGGACCTTAAAATTCTTCATTAATGGAGGACTAGCAGACGAGTTGCACGGGAGAATGTGAAAAGTGTTCATATGTAGTAAAAGCCTGAGAAATCCGTCCGTGTTCGACATTTGTTATCGAATCGACTTAAAGGCAGATCGTCACATTGGCCGCTCTTCTCTCTGAAACGGTTGTACTTATTGTCTGCAAAGCTATGTCGAGCGCTGCTGTGTGCGGAGACACTAAAAGCACCATAGTAGAACACAGATGAAGCTTCTAAGTTGATGTAATAGTTAGTAAGAAGTAGTACAATTCAAGTTATAGGTATCGATTATTGACTTTTTAGCTGGGTTTGGTACCTAGTACATGAGCTAAGACCTTATGATTCTGCATGAAAGGAGGACTAGCAGCCGAGTTGCACGGGAGAATGTGAAAAGTGTTCATATGTAGTAAAAACCAAAGAAATCCGTCTGTTTCCGCCATTTGTTATCGAATCGACTTAAAGCCAGATCGTCACATTGGCCGCTCTTCTCTCTGAAACGGTTGTACTTATCGTCAGCAAAGCTATGTCGCGTGCTGCGGTATGCGGAGACACTAAAAGCACCATAGTAGAACACAGATGAAGCTTCTAAGCTGATGTAATAGCCAGTAAGAAGTAGTACAATTCATGTTATAAGTATCGATTATTGGCTTCTTAGCTGCCTTTGGTGACTTGAACATGAGCTAGGACCTTAAGATTCTGCATGAAAGGAGGACTAGCAGCCGAGTTGCACGGCAGAATGTGAAAAGTGTTCATATGTAGTAAAAACCAGAGAAATCCGTCCGTGTTCGACATTTGTTGTGGAATCGACTTAAAGCCAAATCGTCACATTGGCCGCTCTTCTCTCTGAAACGGTTGTACTTATCGTCTGCAAAGCTATGTCGAGTGCTGCGGCATGCGGAGACACTAAAAGCACCATAGTAGAACACAGATGAAGCTTCTAAGTAGATGTAATAGCCAGTAAGAAGTAGTACAATTCAAGTTTTAGGTATCGATTGTTGACTTTTTACCCTCCTTTGGTGCCTTGGGCATGAGCTAGGAACTTAAGATTTCACATGATAGGAGGTCTAGCAGCCGCGTTGCACGTGAGAATGTGAAAAGTGTTCATATGTAGTAAAAACCTGAGAAATCCATCCGTTTTCCTCATTTGTCATCGAATCGACTTAAAGCCAGATCGTCACGTTGGGCGCTCTACTCTCTAAAACGGTTGTACTTATCGTCTGCAAAGCTATGTCGCGTGCAGCGGTATGCGGAGACACTAAAAGCACCATAGTAGAACACACATAAAGCTTCTAAGTTGATGTAATAGCCAGTAAGAAGAAGTACAATTCAAGTTATAGGTATCGATTATTGACTTTTTAGCTGGCTTTGGTGCCTTGGACATGAGCTAGGACCTTAAAATTCTGCATGAAAGGACGACTAACAGCCAAGTTGCACGGAAGAATGTGAAAAGTGCTCATATATAGTAAAAACCTGAGAAATCCGTCCGTTTCGGTCATTTGTTATCGAATCGACTTAAAGCCAGATCGTCACATTGGCCGCTCTTCTCTCTGAAACGGTTGTACTTATCGTCTGCAAAGCTATGTCGCGTGCTGCGGTATGTGGAGACACTAAAAGCACCATAGTAGAACACAGATGAAGCTTCCAAGTTGATGTACTAGCCAGTAAGAAGTAGTAAAATTCAAGTTTTAGGTATCGATTATTGACTTTTTAGCTGGCTTTGGTACCTTGTACATGAGCTAGGACCTTATGATTCTGCATGAAAGGAGGACTAGCAGCCCAGTTGCACTGGAGAATGTGAAAGGTGTTCATATGTAGTAAAAACCAAAGAAATCCGTCTGTTTCCGCCATTTGTTATCGAATCGACTTAAAGCCAGATCATCACATTGGCCGCTCTTCTGTCTGAAACGGTTGTACTTATCGTCTGCAAAGCTATGTCGCGTGCTGCGGTATGCGGAGACACTAAAAGCACCATAGTAGAACACAGATGAAGCTTCTAAGTTGATGTAATAGCCAGTAAGAAGTAGTACAATTCAAGTTTTAGGTATCGATTATTGACTTTTTAGCTGGCTTTGGTGCCTTGGACATGAGCTAGGGCCTTAAGATTCTGCATGAAAGGTGGACTAGCAGCCGAGTTGCGAGGGAGAAAGTGAAAAGTGTTCATATGTAGTAAAAACCTGAGAAATCCGTCAGTTTCCGCCATTTGTTATGGAATCGACTTAAAGCCAGATCGTCACATTGGCCGCTCTTCTCTCTGAAACGGTTGTACTTATCGTCTGCAAAGCTATGTCGCGTGCTGCGGTATGCGGAGACACTAAAAGCACCATAGTAGAACACAGATGAAGCTTCTAAGCTGATGTAATAGCCAGTAAGAAGTAGTACAATTCATGTTATAAGTATCGATTATTGGCTTCTTAGCTTGCTTTGGTGACTTGAACATGAGCTAGGACCTTAAGATTCTGCATGAAAGGAGGACTAGCAGCCGAGTTGCACGGGAGAATGTGAAAAGTGTTCATATATAGTAAAAACCTTAAAAATCCGTTCGTTATCGTCATTGTTATCGAATCGACTTAAAGCCAGATCGTCACATTGTCCTCTCTTCTCTCTCAAACGGTTGTACTTATCGACTGCAAAGCTATGTCGCGTGCTGCGGTATGCGGAGACACTAAAAGCACCGTAGTAGAACACAGATGAAGCTTCTAAGTTGATGTAATAGTCAGTAAGAAGTAGTTCAATTCAAGTTTTAGGTATTGATTATTGACTTTTTAGCTGGCTTTGGTGCCTTGGACATGAGCTAGGACCTTAAGATTCTGCATGAAAGGAGGACTAGCAGCCGAGTTGCACGGGAGAATATGAAAAGTGTTCATATGTAGTAAAAACCAGAGAAATCCGTCTTTGTTCGACATTTGTTATCGAATCGACTTAAAGCCAGATCGTAACATTGGCCGCTCTTCTCTCTGAAACGGTTGTAGTTATCGTCTGCAAAGCTATGTCGAGTGCTGCGGCATGCGGAGACACTAAAAGCACCATAGTAGAACACAGATGAAGCTTCTAAGTTGATGTAATAGCCAATAAGAAGTAGTACAATTCAAGTTTTAGGTATCGATTGTTGACTTTTTACCCTTCTTTGGTGCCTTGGGCATGAGCTAGGAACTTAAGATTTTGCATGATAGGAGGTCTAGCAGCCGCGTTGCACGTGAGAATGTGAAAAGTGTTCATATTTAGTAAAAACCTGAGAAATCCGTCCGTTTTCGTCATTTGTTATCGAATCGACTTAAAGCCAGATCGTCACATTGGCCGCTCTTCTCTCTGAAACGGTTGTACTTATCGTCTGCAAAGCTATGTCGCGTGCTGCGGTATGTGTAGACACTAAAAGCACCATAGTAGAAGACAGATGAAGTTTCCAAGTTGATGTAATAGCCAGTAAGAAGTAGTACAATTCAAGTTTTAGGTATCGATTATTGACTTTTTAGCTGTCTTTGGTGCCTTGGACATGAGCTAGGACCTTAAGACTCTTCATTAATGGAGGACTAGCAGCCGAGTTGCACGGGAGAATGTGAAAAGTGTTCATATGTAGTAAAAGCCTGAGAAATCCGTCCGTGTTCGACATTTGTTATCGAATCGACTTAAAGCCAGATCGTCACATTTGCCGCTCTTCTCTCTGTAACGGTTGTACTTATTGTCTGCAAAGCTATGTCGCGTGCTGCGGTATGCGGTGACACTAAAAGCAACATAGTAGAAGACAGATGAAGCTTCTAAGTTGATGTAATAGCAAGTAAGAAGTAGTACAATTCAAGTTATAGGTATTGATTATTGACTTTTTAGCTGGCTTTGGTACCTTGGACATGAGCTAGGACCTTATGATTCTGCATGAAAGGAGGACTAGCAGCCCAGTTGCACGGGAGAATGTGAAAACTGTTCATATGTAGTAAAAACCTAAGAAATCCGGCTGTTTCCCCAATTTTTATCGAATCGACTTAAAGCCAGATCGTCACATTGGCCGCTCTTCTCTCTGAAACGGTTGTACTTATCGTCTGCAAAGCTATGTCGCGTGCTGCGGTATGCGGAGACACTAAAAGCACCATAGTAGAACACAGATTAAGCTTCTAAGTTGATGTAATAGTCAGTAAGAAGTAGTACAATTCAAGTTTTAGGTATTGATTATTGACTTTTTAGCTGGCTTTTGGTGCCTTGGACATGTGCTAGGACCTTAAGATTCTGCATGAAAGGAGGACTAGGCAGCCGAGTTGCACGGGAGAATGTGAAAAGTGTTCATATGTAGTAAAAACCAGAGAAATCCGTCAGTTTTCCTCATTTGTTATCGAATCGACTTAAAGCCAGATCGTCACATTGTGCGCTCTACTCTCTAAAACGGTTGTACTTATCGTCTGCAAAGCTATGTCGCGTGCTGCGGTATGCGGACACACTAAAAGCACCATGGTAGAATACAGATGAAGCTTCTAAGTTGATATAATAGCCAGTAAGAAGTAGTACAATTCAAGTTTTAGGTATCGATTATTGACTTTTTAGCTGGCTTTGGTGCCTTGGACATGAGCTAGGACCTTAAAATTCTGCATGAAAGGACGACTAACAGCCAAGTTGCACGGAAAAATGTGAAAAGTGTTAATATATAGTAAAAACCTGAGAAATACGTCCGTTTTCGTCATTTGTTATTGAATCGACTTAAAGCCAGATCGTCACATTGGCCGCTCTTCTCTCTGAAACGGTTGTACTTATCGTCTGCAAAGCTATGTCGCGTGCTGCGGTATGTGCAGACACTAAAAGCACCATAGTAGAACACAGATGTAGCTTCCAAGTTGATGTAATAGCCAGTTAGAAGTAGTACAATTCATGTCATAGGTATCGATTATTGACTTCTTAGCTTGCTTTGGTGACTTGAACATGAGCTAGGACCTTAAGATTCTGCATGAAAGGAGGACTAGCAGCCGAGTTGCACTGGAGAATGTGGAAAATGTTCATATGTAGTAAAAACCTGAGAAATCCTTCCGTTTTCGTCATTTGTTATCGAATCGACTTAAAGCCAGATCGTCACATTGGCCGCTCTTCTCTCTGAAACGGTTGTACTTATCGTCTGCAAAGGTATGTCGCGTGCTGCGGTATGCGGAGACACTAAAAGCACCATAGTAGAATACAGATGAAGCTTCTAAGATGATGTAATAGCCAGTAAGAAGTAGTACAATTCAAGTGTTAGGTATCGATTATTGACTTTTTAGCTGGCTTTGGTGCCTTGGACATGAGCTAGGACCTTAAAATTCTGCATGAAAGGACGACTAACAGCCAAGTTGCACGGAAGAATGTGAAAAGTGTTCATATATAGTAAAAACCTGAGAAATACGTCCGTTTTCGTCATTTGTTATCGAATCGACTTAAAGCCAGATCGTCACATTGGCCGCTCTTCTCTCTGAAACGGTTGTACTTATCGTCTGCAAAGCTATGTCGCGTGCTGCGGTATGTGGAGACACTAAAAGCACCATAGTAGAAGACAGATGAAGTTTCCAAGTTGATGTAATAGCCAGTAAGAAGTAGTACAATTCAAGTTTTAGGTATCGATTATTGACTTTTTAGCTGTCTTTGGTGCCTTGGACATGAGCTAGGACCTTAAGACTCTTCATTAATGGAGGACTAGCAGCCGAGTTGCACGGGAGAATGTGAAAAGTGTTCATATGTAGTAAAAGCCTGAGAAATCCGTCCGTGTTCGACATTTGTTATCGAATCGACTTAAAGCCAGATCGTCACATTTGCCGCTCTTCTCTCTGTAACGGTTGTACTTATTGTCTGCAAAGCTATGTCGCGTGCTGCGGTATGCGGAGACACTAAAAGCAACATAGTAGAACACAGATGAAGCTTCTAAGTTGATGTAATAGCCAGTAAGAAATAGTACAATTCAAGTTATAGGTATCGATTATTGACTTTTTAGCTGGCTTTGGTACCTTGGACATGAGCTAGGACCTTATGATTCTGCATGAAAGGAGAACTAGCAGACCAGTTGCACGGGAGAATGTGAAAAGTGTTCATATGTAGTAAAAACCTAAGAAATCCGGCTGTTTCCGCCATTTGTTATCGAATCGACTTAAAGCCAGATCGTCACATTGGCCGCTCTTCTCTCTGAAACGGTTGTACTTATCGTCTGCAAAGCTATGTCGCGTGCTGCGGTATGCGGAGACACTAAAAGCACCATAGTAGAAGACAGATGAAGTTTCCAAGTTGATGTAATAGCCAGTAAGAAGTAGTACAATTCAAGTTTTAGGTATTGATTATTGACTTTTTAGCTGGCTTTGGTGCCTTGGACATGAGCTAGGACCTTAAAATTCTGCATGAAAGGACGACTAACAGCCAAGTTGCACGGAAGAATGTGAAAAGTGTTCATATATAGTAAAAACCTGAGAAATACGTCCGTTTTCGTCATTTGTTATCGAATCGACTTAAAGCCAGATCGTCACATTAGCCGCTCTGCTCTCTGAAACGGTTGTACTTATCGACTGCAAAGCTATGTCGCGTGCTGCGGTATGCGGAGACACTAAAAGCACCATAGTAGAACACAGATGAAGCTTCTAAGCTGATGTAATACCCAGTAAGAAGTAGTAAAATTCATGTTGTAGGTATCGATTATTAAATTCTTAGCTTGCTTTGGTGACTTGAACATGAGCTAGGATCTTAAGATTCTGCATGAAAGGAGAACTAGCAGCCGAGTTGCACTGGAGAATGTGGAAAATGTTCATATGTAGTAAAAACCTGAGAAATCCTTACGTTTTCGTCATTTGTTATCGAATCGACTTAAAGCCAGATCGTCACATTGGCCGCTCTTCTCTCTGAAACGGTTGTACTTATCGTCTGCAAAGCTATGTCGCGTGCTGCGGTATGTGCAGACACTAAAAGCACCATAGTAGAACACAGATGAAGCTTCCAAGTTGATGTAATAGCCAGTAAGAAGTAGTACAATTCATGTTATAGGTATCGATTATTGACTTCTTAGCTTGCTTTGGTGACTTGAACATGAGCTAGGACCTTAAGATTCTGCATGAAAGGAGGACTAGCAGCCGAGTTGCACTGGAGAATGTGGAAAATGTTCATATGTAGTAAAAACCTGAGAAATCCTTCCGTTTTCGTCATTTGTTATCGAATTGAATTAAAGCCAGAACGTCACATTGGCCGCTCTTCTCTCTGAAACGGTTGTACTTATCGTCTGCAAAGCTATGTCGCGTGCTGCGGTATGCGGAGACACTAAAAGCACCATAGTAGAAGACAGATGAAGTTTCCAAGTTGATGTAATAGCCAGTAAGAAGTAGTACAATTCAAGTTTTAGGTATTGATTATTGACTTTTTAGCTGGCTTTGGTGCCTTGGACATGAGCTAGGACCTTAAAATTCTGCATGAAAGGACGACTAACAGCCAAGTTGCACGGAAGAATGTGAAAAGTGTTCATATATAGTAAAAACCTGAGAAATACGTCCGTTTTCGTCATTTGTTATCGAATCGACTTAAAGCCAGATCGTCACATTGGCCGCTCTTCTCTCTGAAACGGTTGTACTTATCGTCTGCAAAGCTATGTCGCGTGCTGCGGTATGTGGAGACACTAAAAGCACCATAGTAGAAGACAGATGAAGTTTCCAAGTTGATGTAATAGCCAGTAAGAAGTAGTACAATTCAAGTGTTAGGTATCGATTATTGACTTTTTAGCTGGCTTTGGTGACTTGGACATGAGCTAAGACCTTAAGATTCTGCATGAAACGAGGACTAGCAGCCGAGTTGCACGGGAGAATGTGAAAAGTGTTCATATGTAGTAAAAACCTGAGAAATCCGTCCGTTTTCGTCATTTGTTATCGAATCGACTTAAAGCCAGATCGTCACATTGGCCGCTCTTCTCTCTGAAACGGTTGTACTTATCGTCTGCAAAGCTATGTCGCGTGCTGCGGTATGCGGAGACACTAAAAGCACCATAGTAGAACACAGATGAAGCTTCTAAGTTGATGTAATAGCCAGTAAGAAGTAGTACAATTCAAGTTTTAGGTATCGATTATTGACTTTTTAGGTGGCTTTGGTGCCTTGGACATGAGCTAGGACCTTAAGATTCTGCATGAAAGGAGGACTAGCAGCCGAGTTGCAGGGGAGAATGTAAAAAGTGTTCATATGTAGTAAAAACCAGAGAAATCCGTTCGTTATCGTCATTTGTTATCGAATCGACTTAAAGCCAGATCGTCACATTAGCCGCTCTTCTCTCTGAAACGGTTGTACTTATCGACTGCAAAGCTATGTCGCGTGCTGCGGTATGCGGAGACACTAAAAGCACCATAGTAGAACACAGATGAAGCTTCTAAGCTGATGTAATACCCAGTAAGAAGTAGTAAAATTCATGTTGTAGGTTACGATTATTAAATTCTTAGCTTGCTTTGGTGACTTGAACATGAGCTAGGATCTTAAGATTCTGCATGAAAGGAGAACTAGCAGCCGAGTTGCACTGGAGAATGTGGAAAATGTTCATATGTAGTAAAAACCTGAGAAATCCTTACGTTTTCGTCATTTGTTATCGAATCGACTTAAAGCCAGATCGTCACATTGGCCGCTCTACTCTCTAAAACGGTTGTACTTATCGTCTACAAAGCTATGTCGCGTGCTGCGGTATGCGGAGACACTAAAAGCACCATAGTAGATCACAGATGAAGCTTCTAAGTTGATGTAATAGGCAGTAAGAAGTAGTACAATTCAAGTCTTAGGTATCGATTATTGACTTTTTACCATTCTTTGGTGCCTTGGACATGAGCTAGGACCTTAAAATTCTGCATGAACGGAGGACTAGCAGCCGAGTTGCAGGGGAGAATGTAAAAAGTGTTCATATGTAGTAAAAACCTGAGAAATCCGTTCGATATCGTCATTTGTTATCGAATCGCCTTAAAGCCAGATCGTCACATTAGCCGCTCTTCTCTCTGAAACGGTTGTACTTATCGACTGCAAAGCTATGTCGCGTGCTGCGATATTCGGAGACACTAAAAGCACCATAGTAGAACACAGATGAAGCTTCTAAGTTGAAGTAATATCCAGTAAGATGTAGTACAATTCAAGTCTTAGGTATCGATTATTGACTTTTTACCATTCTTTGGTGCCTTGGACATGAGCTAGGACCTTAAAATTCTGCATGAACGGAGGACTAGCAGCCGAGTCGCTTGGGAGAATGTGAAAAGTGTTCATATGTAGTAAAAACCTGAGAAATCCATCCGTTTTCCTCATTTGTCATCGAGTCGACTTAAAGCCAGATCGTCACGTTGGGCGCTCTACTCTCTAAAACGGTTGTACTTATCGTCTGCAAAGCTATGTCGCGTGCAGCGGTATGCGGAGACACTAAAAGCACTATAGTAGAACACACATGAAGCTTCTAAGTTGATGTAATAGCCAGTAAGAAGAAGTACAATTCAAGTTATAGGTATCGATTATTGACTTTTTAGCTGGCTTTGGTGCCTTGGACATGAGCTAGGACCTTAAAATTCTGCATGAAAGGACGACTAACAGCCAAGTTGCACGGAAGAATGTGAAAAGTGCTCATATATAGTAAAAACCTGAGAAATCCGTCTGTTTCGGTCATTTGTTATCGAATCGACTTAAAGCCAGATCGTCACATTGGCCGCTCTTCTCTCTGAAACGGTTGTACTTATCGTCTGCAAATCTATGTCGCGTGCTGCGGTATGTGGAGACACTAAAAGCACCATAGTAGAACACAGATGAAGCTTCCAAGTTGATGTACTAGCCAGTAAGAAGTAGTAAAATTCAAGTTTTAGGTATCGATTATTGACTTTTTAGCTGTCTTTGGTGCCTTGGACATGAGCTAGGACCTTAAGATTCTTCATTAATGGAGGACTAGCAGACGAGTTGCACGGGAGAATGTGAAAAGTGTTCATATGTAGTAAAAGCCTGAGAAATCCGTCCGTGTTCGACATTTGTTATCGAATCGACTTAAAGCCAGATCGTCACATTGGCCGCTCTTCTCTCTGAAACGGTTGTACTTATTGTCTGCAAAGCTATGTCGAGCGCTGCTGTATGCGGAGACATTAAAAGCACCATAGTAGAACACAGATGAAGCTTCTAAGTTGATGTAATAGCCAGTAAGAAGTAGTACAATTCAAGTTATAGGTATCGATTATTGACTTTTTAGCTGGCTTTGGTACCTTGTACATGAGCTAGGACCTTATGATTGTGCATGAAAGGAGGACTAGCAGCCCAGTTGCACTGGAGAATGTGAAAAGTGTTCATATGTAGTAAAAACCAAAGAAATCCGTCTGTTTCCGCCATTTGTTATCGAATCGACTTAAAGCCAGATCATCACATTGGCCGCTCTTCTGTCTGAAACGGTTGTACTTATCGTCTGCAAAGCTATGTCGCGTGCTGCGGTATGCGGAGACACTAAAAGCACCATAGTAGAACACAGATGAAGCTTCTAAGTTGATGTAATAGCCAGTAAGAAGTAGTACAATTCAAGTTTTAGGAATCGATTATTGACTTTTTAGCTGGCTTTGGTGCCTTGGACATGAGCTGGGGCCTTAAGATTCTGCAGGAAAGGTGGACTAGCAGCCCAGTTGCACGGGAGAATGTGAAAAGTGTTCATATGTAGTAAAAACCTGAGAAATCCGTCAGTTTCCGCCATTTGTTATGGAATCGACTTAAAGCCAGATCGTCACATTGGCCGCTCTTCTCTCTGAAACGGTTGTACTTATCGTCTGCAAAGCTATGTCGCGTGCTGCGGTATGCGGAGACACTAAAAGCACCATAGTAGAACACAGATGAAGCTTCTAAGCTGATGTAATAGCCAGTAAGAAGTAGTACAATTCATGTTATAAGTATCGATTATTGGCTTCTTAGCTTGCTTTGGTGACTTGAACATGAGCTAGGACCTTAAGATTCTGCATGAAAGGAGGACTAGCAGCCGAGTTGCACGGGAGAATGTGAAAAGTGTTCATATGTAGTAAAAACCTTAAAAATCCCATCGTTATCGTCATTGTTATCGAATCGACTTAAAGCCAGATCGTCACATTGTCCTCTCTTCTCTCTCAAACGGTTGTACTTATCGACTGCAAAGCTATGTCGCGTGCTGCGGTATGCGGAGACACTAAAAGCACCATAGTAGAACACAGATGAAGCTTCTAAGTTGATGTAATAGTCAGTAAGAAGTAGTTCAATTCAAGTTTTAGGTATTGATTATTGACTTTTTAGCTGGCTTTGGTGCCTTGGACATGAGCTAGGACCTTAAGATTCTGCATGAAAGGAGGACTAGCAGCCGAGTTGCACGGGAGAATATGAAAAGTGTTCATATGTAGTAAAAACCAGAGAAATCCGTCTTTGTTCGACATTTGTTATCGAATCGACTTAAAGCCAGATCGTAACATTGGCCGCTCTTCTCTCTGAAACGGTTGTAGTTATCGTCTGCAAAGCTATGTCGCGTGCTGCGGTATGTGCAGACAGTAAAAGCACCATAGTAGAACACAGATGTAACTTCCAAGTTGATGTAATAGCCAGTTAGAAGTAGTACAATTCATGTCATAGGTATCGATTATTGACTTCTTAGCTTGCTTTGGTGACTTGAACATGAGCTAGGACCTTAAGATTCTGCATGAAAGGAGGACTAGCAGCCGACTTGCACTGGAGAATGTGGAAAATGTTCATATGTAGTAAAAACCTGAGAAATCCTTCCGTTTTCGTCATTTGTTATCGAATCGACTTAAAGCCAGATCGTCACATTGGCCGCTCTTCTCTCTGAAACGGTTGTACTTATCGTCTGCAAAGCTATGTCGCGTGCTGCGGTATGCGGAGACACTAAAAGCACCATAGTAGAACACAGATGAAGCTTCTAAGATGATGTAATAGCCAGTAAGAAGTAGTACAATTCAAGTGTTAGGTATCGATTATTGACTTTTTAGCTGGCTTTGGTGCCTTGGACATGAGCTAGGACCTTAAAATTCTGCATGAAAGGACGACTAACAGCCAAGTTGCACGGAAGAATGTGAAAAGTGTTCATATATAGTAAAAACCTGAGAAATACGTCCGTTTTCGTCATTTGTTATCGAATCGACTTAAAGCCAGATCGTCACATTGGCCGCTCTTCTCTCTGAAACGGTTGTACTTATCGTCTGCAAAGCTATGTCGCGTGCTGCGGTATGTGGAGACACTAAAAGCACCATAGTAGAAGACAGATGAAGTTTCCAAGTTGATGTAATAGCCAGTAAGAAGTAGTACAATTCAAGTTTTAGGTATCGATTATTGACTTTTTAGCTGTCTTTGGTGCCTTGGACATGAGCTAGGACCTTAAGACTCTTCATTAATGGAGGACTAGCAGCCGAGTTGCACGGGAGAATGTGAAAAGTGTTCATATGTAGTAAAAGCCTGAGAAATCCGTCCGTGTTCGACATTTGTTATCGAATCGACTTAAAGCCAGATCGTCACATTTGCCGCTCTTCTCTCTGTAACGGTTGTACTTATTGTCTGCAAAGCTATGTCGCGTGCTGCGGTATGCGGAGACACTAAAAGCAACATAGTAGAACACAGATGAAGCTTCTAAGTTGATGTAATAGCCAGTAAGAAATAGTACAATTCAAGTTATAGGTATCGATTATTGACTTTTTAGCTGGCTTTGGTACCTTGGACATGAGCTAGGACCTTATGATTCTGCATGAAAGGAGAACTAACAGACCAGTTGCACGGGAGAATGTGAAAAGTGTTCATATGTAGTAAAAACCTAAGAAATCCGGCTGTTTCCGCCATTTGTTATCGAATCGACTTAAAGCCAGATCGTCACATTGGCCGCTCTTCTCTCTGAAACGGTTGTACTTATCGTCTGCAAAGCTATGTCGCGTGCTGCGGTATGCGGAGACACTAAAAGCACCATAGTAGAACTCAGATGAAGCTTCTAAGTTGATGTAATAGTCAGTAAGAAGTAGTACAATTCAAGTTTTAGGTATTGATTATTGACTTTTTAGCTGGCTTTGGTGCCTTGGACATGAGCTAGGACCTTAAGATTCTGCATGAAAGGAGGACTAGGCAGTCGAGTTGCACGGGAGAATGTGAAAAGTGTTCATATGTAGTAAAAACCAGAGAAATCCGTCAGTTTTCCTCATTTGTTATCGAATCGACTTAAAGCCAGATCGTCACATTGGCCGCTCTTCTCTCTGAAACGGTTGTACTTATCGTCTGCAAAGCTATGTCGCGTGCTGCGGTATGTGCAGACACTAAAAGCACCATAGTAGAACACAGATGAAGCTTCCAAGTTGATGTAATAGCCAGTAAGAAGTAGTACAATTCATGTTATAGGTATCGATTATTGACTTCTTAGCTTGCTTTGGTGACTTGAACATGAGCTAGGACCTTAAGATTCTGCATGAAAGGAGGACTAGCAGCCGAGTTGCACTGGAGAATGTGGAAAATGTTCATATGTAGTAAAAACCTGAGAAATCCTTCCGTTTTCGTCATTTGTTATCGAATTGAATTAAAGCCAGATCGTCACATTGGCCGCTCTTCTCTCTGAAACGGTTGTACTTATCGTCTGCAAAGCTATGTCGCGTGCTGCGGTATGCGGAGACACTAAAAGCACCATAGTAGAACACAGATGAAGCTTCTAAGTTGAAGTAATATCCAGTAAGATGTAGTACAATTCAAGTCTTAGGTATCGATTATTGACTTTTTAGCTGGCTTTGGTGCCTTGGACATGAGCTAGGACCTTAAAATTCTGCATGAACGGAGGACTAGCAGCCGAGTTGCTTGGGAGAATGTGAAAAGTGTTCATATGTAGTAAAAACCTGAGAAATCCGTCCGTTTTCGTCATTTGTTATCGAATCGTCTTAAAGCCAGATCGTCACATTGGCGCTCTTCTCTCTGAAACGGTTGTACTTATCGTCTGCAAAGCTATGTCGCGTGCTGCGGTATGCGGAGACACTAAAAGCACCATAGTAGGACACAGATGAAGCTTCTAAGATGATGTAATAGCCAGTAAGAAGTAGTACAATTCAAGTGTTAGGTATCGATTATTGACTTTTTAGCTGGCTTTGGTGACTTGGACATGAGCTGAGACCTTAAGATTCTGCATGAAAGGAGGACTAGGAGCCGAGTTGCACGGGAGATTGTGAAAAGTGTTCATATGTAGTAAAAACCTGAGAAATCCGTCCGTTTTCGTCATTTGTTATCGAATCGACTTAAAGCCAGATCGTCACATTGGCCGCTCTTCTCTCTGAAACGGTTGTACTTATCGTCTGCAAAGCTATGTCGCGTGCTGCGGTATGCGGAGACACTAAAAGCACCATAGTAGAACACAGATGAAGCTTCTAAGTTGATGTAATAGCCAGTAAGAAGTAGTACAATTCAAGTTTTAGGTATCGATTATTGACTTTTTAGGTGGCTTTGGTGCCTTGGACATGAGCTAGGACCTTAAGATTCTGCATGAAAGGAGGACTAGCAGCCGAGTTGCAGGGGAGAATGTAAAAAGTGTTCATATGTAGTAAAAACCAGAGAAATCCTTTCGTTATCGTCATTTGTTATCGAATCGACTTAAAGCCAGATCGTCACATTAGCCGCTCTTCTCTCTGAAACGGTTGTACTTATCGACTGCAAAGCTATGTCGCGTGCTGCGGTATGCGGAGACACTAAAAGCACCATAGTAGAACACAGATGAAGCTTCTAAGTTGATGTAATAGCCAGTAAGAAGTAGTACAAATCAAGTTTTAGGTATCGATTATTGACTTTTTAGCTGGCTTTGGTGTCTTGGACATGAGCTAGGGCCTTAAGATTCTGCATGAAAGGAGGACTAGCAGCCGAGTTGCACGGGAGAATATGAAAAGTGTTCACATGTAGTAAAAACCAGAGAAATCCGTCTTTGTTCGACATTTGTTATCGAATCGACTTAAAGCCAGATCGTCCCATTGGCCGCTCTTCTCTCTGAAACGGTTGTACTTATCGTCTGCAAAGCTATGTCGCGTGCTGCGGTATGCGGAGACACTAAAAGCATCATAGTAGAACACAGATGAAGCTTCTAAGTTGATGTAATAGTCAGTAAGAAGTAGTACAATTCAAGTTTTAGGTATTGATTATTGACTTTTTAGCTGGCTTTGGTGCCTTGGACATGTGCTAGGACCTTAAGATTCTGCATGAAAGGAGGACTAGGCAGCCGAGTTGCACGGGGGAATGTGAAAAGTGTTCATATGTAGTAAAAACCAGAGAAATCCGTCAGTTTTCCTCATTTGTTATCGAATCGACTTAAAGCCAGATCGTCACATTGTCCGCTCTACTCTCTAAAACGGTTGTACTTATCGTCTGCAAAGCTATGTCGCGTGCTGCGGTATGCGGACACACTAAAAGCACCATAGTAGAACACAGATGAAGCTTCTAAGTTGATATAATAGCCAGTAAGAAGTAGTACAATTCAATTTTTAGGTATCGATTATTGACTTTTTAGCTGGCTTTGGTGCCTTGGACATGAGCTAGGACCTTAAAATTCTGCATGAAAGGAGGACTAGCAGCCGAGTTGCACTGGAGAATGTGGAAAATGTTCATATGTAGTAAAAACCTGAGAAATCCTTCCGTTTTCGTCATTTGTTATCGAATCGACTTAAAGCCAGATCGTCACATTGGCCGCTCTTCTCTCTGAAACGGTTGTACTTATCGTCTGCAAAGCTATGTCGCGTGCTGCGGTATGTGGAGACACTAAAAGCACCATAGTAGAAGACAGATGAAGTTTCCAAGTTGATGTAATAGCCAGTAAGAAGTAGTACAATTCAAGTTTTAGGTATCGATTATTGACTTTTTAGCTGTCTTTGGTGCCTTGGACATGAGCTAGGACCTTAAGACTCTTCATTAATGGAGGACTAGCAGCCGAGTTGCTTGGGAGAATGTGAAAAGTGTTCATATGTAGTAAAAACCTGAGAAATCTGTCCGTTTTCGTCATTTGTTATCGAATCGTCTTAAAGCCAGATCGTCACATTGGCGCTCTTCTCTCTGAAACGGTTGTACTTATCGTCTGCAAAGCTATGTCGCGTGCTGCGGTATGCGGAGACACTAAAAGCACCATAGTAGAACACAGATGAAGCTTCTAAGATGATGTAATAGCCAGTAAGAAGTAGTACAATTCAAGTGTTAGGTTTCGATTATTGACTTTTTAGCTGGCTTTGGTGACTTGGACATGACCTAAGACCTTAAGATTCTGCATGAAAGGAGGACTAGCAGCCGAGTTGCACGGGAGAATATGAAAAGTGTTCATATGTAGTAAAAACCAGAGAAATCCGTCTTTGTTCGACATTTGTTATCGAATCGACTTAAAGCCAGATCGTAACATTGGCCGCTCTTCTCTCTGAAACGGTTGTAGTTATCGTCTGCAAAGCTATGTCCAGTGCTGCGGCATGCGGAGACACTAAAAGCACCATAGTAGAACACAGATGAAGCTTCTAAGTTGATGTAATAGCCAGTAAGAAGTAGTACAATTCAAGTTTTAGGTATCGATTGTTGACTTTTTACCCTTCTTTGGTGCCTTGGGCATGAGCTAGGAACTGAGATTTTGCATGATAGGAGGTCTAGCAGCCGCGTTGCACGTGAGATCGTGAAAAGTGTTCATATTTAGTAAAAACCTAAGAAATCCGTCCGTTTTCCTCATTTGTTATCGAATCGACTTAAAGCCAGATCGTCACATTGGGCGCTCTACTCTCTAAAACGGTTGTACTTATCGTCTGCAAAGCTATGTCGCGTGCTGCGGTATGCGGAGACACTAAAAGCACCATAGTAGAACACAGATGAAGCTTCTAAGTTGATGTAATAGCCAGTAAGAAGTAGTACAATTCAAGTTTTAGGTATCGATTATTGACTTTTAGCTGGCTTTGGTGCCTTGGACATGAGCTAGGACCTTAAAATTCTGCATGAAAGGACGACTAACAGCCAAGTTGCACGGAAGAATGTGAAAAGTGTTCATATATAGTAAAAACCTGAGAAATACGTCCGTTTTCGTCATTTGTTATCGAATCGACTTAAAGCCAGATCGTCACATTGGCCGCTCTTCTCTTTGAAACGGTTGTACTTATCGTCTGCAAAGCTATGTCGCGTGCTGCGGTATGTGGAGACACTAAAAGCACCATAGTAGAAGACAGATGAAGTTTCCAAGTTGATGTAATAGCCAGTAAGAAGTAGTACAATTCAAGTTTTAGGTATCGATTATTGACTTTTTAGCTGTCTTTGGTGCCTTGGACATGAGCTAGGACCTTAAGACTCTTCATTAATGGAGGACTAGCAGCCGAGTTGCACGGGAGAATGTGAAAAGTGTTCATATGTAGTAAAAGCCTGAGAAATCCGTCCGTGTTCGACATTTGTTTTCGAATCGACTTAAAGCCAGATCGTCACATTTGCCGCTCTTCTCTCTGTAACGGTTGTACTTATTGTCTGCAAAGCTATGTCGCGTGCTGCGGTATGCGGAGACACTAAAAGCAACATAGTAGAACACAGATGAAGCTTCTAAGTTGATGTAATAGCCAGTAAGAAATAGTACAATTCAAGTTATAGGTATCGATTATTGACTTTTTAGCTGGCTTTGGTACCTTGGACATGAGCTAGGACCTTATGATTCTGCATGAAAGGAGAACTAGCAGACCAGTTGCACGGGAGAATGTGAAAAGTGTTCATATGTAGTAAAAACCTAAGAAATCCGGCTGTTTCCGCCATTTGTTATCGAATCGACTTAAAGCCAGATCGTCACATTGGCCGCTCTTCTCTCTGAAACGGTTGTACTTATCGTCTGCAAAGCTATGTCGCGTGCTGCGGTATGCGGAGACACTAAAAGCACCATAGTAGAACTCAGATGAAGCTTCTAAGTTGATGTAATAGTCAGTAAGAAGTAGTACAATTCAAGTTTTAGGTATTGATTATTGAATTTTTAGCTGGCTGTGGTGCCTTGGACATGAGCTAGGACCTTAAGATTCTGCATGAAAGGAGGACTAGGCAGCCGAGTTGCACGGGAGAATGTGAAAAGTGTTCATATGTAGTAAAAACCAGAGAAATCCGTCAGTTTTCATCATTTGTTATCGAATCGACTTAAAGCCAGATCGTCACATTGGCCGCTCTTCTCTCTGAAACGGTTGTACTTATCGTCTGCAAAGCTATGTCGCGTGCTGCGGTATGTGCAGACACTAAAAGCACCATAGTAGAACACAGATGAAGCTTCCAAGTTGATGTAATAGCCAGTAAGAAGTAGTACAATTCATGTTATAGGTATCGATTATTCACTTCTTAGCTTGCTTTGGTGACTTGAACATGAGCTAGGACCTTAAGATTCTCCATGAAAGGAGGACTAGCAGCCGAGTTGCACTGGAGAATGTGGAAAATTTTCATATGTAGTAAAAACCTGAGAAATCCTTCCGTTTTCGTCATTTGTTATCGAATTGAATTAAAGCCAGATCGTCACATTGGCCGCTCTTCTCTCTGAAACGGTTGTACTTATCGTCTGCAAAGCTATGTCGCGTGCTGCGGTATGCGGAGACACTAAAAGCACCATAGTAGAACACAGATGAAGCTTCTAAGTTGAAGTAATATCCAGTAAGATGTAGTACAATTCAAGTCTTAGGTATCGATTATTGACTTTTTACCATTCTTTGGTGCCTTGGACATGAGCTAGGATCTTAAAATTCTGCATGAACGGAGGACTAGCAGCCGAGTTGCTTGGGAGAATGTGAAAAGTGTTCATATGTAGTAAAAACCTGAGAAATCCGTCCGTTTTCGTCATTTGTTATCGAATCGTCTTAAAGCCAGATCGTCACATTGGCGCTCTTCTCTCTGAAACGGTTGTACTTATCGTCTGCAAAGCTATGTCGCGTGCTGCGGTATGCGGAGACACTAAAAGCACCATAGTAGGACACAGATGAAGCTTCTAAGATGATGTAATAGCCAGTAAGAAGTAGTACAATTCAAGTGTTAGGTATCGATTATTGACTTTTTAGCTGGCTTTGGTGACTTGGACATGAGCTAAGACCTTAAGATTCTGCATGAAAGGAGGACTAGCAGCCGAGTTGCACGGGAGAATGTGAAAAGTGTTCATATGTAGTAAAAACCTGAGAAATCCGTCCGTTTTCGTCATTTGTTATCGAATCGACTTAAAGCCAGATCGTCACATTGGCCGCTCTTCTCTCTGAAACGGTTGTACTTATCGTCTGCAAAGCTATGTCGCGTGCTGCGGTATGCGGAGACACTAAAAGCACCATAGTAGAACACAGATGAAGCTTCTAAGTTGATGTAATAGCCAGTAAGAAGTAGTACAATTCAAGTTTTAGGTATCGATTATTGACTTTTTAGGTGGCTTTGGTGCCTTGGACATGAGCTAGGACCTTAAGATTCTGCATGAAAGGAGGACTAGCAGCCGAGTTGCAGGGGAGAATGTAAAAAGTGTTCATATATAGTAAAAACCAGAGAAATCCGTTCGTTATCGTCATTTGTTATCGAATCGACTTAAAGCCAGATCGTCACATTAGCCGCTCTTCTCTCTGAAACGGTTGTACTTATCGACTGCAAAGCTATGTCGCGTGCTGCGGTATGCGGAGACACTAAAAGCACCATAGTAGAACACAGATGAAGCTTCTAAGCTGATGTAATACCCAGTAAGAAGTAGTAAAATTCATGTTATAGGTATCGATTATTAAATTCTTAGCTTGCTTTGGTGACTTGAACATGAGCTAGGACCTTAAGATTCTGCATGAAAGGAGAACTAGCAGCCGAGTTGCACTGGAGAATGTGGAAAATGTTCATATGTAGTAAAAACCTGAGAAATCCTTACTTTTTCGTCATTTGTTATCGAATCGACTTAAAGCCAGATCGTCACATTGGCCGCTCTTCTCTCTGAAACGGTTGTACTTATCGTCTGCAAAGCTATGTCGCGTGCTGCGGTATGTGGAGACACTAAAAGCACCATAGTAGAGCACAGATGAAGCTTCTAAGTTGATGTAATAGCCAGTAAGAAGTAGTACAATTCAAGTTTTAGGTATCGATTATTGACTTTTTAGCTGGCTTTGGTGTCTTGGACATGAGCTAGGGCCTTAAGATTCTGCAAGAAGGGAGGACTAGCAGCCGAGTTGCGAGGGAGAAAGTGAAAAGTGTTCATATGTAGTAAAAACCTGAGAAATCCGTCCGTTTTCGTCATTTGTTATCGAATCGACGTAAAGCCAGATCGTCACATTGGCCGCTCTTCTCTCTGAAACAGTTGTACTTATCGTCTACAAAGCTATGTCGCGTGCTGCGGTATGCGGAGACACTAAAAGCACCATAGTAGATCACAGATGAAGCTTCTAAGTTGATGTAATAGGCAGTAAGAAGTAGTACAATTCAAGTCTTAGGTATCGATTATTGACTTTTTACCATTTTATGTGCCTTGGACATGAGCTAGGACCTTAAAATTCTGCATGAACGGAGGACTAGCAGCCGAGTTGCAGGGGAGAATGTAAAAAGTGTTCATATGTAGTAAAAACCTGAGAAATCCGTTCGTTATCGTCATTTGTTATCGAATCGCCTTAAAGATAGATCGTCACATTAGCCGCTCTTCTCTCTGAAACGGTTGTACTTATCGACTGCAAAGCTATGTCGCGTGCTGCGATATTCGGAGACACTAAAAGCACCATAGTAGAACACAGATGAAGCTTCTAAGTTGAAGTAATATCCAGTAAGATGTAGTACAATTCTAGTCTTAGGTATCGATTATTGACTTTTTACCATTCTTTGGTGCCTTGGACATGAGCTAGGACCTTAAAATTCTGCATGAACGGAGGACTAGCAGCCGAGTTGCTTGGGAGAATGTGAAAAGTGTTCATATGTAGTAAAAACCTGAGAAATCCGTCCGTTTTCGTCATTTGTTATCGAATCGTGTTAAAGCCAGATCGTCACATTGGCGCTCTTCTCTTTGAAACGGTTGTACTTATCGTCTGCAAAGCTATGTCGCGTGCTGCGGTATGCGGAGACACTAAAAGAACCATAGTAGAACACAGATGAAGCTTCTAAGATGATGTAATAGCCAGTAAGAAGTAGTACAATTCAAGTGTTAGGTATCGATTATTGACTTTTTAGCTGGCTTTGGTGACTTGGACATGAGCTAAGACCTTAAGATTCTGCATGAAACGAGGACTAGCAGCCTAGTTGCACGGGAGAATGTGAAAAGTGTTCATATGTAGTAAAAACCTGAGAAATCCGTCCGTTTTCGTAATTTATTATCGAATCGACTTAAAGCCAGATCGTCACATTGGCCGCTCTTCTCTCTGAAACGGTTGTACTTATCGTCTGCAGAGCTATGTCGCGTGCTGCGGTATGCGGAGACACTAAAAGCATCATAGTAGAACACAGATGAAGCTTCTAAGTTGATGTAATAGCCAGTAAGAAGTAGTACAATTCAAGTTTTAGGTATCGATTATTGACTTTTTAGCTGCCCTTGGTGCCTTGGACATGAGCTAGGACCTTAAGATTCTGCATGAAAGGAGGACTAGCAGCCGAGTTGCAGGGGAGAATATAAAAAGTGATCATATGTAGTAAAAGCCTGAGAATTCTGTTCGTTATCGTCATTTGTTATCGAATCGACTTAAAGCCAGATCGTCACCTTAGCCGCTCTTCTCTCTCAAACGATTGTACTTATCGACTGCAAAGCAATGTCGCGTGCTGCGGTATGCGGAGACACTAAAACCACCATAGTAAAACACAGATGAAGCTTCTAAGATGATGTAATAGTCAGTAAGAAGTAGTACAATTCAAGTTTTAGGTATCGATTATTGACTTTTTAGCTGCCCTTGGTGCCTTGGACATGAGCTAGGACCTTAAGATTCTGCATGAAAGGAGGACTAGCAGCCGAGTTGCACGGGAGAATGTAAAAAGTGTTCATATGTAGTAAAAACCTGAGAAATCCGTGCGTTTTCGTCATTTGTTATCGAATCGACTTAAAGCCAGATCGTCACATTGGCCGCTCTTCTCTCTGAAACGGTTGTACTTATCGTCTGCAAAGCTATGTCGCGTGCTGCGGTATGCGGAGACACTAAAAGCACCTTAGTAGAACACAGATGAAGCTTCTAAGTTGATGTAATAGGCAGTAAGAAGTAGTACAATTCAAGTCTTAGGTATCGATTATTGACTTTTTACAATTCTTTGGTGCCTTGGACATGAGCTAGGACCTTAAAATTCTGCATGAACGGAGGACTAGCAGCCGAGTTGCAGAGGAGAATGTAAAAAGTGTTCATATGTAGTAAAAACCTGAGAAATCCGTTCGTTATCGTCATTTGTTATCGAATCGCCTTAAAGCCAGATCGTCACATTAGCCGCTCTTCTCTCTGAAACGGTTGTACTTATCGACTGCAAAGCTATGTCGCGTGCTGCGATATTCGGAGACACTAAAAGCACCATAGTAGAACACAGATGAAGCTTCTAAGTTGAAGTATATCCAGTAAGATGTAGTACAAGTCAAGTCTTAGGTATCGATTATTGACTTTTTACCATTCTTTGGTGCCTTGGACATGAGCTAGGACCTTAAAATTCTGCATGAACGGAGGACTAGCAGCCGAGTTGCTTGGGAGAATGTGAAAAGTGTTCATATGTAGTAAAAACCTGAGAAATCCGTCCGTTTTCGTCATTTGTTATCGAATCGTCTTAAAGCCAGATCGTCACATTGGCGCTCTTCTCTTTGAAACGGTTGTACTTATCGTCTGCAAAGCTATGTCGCGTGCTGCGGTATGCGGATACACTAAAAGCACCATAGTAGAACACAGATGAAGCTTCTAAGATGATGTAATAGCCAGTAAGAAGTAGTACAATTCAAGTGTTAGGTATCGATTATTGAATTTTTAGCTGGCTTTGGTGACTTGGACATGAGCTAAGACCTTAAGATTCTGCATGAAACGAGGACTAGCAGCCGAGTTGCACGGGAGAATGTGAAAAGTGTTCATATGTAGTAAAAACCTGAGAAATCCGTCCTTTTTCGTCATTTGTTATCGAATCGACTTAATGCCAGATCGTCACATTGGCCGCTCTTCTCTCTGAAACGGTTGTACTTATCGTCTGCAAAGCTATGTCGCGTGCTGCGGTATGCGGAGACACTAAAAGCATCATAGTAGAACACAGATGAAGCTTCTAAGTTGATGTAATAGCCAGTTAGAAGTAGTACAATTCAAGTTTTAGGTATCGATTATTGACTTTTTAGCTGCCCTTGGTGCCTTGGACATGAGCTAGGACCTTAAGATTCTGCATGAAAGGAGGACTAGCAGCCGAGTTGCAGGGGAGAATGTAAAAAGTGATCATATGTAGTAAAAGCCTGAGAATTCTGTTCGTTATCGTCATTTGTTATCTAATCGACTTAAAGCCAGATCGTCACCTTAGCCGCTCTTCTCTCTGAAACGATTGTACTTATCGACTGCAAAGCTATGTCGCGTGCTGCGGTATGCGGAGACACTAAAACCACTATAGTAAAACACAGATGAAGCTTCTAAGATGATGTAATAGTCAGTAAGAAGTAGTACAATTCAAGTTTTAGGTATCGATTATTGACTTTTTAGCTGCCCTTGGTGCCTTGGACATGAGCTAGGACCTTAAGATTCTGCATGAAAGGAGGACTAGCAGCCGAGTTGCACGGGAGAATGTGAAAAGTGTTCATATGTAGTAAAAACCTGAGAAATCCGTCCGTTTTCGTCACTTGTTATCGAATCGACTTAAAGCCAGATCGTCACATTGGCCGCTCTTCCCTCTGAAACGGTTGTACTTATTGTCTGCAAAGCTGTGTCGCGTGCTGCGGTATGCGGAGACACTAAAAGCATCAAAGTAGAACACAGATGAAGCTTCTAAGTTGATGTAATAGCCAGTAAGAAGTATTACAATTCAAGTTTTAGGTATCGATTATTGACTTTTTAGGTGGCTTTGGTGCCTTGGACATGAGCTAGGACCTTAAGATTCTGCATGAAAGGAGGACTAGCAGCCGAGTTGCAGGGGAGAATGTAAAAAGTGTTCATATGTAGTAAAAACCTGAGAAATCCGTTCGTTATCGTCATTTGTTATCGAATCGACTTAAAGCCAGATCGTCACATTGGCCGCTCTTCTCTCTGAAACGGTTGTACTTATCGACTGCAAAGCTATGTCGCGTGCTGCGGTATGCGGAGACACTAAAAGCACCATAGTAGAACACAGATGAAGCTTCTAGGCTGATGTAATACCCAGTAAGAAGTAGTACAATTCATGTTATAGGTATCGATTATTAAATTCTTAGCTTGGTTTGGTGACTTGAACATGAGCTAGGACCTTAAGATTCTGCATGAAAGGAGGACTAGCAGCCGAGTTGCACTGGAGAATGTGGAAAATGTTCATATGTAGTAAAAACCTGAGAAATCCTTACGTTTTCGTCATTTGTTATCGAATCGACTTAAAGCCAGATCGTCACATTGGCCGCTCTTCTCTCTGAAACGGTTGTACTTATCGTCTGCAAAGCTATGTCGCGTGCTGCGGTATGCGGAGACACTAAAAGCACCATAGTAGAACACAGATGAAGCTTCTAAGTTGATGTAATAGCCAGTAAGAAGTAGTATAATTCAAGTTTTAGGTATCGATTATTGCCTTTTTAGCTGGCTTTGGTGACTTGGACATGAGCTAGGGCCTTAAGATTCTGCAAGAAAGGAGGACTAGCAGCCGAGTTGCGAGGGAGAAAGTGAAAAGTGTTCATATGTAGTAAAAACCTGAGAAATCCGTCCGTTTTCGTCATTTGTTATCGAATCGACGTAAAGCCAGATCGTCACATTGGCCGCTCTTCTCTCTGAAACAGTTGTACTTATCGTCTGCAAAGCTATGTCGCGTGCTGCGGTATGCGGAGACACTAAAAGCACCATAGTAGATCACAGATGAAGCTTCTAAGTTGATGTAATAGGCAGTAAGAAGTAGTACAATTCATGTCTTAGGTATCGATTATTGACTTTTTACCATTCTTTGGTGCCTTGGACATGAGCTAGGACCTTAAAATTCTGCATGAACGGAGGACTAGCAGCCGTGTTGCAGGGGAGAATGTAAAAAGTGTTCATATGTAGTAAAAACCTGAGAAATCCGTTCGTTATCGTCATTTGTTATCGAATCGCCTTAAAGCCAGATCGTCACATTAGCCGCTCTTCTCTCTGAAACGGTTGTACTTATCGACTGCAAAGCTATGTCGCGTGCTGCGATATTCGGAGACACTAAAAGCACCATAGTAGAACACAGATGAAGCTTCTAAGTTGAAGTAATATCCAGTAAGATGTAGTACAATTCAAGTCTTAGGTATCGATTATTGACTTTTTACCATCCTTTGGTGCCTTGGACATGAGCTAGGACCTTAAAATTCTGCATGAACGGAGGACTAGCAGCCGAGTTGCTTGGGAGAATGTGAAAAGTGTTCATATGTAGTAAAAACCTGAGAAATCCGTCCGTTTTCGTCATTTGTTATCGAATCGTCTTAAAGCCAGATCGTCACATTGGCCGCTCTTCTCTCTGAAACGGTTGTACTTATCGTCTGCAAAGCTATGTCGCGTGCTGCGGTATGCGGAGACACTAAAAGCATCATAGTAGAACACAGATGAAGCTTCTAAGTTGATGTAATAGCCAGTAAGAAGTAGTACAATTCAAGTTTTAGGTATCGATTATTGACTTTTTAGCTGCTCTTGGTGCCTTGGACATGAGCTAGGACCTTAAGATTCTGCATGAAAGGAGGACTAGCAGCCGAGTTGCAGGGGAGAATGTAAAAAGTGATCATATGTAGTAAAAGCCTGAGAATTCTGTTCGTTATCGTCATTTGTTATCGAATCGACTTAAAGCCAGATCGTCACCTTAGCCGCTCTTCTCTCTGAAACGATTGTACTTATCGACTGCAAAGCTATGTCGCGTGCTGCGGTATGCGGAGACACTAAAAGCAACATAGTAAAACACAGATGAAGCTTCTAAGATGATGTAATAGTCAGTAAGAAGTAGTACAATTCAAGTTTTAGGTATCGATTATTGACTTTTTAGCTGCCCTTGGTGCCTTGGACATGAGCTAGGACCTTAAGATTCTGCATGAAAGGAGGACTAGCAGCCGAGTTGCACGGGAGAATGTGACAAGTGTTCATATGTAGTAAAAACCTGAGAAATCCGTCCGTTTTCGTCACTTGTTATCGAATCGACTTAAAGCCAGATCGTCACATTGGCCGCTCTTCTCTCTGAAACGGTTGTACTTATCGTCTGCAAAGCTATGTCGCGTGCTGCGGTATGCGGAGACACTAAAAGCATCACAGTAGAACACAGATGAAGCTTCTAAGTTGATGTAATAGCCAGTAAGAAGTAGTACAATTCAAGTTTTAGGTATCGATTATTGACTTTTTAGGTGGGTTTGGTGCCTTGGACATGAGCTAGGACCTTAAGATTCTGCATGAAAGGAGGACTAGCAGCCGAGTTGCAGGGGAGAATGTAAAAAGTTTTCATATGTAGTAAAAACCTGAGAAATCCGTTCGTTATCGTCATTTGTTATCGAATCGCCTTAAAGCCAGATCGTCACATTAGCCGCTCTTCTCTCTGAAACAGTTGTACTTATCGACTGCAAAGCTATGTCGCGTGCTGCGATATGCGGAGACACTAAAAGCACCATAGTAGAACACAGATGAAGCTTCTAAGATGATGTAATAGTCAGTAAGATGTAGTACAATTCAAGTTTTAGGTATCGATAATTGACTTTTTAGCTGTCTTTGGTGCCTTGGACATGAGTTAGGACCTTAAGATTCTGCATGAAAGGAGGTCTAGCAGCCGAGTTGTACGGGAGAATGTGAAAAGTGTTCATATGTAGTAAAAACCTGAGAAATCTGTCCGTTTTCGTCATTTGTTATCGAATCGACTTAAAGCCAGATCGTCACATTGGCCGCTCTTCTCTCTGAAACGATTGTACTTATCTTCTGCAAAGCTATGTCGCGTGCTGCGGTATGTGGAGACACTAAAAGCACCATAGTAGAACACAGATGAAGCTTCTAAATTGATGTAATAGCCAGTAAGAAGTAGTACCATTCAAGTTTTAGGTATCGTTTATTCACTTTTTAGCTGGCTTTGGTGCCTTGGACATGAGCTAGGACTTTAAGATTGTGCATGAAAGGAGGACTAGCAGCCGAGTTGCACGGGAGAATGTGAAAAGTGTTCATATGTAGTAAAAACCTGAGAAATCCGTCCGTTTTCGTCATTTGTTATCGAATCGACTTAAAGCCAGATCGTCACATTGGCCGCTCTTCTCTCTGAAACGGTTGTACTTATCGTCTGCAAAGCTATGTCGCGTGCTGCGGTATGCGGAGACACTAAAAACATCATAGTAGAACACAGATGAAGCTTCTAATTGATGTAATAGCCAGTAAGATGTAGTACAATTCAAGTTTTAGGTATCGATTATTGACTTTTTAGCTGCCCTTGGTTCCTTGGACATGAGCTAGGACCTTAAGATTCTGCATGAAAGGAGGACTAGCAGCCGAGTTGCACGGGAGAATGTAAAAAGTGTTCATATGTAGTAAAAACCTGAGAAATCCGTCCGTTATCGTCATTTGTTATCGAATCGACTTAAAGCAAGATCGTCACATTAGCCGCTCTTCTCTCTGAAACGGTTGTACTTATCGACTGCAAAGCTATGTCGCGTGCTGCGGTATGCGGAGACACTAAAAGCACCATAGTAGAACACAGATGAAGCTTCTAAGATGATGTAATAGTCAGTAAGAAGTAGTACAATTCAAGTTTTAAGTATCGATTATTGACTTTTTAGCTGACTTCGGTGCCTTGGACATGAGTTAGGACCTTAAGATTCTGCATGACCGGAGGTCTAGCAGGCGAGTTGTACGGGAGAATGTGAAAAGTGTTCATATGTAGTAAAAACCAGAGAAATCCGTCCGTTTTCGTCATTTGTTATCGAATCGACTTAAAGCCAGATCGTCACATTAGCCGCAATTCTCTCTGAAACGGTTGTACTTATCGACTGCAAAGCTATGTCGCGTGCAGCGGTATGCGGAGACACTAAAAGCACCATAGTAGAACACAGATGTAGCTTCTAAGTTGATGTAATAGCCAGTAAGAAGTAGTACCATTCAAGTTTTAGGTATCGATTATTGACTTTTTAGCTGGCTTTGGTGCCTTGGACATGAGCTAGGACCTTAAGATTCTGCATGAAAGGAGGACTAGCAGCCGAGTTGCACGGGAGAATGTGAAAAGTGTTCATATGTAGTAAAAACCAGAGAAATCCGTCCATGTTCGACATTTGTTATCGAATCGACTTAAAGCCAGATCGTCATATTGGCCGCTCTTCTCACTGAAACGGTTGTACTTATCGTCTGCAAAGCTATGTCGAGTGCTGCGGTTTGCGGAGACACTAAAAGCACCATAGTAAAACACAGATGAAGCTTCCAAGTTGATGTAATAGCCAGTAAGAAGTAGTACAATTCAAGTTTTAAGTATCGATTGTTGACTTCTTACACTTCTTTGGTGCCTTGGGCATGAGCAAGGAACTTAAGATTATGCATAATGGGAGGTCTAGCAGCCGCGTTGCACGTGAGAATGTGAAAAGTGTTCATATGTAGTAAAAACCTGAGAAATCGGTCCGTTTTCGTCATTTGTTGTCGAATCGACTTAAAGCCAGATCGTCACATTGGCCGCTCTTCTCTCTGAAACGGTTGTACTTATCGTCTGCAAAGCTATGTCGCGTGCTGCGGTATGCGGAGACACTAAAAGCATCATAGTAGAACACAGATGAAGCTTCTAAGTTGATGTAATAGCCAGTAAGAAGTAGTACCATTCAAGTTTTAGGTATCGATTATTGACTTTTTAGCTGGCTTTGGTGCCTTGGACATGAGCTAGGACCTTAAGATTCTGCATGAAAGGAGGACTAGCAGCCGAGTTGCACGGGAGAATGTAAAATGTGTTCATATGTAGTAAAAACCTGAGAAATCCGTTCGTTATCGTCATTTGTTATCGAATCGACTTAAAGCCAGATCGTCACATTAGCCGCTCTTCTCTCTGAAACGGTTGTACTTATCGACTGCAAAGCTATGTCGCGTGCTGCAGTATGCGGAGACACTAAAAGCACCATAGTAGAACACAGATGAAGCTTTTAAGATGATGTAATAGTCAGTAAGAAGTAGTACCATTCAAGTTTTAGGTATCGATTATTGACTTTTTAGCTGCCCTTAGTTCCTTGGACATGAGCTAGGACCTTAAGATTCTGCATGAAAGAAGGACTAGCAGCCGAGTTGCACTGGAGAATGTGAAAAGTGTTCATATGTAGTAAAAACCAGAGAAATCCGTCCGTTTTCGTCATTTGTTATCGAATCGACTTAAAGCCAGATCGTCACATTAGCCGCAATTCTCTCTGAAACGGTTGTACTTATCGACTGCAAAGCTATGTCGCGTGCAGCGGTATGCGGAGACACTAAAAGCACCATAGTAGAACACAGATGTAGCTTCTAAGTTGATGTAATAGCCAGTTAGAAGTAGTACCATTCAAGTTTTAGGTATCGATTATTGACTTTTTAGCTGGCTTTGGTGCCTTGGACATGAGCTAGGACCTTAAGATTCTGCATGAAAGGAGGACTAGCAGCCGAGTTGCACGGGAGAATGTGAAAAGTGTTCATATGTAGTAAAAACCAGAGAAATCCGTCCGTGTTCGACATTTGTTATCGAATCGACTTAAAGCCAGATCGTCACATTGGCCGCTCTTCTCTCTGAAACGGTTGTACTTATCGTCTGCAAAGCTATGTCGAGTGCTGCGGTTTGCGGAGACACTAAAAGCACCATAGTAGAACGCAGATGAAGCTTCTAAGATGATGTAATAGTCATTAAGAAGTAGTACAATTCCAGTTTTAGGTATCGATTATTGACTTTTTAGCTGGCTTTGGTGCCTTGGACATGAGTTAGGACCTTAAGATTCTGCATGAAAGGAGGTCTAGAAGCCGAGTTGTACGGGAGAATGTGAAAAGTGTTCATATGTAGTAAAAACCTGAGAAATCCGTCCGTTTTCGTCATTTGTTATCGAACGACTTAAAGCCAGATCGTCACATTGGCCGCTCTTCTCTCTGAAACGGTTCTACTTATCGTCTGCAAAGCTATGTCGCGTGCTGCGGTTTGCGGAGACACTAAAAGCACCATAGCAGAACACAGATGAAGCTTCTAAGTTGATGTAATAGCCAGTAAGAAGTAGTACAATTCAAGTTTTAGGTATCGATTATTGACTTTTTAGCTGGCTTTGGTGCCTTGGACATGAGCTAGGACCTTAAGATTCTGCATTAAAGGAGGACTAGCTGCCGAGTTGCACGGGAGAATGTGAAAAGTGTTCATATGTAGTAAAAACCTAGAAATCCGTCCGTTTTCGTCATTTGTTATCGAATCGACGTAAAGCCAGATCGTCACATTGGCCGCTCTTTTCTCTGAAACGGTTGTACTTATCGTCTGCAAAGCTATGTCACGTGCTGCGGCATGCGGAGACACTAAAAGCACCATAGTTGAACACAGATGAAGCTTCTAAGTTGATGTAATAGCCAGTAAGAAGTAGTACAATTCAAGTTTTAAGTATCGATTGTTGACTTTTTACCCTTCTTTGGTGCCTTGGGCATGAGCTAGGAACTTAAGATTTTGCATGATAGGAGGTGTAGCAGCCGCGTTGCACGTGAGAATGTGAAAAGTGTTCATATGTAGTAAAAACCTGAGAAATCCGTCCGTTTTCGTCATTTGTTGTCGAATCGACTTAAAGCCAGATCGTCACATTGGCCGCTCTTCTCTTTGAAACGGTGGTACTTGTCGCCTGTAAAGCTACGTGTCGTGCTGCGGTATGCGGAGACACTAAAAGCACCATAGTAGAACACAGATGAAGCTTCTAAGTTGATGTAATATCCAGTAAGAAGTAGTACAATTCAAGTTGTAGGTATGGATTATTGACTTTCTAGCTGGCTTTGGTGCCTTGGACATGAGCTGGGACCATAAGATTCTGCGTGAAAGGAGGACTAGCAGCCGAGTTGAACGGGAGAATGTGAAAAGTGTTCCTATGTAGTAAAAACCTGAGAAATCCGTTCGTTATCGTCATTTGTTACCGAATCGACTTAAAGCCAGATCGTCACATTAGCCGCTCTTCTCCCTGAAACGGTTGTACTTATCGACTGCAAAGCTATGTCGCGTGCTGCGGTATGCGGAGACACTAAAAGCACCATAGTAGAACGCAGATGAAGCTTCTAAGATGATGTAATAGTCATTAAGAAGTAGTACAATTCCAGTTTTAGGTATCGATTATTGACTTTTTAGCTGACTTTGGTGCCTTGGACATGAGTTAGGACCTTAAGATTCTGCATGAAAGGAGGTCTAGAAGCCGAGTTGCACGGGAGAATGTGAAAAGTGTTCTTATGTAGTAAAAACCTGAGAAATCCGCCCATTTCCGCCATTTGTTATCGAATCGACTTAATGCCAGATCGTTACATTTGCCGCTCTTCTCTCTGAAACGGTTGTACTTATCGTCTGCAAAGCTATGTCGCGTGCTGCGGTATGCGGAGACACTAAAATCACCATAGTAGAACACAGATGAAACTTCTAAGTTGAAGTAATATATAGTAAGACGTAGTACAAATCACGTCTTAGGTATCGATTATTGACTTTTTACCATTCTTTGGTGCCTTGGACATGAGCTAGGACCTTAAAATTCTGCATGAACGGAGGACTAGCAGCCGAGTTGCACGGGAGAATGTGAAAAGTGTTCATATGTAGTAAAAACCTTAGAAATCCGTTCGTTATCGTCATTGTTATCGAATCGACTTAAAGCCAGATCGTCACATTAGCCGCTCTTCACTCTGAAACGGTTGTACTTATCGACTTCAAAGCTATGTCGCGTGCTCCGAGATGCGGAGACACTAAAAGCACCATAGTAGAAAACAGATGAAGCTTCTAAGATGATGTAATAGCCAGTAAGAAGTAGTACAATTAAAGTTTTTTGTATCGATTATTGACTTTTCAGCTGGCTCTGCTGCCTTGGACATGAGCTAGGACCTTAAGATTCTGCATGAAAGGAGGACTAGCAGCCGAGTTGCAAGGGAGAATGTGAAAAGTGTTCATATGTAGTAAAAACCTGAGAAATCCGTCGGTTTTCGTCATTTGTTATCGAATCGACTTAAATCCAGATCGTCACATTGGCCGCTCTTTGTTCTGAAACGGTTGTACTTATCTTGTGCAAAGCTATGTCGCGCGCTGCGGTATGCAGAGACACTAAATGCACCATAGTAGAACACAGATGAAGCTTCTAAGTTGATGTAATAGTCAGTAAGAAGTAGTACAATTCAAGTTTTAGGTACTGATTATTGACTTTTTAGCTGGCTTTGGTGTCTTGGACATGAGATAGGACCTTAAGATTCTGCATGAAAGGATTACTAGCAGCCGAGTTGCACTGGAGAATGTGGAAAATGTTCATATGTAGTAAAAACCTGAGAAATCCGTCGGTTTTCGTCATTTGTTATCGAATCGACTTAAATCCAGATCGTCACATTGGCCGCTCTTCTCTCTGAAACGGTTCTACTTATCGTCTGCAAAGCTATGTCGCGTGCTGCGGTATGTGGAGACACTGAAAGCACCATAGTAGAACACAGATGAAGGCTCTAATTTGATGTAATAACCAGTAAGAAGTAGTACAATTCAAGTTTAGGTATTGATTATTGACTTTTAAGCTGGCTTTGATGCCTTGGACATGAGCTAGGACCTTAAGATTCTGCATTAAAGGAGGACTAGCAGCCGAGTTGCATGTTAGAATGTGAAAAGTGTTCATATGTAGTAAAACCAGAGAAATCCGTCCGTGTTCAACATTTGTTATCGAATCGACTTAACCAAGATCGTCACTTTTGGCGCTCTACTCTCTAAAGCGGTTGTACTTGTCGTCGGCAAAGCTTTGTCTCGTTCTGCGGTATGTGGAGACACTAAAAGCACCATAGTAGAACACAGATGAAGCTTCTGGGTTGATGTAATAGCCAGTAAGAAGTAGTACAATTCAAATTTTACGTATCGATTGTTGAACTTTTACCCTTCTTTGGTGCCTTGGGCATGAGCTAGGAACTTAAGATTTTGCATGATAGGAGGTCTAGCAGCCGCGTTGCACGTGAGAATGTGAAGAGTGTTCATATTTAGTAAAAACCTGAGAAATCCGTCCGTTTTCGTCATTTGTTGTCTAATCGACTTAAAGCCAGATCGTCACATTGGCCGCTCTTCTCTTTGAAACGGTGGTACTTATCGCCTGTAAAGCTACGTGTCGTGCTGCGGTATGCGGAGACACTAAAAGCACCATAGTAGAACACAGGTGAAGCTTCTAAGTTGATGTAATATCCAGTAAGAAGTAGTACAATTCAAGTTGTAGGTATGGATTATTGACTTTCTAGCTGGCTTTGGTGCCTTGGACATGAGCTGGGACCTTAAGATTCTGCATGAAAGGAGGACTAGCAGCCGAGTTGAACGGGAGAATGTGAAAAGTGTTCCTATGTAGTAAAAACCTGAGAAATCCGTTCGTTATCGTCATTTGTTATCGAATCGACTTAAAGCCAGATCGTCACATTAGCCGCTCTTCTCCCTGAAACGGTTGTACTTATCGACTGCAAAGCTATGTCGCGTGCTGCGGTATGCGGAGACACTAAAAGCACCATAGTAGAACGCAGATGAAGCTTCTAAGATGATGTAATAGTCATTAAGAAGTAGTACAATTCCAGTTTTAGGTATCGATTATTGACTTTTTAGCTGACTTTGGTGCCTTGGACATGAGTTAGGACCTTAAGATTCTGCATGAAAGGAGGTCTAGAAGCCGAGTTGCACGGGAGAATGTGAAAAGTGTTCTTATGTAGTAAAAACCTGAGAAATCCGTCCATTTCCGCCATTTGTTATCGAATCGACTTAATGCCAGATCGTTACATTGGCCGCTCTTCTCTCTGAAACGGTTGTACTTATCGTCTGCAAAGCTATGTCGCGTGCTGCGGTATGCGGAGACACTAAAATCACCATAGTAGAACACAGATGAAACTTCTAAGTTGAACTAATATATAGTAAGATGTAGTACAAATCACGTCTTAGGTATCGATTATTGACTTTTTACCATTCTTTGGTGCCTTGGACATGAGCTAGGACCTTAAAATTCTGCATGAACGGAAGACTAGCAGCCGAGTTGCACGGGAGAATGTGAAAAGTGTTCATATGTAGTAAAAACCTTAGAAATCCGTTCGTTATCGTCATTGTTATCGAATCGACTTAAAGCCAGATCGTCACATTAGATGCTCTTCACTCTGAAACGGTTGTACTTATCGACTTCAAAGCTATGTCGCGTGCTCCGAGATGCGGAGACACTAAAAGCACCATAGTAGAAAACAGATGAAGCTTCTAAGATGATGTAATAGCCAGTAAGAAGTAGTACAATAAAAGTTTTTGGTATCGATTATTGACTTTTTAGCTGGCTTTGGTGCCTTGGACATGAGCTAGGACCTTAAGATTCTGCATTAAAGGAGGACTAGCTGCCGAGTTGCACGGGAGAATGTGAAAAGTGTTCATATGTAGTAAAAACCTAGAAATCCGTCCGTTTTCGTCATTTGTTATCGAATCGACGTAAAGCCAGATCGTCACATTGGCCGCTCTTTTCTCTGAAACGGTTGTACTTATCGTCTGCAAAGCTATGTCACGTGCTGCGGCATGCGGAGACACTAAAAGCACCATAGTTGAACACAGATGAAGCTTCTAAGTTGATGTAATAGCCAGTAAGAAGTAGTACAATTCAAGTTTTAAGTATCGATTGTTGACTTTTTACCCTTCTTTGGTGCCTTGGGCATGAGCTAGGAACTTAAGATTTTGCATGATAGGAGGTCTAGCAGCCGCGTTGCACGTGAGAATGTGAAAAGTGTTCATATGTAGTAAAAACCTGAGAAATCCGTCCGTTTTCGTCATTTGTTATCGAATCGACTTAAAGCCAGATCGTCACATTGGCCGCTCTTCTCTTTGAAACGGTGGTACTTATCGCCTGTAAAGCTACGTGTCGTGCTGCGGTATGCGGAGACACTAAAAGCACCATAGTAGAACACAGATGAAGCTTCTAAGTTGATGTAATATCCAATAAGAAGTAGTACAATTCAAGTTGTAGGTATCGATTATTGACTTTCTAGCTGGCTTTGGTGCCTTGGGTATGAGCTGGGACCTTAAGATTCTGCATGAAAGGAGGACTAGCAGCCGAGTTGAACGGGAGAATGTGAAAAGTGTTCCTATGTAGTAAAAACCTGAGAAATCCGTTCGTTATCGTCATTTGTTATCGAATCGACTTAAAGCCAGATCGTCACATTAGCCGCTCTTCTCCCTGAAACGGTTGTACTTATCGACTGCAAAGCTATGTCGCGTGCTGCGGTATGCGGAGACACTAAAAGCACCATAGTAGAACGCAGATGAAGCTTCTAAGATGATGTAATAGTCATTAAGAAGTAGTACAATTCCAGTTTTAGGTATCGATTATTGACTTTTTAGCTGACTTTGGTGCCTTGGACATGAGTTAGGACCTTAAGATTCTGCATGAAAGGAGGTCTAGAAGCCGAGTTGCACGGGAGAATGTGAAAAGTGTTCTTATGTAGTAAAAACCTGAGAAATCCGTCCATTTCCGCCATTTGTTATCGAATCGACTTAATGCCAGATCGTTACATTGGCCACTCTTCTCTCTGAAACGGTTGTACTTATCGTCTGCAAAGCTATGTCGCGTGCTGCGGTATGCGGAGACACTAAAATCAACATAGTAGAACACAGATGAAGCTTCTAAGTTGATGTAATAGTCAGTAAGAAGTAGTACAATTCAAGTTTTAGGTACTGATTATTGACTTTTTAGCTGGCTTTGGTGTCTTGGACATGAGATAGGACCTTAAGATTCTGCATGAAAGGATTACTAGCAGCCGAGTTGCACTGGAGAATGTGAAAAGTGTTCATATGTAGTAAAAACCTTAGAAATCCGTTCGTTATCGTCATTGTTATCGAATCGACTTAAAGCCAGATCGTCACATTAGCCGCTCTTCACTCTGAAACGGTTGTACTTATCGACTTCAAAGCTATGTCGCGTGCTCCGAGATGCGGAGACACTAAAAGCACCATAGTAGAAAACAGATGAAGCTTCTAAGATGATGTAATAGCCAGTAAGAAGTAGTACAATTAAAGTTTTTGGTATCGATTATTGACTTTTCAGCTGGCTCTGCTGCCTTGGACATGAGCTAGGACCTTAAGATTCTGCATGAAAGGAGGACTAGCAGCCGAGTTGCAAGGGAGAATGTGAAAAGTGTTCATATGTAGCAAAAACCTGAGAAATCCGTCGGTTTTCGTCATTTGTTATCGAATCGACTTAAATCCAGATCGTCACATTGGCCGCTCTTCGTTCTGAAACGGTTGTACTTATCTTGTGCAAAGCTATGTCGCGCGCTGCGGTATGCAGAGACACTAAATGCACCATAGTAGAACACAGATGAAGCTTCTAAGTTGATGTAATAGTCAGTAAGAAGTAGTACAATTCAAGTTTTAGGTACTGATTATTGACTTTTTAGCTGGCTTTGGTGTCTTGGACATGAGATAGGACCTTAAGATTCTGCATGAAAGGATTACTAGCAGCCGAGTTGCACTGGAGAATGTGGAAAATGTTCATATGTAGTAAAAACCTGAGAAATCGTTCCGTTTTCGTCATTTGTTATCGAATCGACTTAAAGCCAGATCGTCACATTGGCCGCTCTTCTCTCTGAAACGGTTCTACTTATCGTCTGCAAAGCTATGTCGCGTGCTGCGGTATGTGGAGACACTGAAAGCACCATAGTAGAACACAGATGAAGGCTCTAATTTGATGTAATAACCAGTAAGAAGTAGTACAATTCAAGTTTAGGTATTGATTATTGACTTTTAAGCTGCCTTTGATGCCTTGGACATGAGCTAGGACCTTAAGATTCTGCATTAAAAGAGGACTAGCAGCCGAGTTGCACGTTAGAATGTGAAAAGTGTTCATATGTAGTAAAAACCAGAGAAATCCGTCCGTGTTCAACATTTGTTATCGAATCGACTTAAGCCAGATCGTCACATTTGGCGCTCTACTCTCTAAAGCGGTTGTACTTATCGTCTGCAAAGCTATGTCACGTGCTGCGGTATGCGGAGACACTAAAATCACCATTGTAGAACAGATGAAGCCTCTAAGATGATGTAATAGCCAGTAAGATGTAGTACAATTCAAGTCTTAGGTATCGATTATTGACTTTTTACCATTCTTTGGTGGCTTGGACATGAGCTAGGACCTTATAATTCTGCATGAATGGAGGACTAGCAGCCGAGTTGCACGGGAGAGTGTGAAAAGTGTTCATATGCAGTAAAAACCTTAGAAATCCGTTCGTTATCGTCATTGTTATCGAATCGACTTAAAGCCAGATCGTCACATTAGCCGCTCTTCTCTCTGAAACGGTTTACTTGTCGACTGCAAAGCTATGTCGCGTGCTGCGGTATGCGGAGACACTAAAAGCACCATAGTAGAACACAGATGAAGCTTCTAAGCTGATGTAATAGCCAGTAAGAAGTAGTACAATTCATGTTATAGGTATCGATTATTGACTTTTTAGCTGGCTTTGGTGCCTTGGACATGAGCTAGGACATTAAGATATTGCATGAAAGGTGGATTAACAGCCGAGTTGCACGGGAGAATGTGAAGTGTGTTCATATGTAGTAAAAACCTGAGAAATCCGTTCGTTTTGGTCATTTGTTATCGAATCGACTTAAAGCCAGATCGTCACATTGGCCGCTCTTCTCTCTGAAACGGTTCTACTTATCGTCTGCAAAGCTATGTCGCGTGCTGCGGTATGCGGAGACACTAAAAGCACCATAGCAGAACACAGATGAAGCTTCTAAGTTGATGTAATAGCCAGTAAGAAGTAGTACAATTCAAGTTTTAGGTATCGATTATTGACTTTTTAGCTGGCTTTGGTGCCTTGGACATGAGCTAGGACCTTAAGATTCTGCATTAAAGGAGGACTAGCTGCCGACTTGCACGGGAGAATGTGAAAAGTGTTCATATGTAGTAAAAACCTGACCTATCCGTCTGTTTTCGGCATTTGTTATCGAATCGACGTAAAGCCAGATCGTCACATTGGCCGCTCTTTTCTCTGAAACGGTTGTACTTATCGTCTGAAAAGCTATGTTACGTGCTGCGGTATGTGGAGACAGTAAAAGCGCCATAGTAGAACACAGATGAAGCTTCTAAGTTGATGTAATAGCCAGTATAAGTAGTACAATTCAAGTTTTAGGTATCGATTATTGAATTTTTTAGCTGGCTTTGGTGCCTTGGACATGAGCTAGGACCTTAAGATTCTGCATGAAAGGAGGATTAGCAGCCGAGTTGCATGGGAGAATGTGAAATGTGTTCATATGTAGTAAAAACCTGAGAAATCCGTCCGTTTTCGTCATTTGTTATCGAATCGACATAAAGCCAGATCGTCACATTGGCTGCTCTTCTCTCTGAAACGGCTGTACTTATCGTCTGCAAATCTATGTCGCGTGCTGCGGTATGCGGAGACACTAAAAGCACCATAGTAGAAGGCAGATGAAGCTTCTAAGATGATGTAATAGTCATTAAGAAGTAGTACAATTCCAGTTTTAGGTATCGATTATTGACTTTTTAGCTGACTTTGGTGCCTTGGACATGAGTTAGGACCTTAAGATTCTGCATGAAAGGAGGACTAGCAGCCGAGTTGCAAGGGAGAATGTGAAAAGTGTTCATATGCAGTAAAAACCTGAGAAATCCGTCGGTTTTCGTCATTTGTTATTGAATCGACTTAAAGCCAGATCGTCACATTGGCCGCTCTTCTCTCTCAAACGGTTGTACTTATCGACTGCAAAACTATGTCGCGTGCTGCGGTATGCGGAGACACTAAAAGCACCATAGTAGAACACAGATGAAGCTTCTAAGTTGATGTAATAGTCTGTAAGAAGTAGTACAATTCAAGTTTTAGGTATTGATTATTGACTTTTTAGCTGGCTTTGGTGCCTTGGACATGAGCTAGGACGTTAAGATTCTGCATGAAAGGAGGACTAGCAGCCGAGTTGCACGGGAGAATATGAAAAGTGTTCATATGTAGTAAAAACTAGAGAAATCCGTCCGTGTTCGACATTTGTTATCGAATCGACTTAAAGCCAGATCGTAACATTGGCCGCTCTTCTCTCTGAAACGGTTGTACTTATCGTCTGCAAAGCTATGTCGAGTGCTGCGGCATGCGGAGACACTAAAAGCACCATAGTATAACACAGATGAAGCTTCTAAGTTGATGTAATAGCCAGTAAGAAGTAGTACAATTCAAGTTTTAAGTATCGATTGTTGACTTTTTACCCTTCTTTGGTGCCTTGGGCATGAGCTAGGAACTTAAGATTTTGCATGATAGGAGGTCTAGCAGCCGCGTTGCACGTGAGAATGTGAAAAGTGTTCATATGTAGTAAAAACCTGAGAAATCCGTCCGTTTTCGTCATTTGTTGTCGAATCGACTTAAAGCCAGATCGTCACATTGGCCGCTCTTCTCTTTGAAACGGTGGTACTTATCGTCTGCAAAGCTACGTGTCGTGCTGCGGTATGCGGAGACACTAAAAGCACCATAGTAGAACACAGATGAAGCTTCTAAGTTGATGTAATATCCAGTAAGAAGTAGTACAATTCAAGTTGTAGGTATCGATGATTGGCTTTCTAGCTGGCTTTGGAGCCTTGGACATGAGCTAGGACCTTAAGATTCTGCATGAAAGGAGGACTAGCAGCCGAGTTGAACGGGTGAATGTGAAAAGTGTTCCTATGTAGTAAAAACCTGAGAAATCCGTTCGTTATCGTCATTTGTTATCGAATCGACTTAAAGCCAGATCGTCACATTAGCCGCTCTTCTCCCTGAAACGGTTGTACTTATCGACTGCAAAGCTATGTCGCGTGCTGCGGTATGCGGAGACACTATTAACACCATAGTAGAACACAGATGAAACTTCTAAGTTGAAGTAATATATAGTAAGATGTAGTACAAATCACGTCTTAGGTATCGATTATTGACTTTTTACCATTCTTTGGTGCCTTGGACATGAGCTAGGACCTTAAAATTCTGCATGAACGGAGGACTAGCAGCCGAGTTTCACGGGAGAATGTGAAAAGTGTTCATATGTAGTAAAAACCTTAGAAATCCGTTCGTTATCTTCATTGTTATCGAATCGACTTAAAGCCAGGTCGTCACATTAGCCGCTCTTCACTCTGAAACGGTTGTACTCATCGACTTCAAAGCTATGTCACGTGCTCCGAGATGCGGAGACACTAAAAGCACCATAGTAGAACACAGATGAAGCTTCTAAGTTGATGTAATAGTCAGTAAGAAGTAGTACAATTCAAGTTTTAGGTACTGATTATTGACTTTTTAGCTGGCTTTGGTGTGTTGGACATGAGATAGGACCTTAAGACTCTGCATGAAAGGATTACTAGCAGCCGAGTTGCACTGGAGAATGTGGAAAATGTTCATATGTAGTAAAAACCTGAGAAATCGTTCCGTTTTCGTCATTTGTTATCGAATCGACTTAAAGCCAGATCGTCACATTGGCCGCTCTTCTCTCTGAAACGGTTCTACTTATCGTCTGCAAAGCTATGTCGCGTGCTGCGGTATGTGGAGACACTGAAAGCACCATAGTAGAACACAGATGAAGGCTCTAATTTGATGTAATAGCCAGTAAGAAGTAGTACAATTAAAGTTTTTGGTATCGATTATTGACTTTTCAGCTGGCTTTGCTGCCTTGGACATGAGCTAGGACCTTAAGATTCTGCATTAAAGGAGGACTAGCAGCCGAGTTGCACGTGAGAATGTGAAAAGTGTTCATATGTAGTAAAAACCTGAGAAATCCGTCCGTTTCCGCCATTTGTTATCGAATCGACTTAAAGCCAGATCGTCACATTGGCCGCTCTTCTCTCTGAAACGGTTGTACTTATAGTCTGCAAAGCTATGTCGCGTGCTGCGGTATGCGGAGACACTAAAATCACCATTGTAGAACAGATGAAGCTTCTAAGATGATGTAATGGCCAGTAAGATGTAGTACAATTCAAGTCTTAGGTATCGATTATTGACTTTTTACCATTCTTTGGTGGCTTGGACATGAGCTAGGACCTTATAATTCTGCATGAATGGAGGACTAGCAGCCGAGTTGCACGGGAGAGTGTGAAAAGTGTTCATATGCAGTAAAAACCTTAGAAATCCGTTCGTTATCGTCATTGTTATCGAATCGACTTAAAGCCAGATCGTCACATTAGCCGCTCTTCTCTCTGAAACGGTTTACTTATCGACTGCAAAGCTATGTCGCGTGCTGCGGTATGCGGAGGCACTAAAAGCACCATAGTAGAACACAGATGAAGCTTCTAAGCTGATGTAATAGCCAGTAAGAAGTAGTACAATTCATGTTATAGGTATCGATTATTGACTTTTTAGCTGGCTTTGGTGCCTTGGACATGAGCTAGGACATTATGATTCTGCATGAAAGGTGGATTAACAGCCGAGTTGCACGGGAGAATGTGAAGTGTGTTCATATGTAGTAAAAACCTGAGAAATCCGTTCGTTATCGTCATTTGTTATCGAATCGACTTAAAGCCAGATCGTCACATTAGCCGCTCTTCTCCCTGAAACGGTTGTACTTATCGACTGCAAAGCTATGTCGCGTGCTGCGGTATGCGGAGACACTAAAAGCACCATAGTAGAACGCAGATGAAGCTTCTAAGACGATGTAATAGTCATTAAGAAGTAGTACAATTCCAGTTTTACGTATCGATTATTGACTTTTTAGCTGACTTTGGTGCCTTGGACATGAGTTAGGACCTTAAGATTCTGCATGAAAGGAGGTCTAGAAGCCGAGTTGCACGGGAGAATGTGAAAAGTGTTCTTATGTAGTAAAAACCTGAGAAATCCGTCCATTTCCGCCATTTGTTATCGAATCGACTTAATGCCAGATCGTTACATTGGCCGCTCTTCTCTCTGAAACGGTTGTACTTATCGTCTGCAAAGCTATGTCGCGTGCTGCGGTATGCGGAGACACTAAAATCACCATAGTAGAACACAGATGAAACTTCTAAGTTGAAGTAATATATAGTAAGATGTAGTACAAATCACGTCTTAGGTATCGATTATTGACTTTTTACCATTCTTTGGTGCCTTGGACATGAGCTAGGACCTTAAAATTCTGCATGAACGGAGGACTAGCAGCCGAGTAGCACGGGAGAATGTGAAAAGTGTTCATATGTAGTAAAAACCTTAGAAATCCGTTCGTTATCGTCATTGTTATCGAATCGACTTAAAGACAGATCGTCACATTAGCCGCTCTTCACTCTGAAACGGTTGTACTTATCGACTTCAAAGCTATGTCGCGTGCTCCGAGATGCGGAGACACTAAAAGCACCATAGTAGAAAACAGAAGAAGCTTCTAAGATGATGTAATAGCCAGTAAGAAGTAGTACAATTAAAGTTTTTGGTATCGATTATTGACTTTTCAGCTGGCTCTGCTGCCTTGGACATGAGCTAGGACCTTAAGATTCTACATGAAAGGAGGACTAGCAGCCGAGTTGCAAGGGAGAATGTGAAAAGTGTTCATATGTAGTAAAAACCTGAGAAATCCGTCGGTTTTCGTCATTTGTTATCGAATCGACTTAAATCCAGATCGTCACATTGGCCGCTCTTCGTTCTGAAACGGTTGCACTTATCTTGTGCAAAGATATGTCGCGCGCAGCGGTATGCAGAGACACTAAATGCACCATAGTAGAACACAGATGAAGCTTCTAAGTTGATGTAATAGTCAGTAAGAAGTAGTACAATTCAAGTTTTAGGTACTGATTATTGACTTTTTAGCTGGCTTTGGTGTCTTGGACATGAGATAGGACCTTAAGATTCTGCATGAAAGGATTACTAGCAACCGAGTTGCACTGGAGAATGTGGAAAATGTTCATATGTAGTAAAAACCTGAGAAATCGTTCCGTTTTCGTCATTTGTTATCGAATCGACTTAAAGCCAGATCGTCACATTGGCCGCTCTTCTCTCTGAAACGGTTCTACTTATCGTCTGCAAAGCTATGTCGCGTGCTGCGGTATGTGGAGACACTGAAAGCACCATAGTAGAACACAGATGAAGGCTCTAATTTGATGTAATAACCAGTAAGATGTAGTTTAATTCAAGTTTAGGTATTGATTATTGACTTTTAAGCTGGCTTTGATGCCTTGGACATGAGCTAGGACCTTAAGATTCTGCATTAAAGGAGGACTAGCAGCCGAGTTGCACGTTAGAATGTGAAAAGTGTTCATATGTAGTAAAAACCAGAGAAATCCGTCCGTGTTCAACATTTGTTATCGAATCGACTTAAGCCAGATCGTCACATTTGGCGCTCTACTCTCTAAAGCGGTTGTACTTGTCGTCGGCAAAGCTTTGTCGCGTGCTGCGGTATGTGGAGACACTAAAAGCACCATAGTAGAACACAGATGAAGCTTCTGGGTTGATGTAATAGCCAGTAAGAAGTAGTACAATTCAAATTTTACGTATCGATTGTTGACCTTTTACCCTTCTTTGGTGCCTTGGGCATGAGCTAGGAACTTAAGATTTTGCATGATAGGAGGTCTAGCAGCGGCGTTGCACGTGAGAATGTGAAAAGTGTTCATATGTAGTAAATACCTGAGAAATCCGTCCGTTTCCGCCATTTGTTATCGAATCGACTTAAAGCCAGATCGTCACATTGGGCGCTCTTCTCTCTGAAACGGTTGTACTTATCGTCTGCAAAGCTATGTCGCGTGCTGCGGTATGCGGAGACACTAAAATCACCATTGTAGAACAGATGAAGCCTCTAAGATGATGTAATAGCCAGTAAGATGTAGTACAATTCAAGTCTTAGGTATCGATTATTGACTTTTTACCATTCTTTGGTGGCTTGGACATGAGCTAGGACCTTATAATTCTGCATGAATGGAGGACTAGCAGCCGAGTTGCACGGGAGAGTGTGAAAAGTGTTCGTATGCAGTAAAAACCTTAGAAGTCCGTTCGTTATCGTCATTGTTATCGAATCGACTTAAAGCCAGATCGTCACATTAGCCGCTCTTCTCTCTGAAACGGTTTACTTGTCGACTGCAAAGCTATGTCGCGTGCTGCGGTATGTGGAGACACTAAAAGCACCATAGTAGAACACAGATGAAGCTTCTAAGCTGATGTAATAGCCAGTAAGAAGTAGTACAATTCATGTTATAGGTATCGATTATTGACTTATTAGCTGGCTTTGGTGCCTTGGACATGAGCTAGGACATTAAGATTCTGCATGAAAGGTGCATTAACAGCCGAGTTGCACGGGAGAATGTGAAGTGTGTTCATATGTAGTAAAAACCTGAGAAATCCGTTCGTTTTGGTCATTTGTTATCGAATCGACTTAAAGCCAGATCGTCACATTGGCCGCTCTTCTCTCTGAAACGGTTCTACTTATCGTCTGCAAAGCTATGTCGCGTGCTGCGGTATGCGGAGACACTAAAAGCACCATAGCAGAACACAGATGAAGCTTCTAAGTTGATGTAATAGCCAGTAAGAAGTAGTACAATTCAAGTTTTAGGTATCGATTATTGACTTTTTAGCTGGCTTTGGTGCCTTGGACATGAGCTAGGACCTTAAGATTCTGCATTAAAGGAGGACTAGCTGCCGAGTTGCACGGGAGAATGTGAAAAGTGTTCATATGTAGTAAAAACCTGAGAAATCCGTCCGTTTTCGTCATTTGTTATCGAATCGACGTAAAGCCAGATCGTCACATTGGCCGCTCTTTTCTCTGAAACGGTTGTACTTATCGTCTGCAAAGCTATGTCACGTGCTGCGGTATGTGGAGACAGTAAAAGCGCCATAGTAGAACACAGATGAAGCTTCTAAGTTGATGTAATAGCCAGTATAAGTAGTACAATTCAAGTTTTAGGTATCGATTATTGACTTTTTAGCTGGCTTTGGTGCCTTGGACATGAGCTAGGACCTTAAGATTCTGCATGAAAGGAGGATTAGCAGCCGAGTTGCATGGGAGAATGTGAAATGTGTTCATATGTAGTAAAAACCTGAGAAATCCGTCCGTTTTCGTCATTTGTTATCGAATCGACTTAAAGCCAGATCGTCACATTGGCTGCCCTTCTCTCTGAAACGGCTGTACTTATCGTCTGCAAGTCTATGTCGCGTGCTGCGGTATGCGGAGACATTAAAAGCACCATAGTAGAACGCAGATGAAGTTTCTAAGATGATGTAATAATCATTAAGAAGTAGTACAATTCCAGTTTTAGGTATCGATTATTGACTTTTTAGCTGACTTTGGTGCCTTGGACATGAGTTAGGACCTTAAGATTCTGCATGAAAGGATTACTAGCAGCCGAGTTGCACTGGAGAATGTGGAAAATATTCATATGTAGTAAAAACCTGAGAAATCGTTCCGTTTTCGTCATTTGTTATCGAATCGACTTAAAGCCAGATCGTCACATTGGCCGCTCTTCTCTCTGAAACGGTTGTACTTATCGTCTGCAAAGCTATGTCGCGTGCTGCGGTATGTGGAGACACTGAAAGCACCATAGTAGAACACAGATGAAGGCTCTAATTTGATGTAATAGCCTGTAAGAAGTAGTACAATTCAAGTTTTAGGTATCGATTATTGACTTTTTAGCTGGCTTTGGAGCCTTGGACATGAGCTAGGACCTTAAGATTCTGCATTAAAGGAGGACTAGCAGCCGAGTTGCACGTTAGAATGTGAAAAGTGTTCATATGTAGTAAAAACCAGAGAAATCCGTCCGTGTTCAACATTTGTTATCGAATCGACTTAAAGCCAGATCGTCACATTGGGCGCTCTACTCTCTAAAGCGGTTGTACTTATCGTCTGCAAAGCTATGTCGCGTGCTGCGGTATGTGGAGACACTAAAAGCACCATAGTAGAACACAGATGAAGCTTCTAAGTTGATGTAAGAGGCAGTAAGAAGTAGTACAATTCAAATTTTACGTATCGATTGTTGACTTTTTACCCTTCTTTGGTGACTTGGGCATGAGCTAGGAACTTAAGATTTTGCATGATAGGAGGTCTAGCAGCCGCGTTGCACGTGAGAATGTGAAAAGTGTTCATATGTAGTAAAAACCTGAGAAATCCGTCCGTTTCCGCCATTTGTTATCGAATCGACTTAAAGCCAGATCGTCACATTGGCAGCTCTTCTCTCTGAAACGGTTGTACTTATCGACTGCAAAGCTATGTCGCGTGCTGCGGTATGCGGAGACACTATTAGCACCATAGTAGAACACAGATGAAACTTCTAAGTTGAAGTAATATATAGTAAGATGTAGTACAAATCACGTCTTAGGTATCGATTATTGACTTTTTACCATTCTTTGGTGCCTTGGACATGAGCTAGGACCTTAAAATTCTGCATGAACGGAGGACTAGCAGCCGAGTTTCACGGGAGAATGTGAAAAGTGTTCATATGTAGTAAAAACCTTAGAAATCCGTTCGTTATCTTCATTGTTATCGAATCGACTTAAAGCCAGATCGTCACATTAGCCGCTCTTCACTCTGAAACGGTTGTACTCATCGACTTCAAAGCTATGTCACGTGCTCCGAGATGCGGAGACACTAAAAGCACCATAGTAGAACACAGATGAAGCTTCTAAGATGATGTAATAGCCAGTAAGAAGTAGTACAATTAAAGTTTTAGGTACTGATTATTGAATTTTTAGCTGGCTTTGGTGTCTTGGACATGAGATAGGACCTTAAGGTTCTGCATGAAAGGATTACTAGCAGCCGAGTTGCACTGGAGAATGTGGAAAATGTTCATATGTAGTAAAAACCTGAGAAACCGTTCCGTTTTCGTCATTTGTTATTGAATCGACTTAAAGCCAGATCGTCACATTGGCCGCTCTTCTCTCTGAAACGGTTCTACTTATCGTCTGCAAGCTATGTCGCGTGCTGCGGTATGTGGAGACACTGAAAGCACCATAGTAGAACACAGATGAAGGCTCTAATTTGATGTAATAGCCTGTAAGAAGTAGTACAATTCAAGTTTTAGGTATCGATTTTTGACTTTTTACCATTCTTTGGGGCCTTGGACATGAGCTAGGACCTCAAAATTCTGCATGAACGGAGGACTAGCAGCCGAGTTGCACGGGAGATTGTCAAAAGTGTTCATATGTAGTAAAAACCTGAGAAATCCGTCCGTTTTCGTCATTTGTTATCGAATCGACGTAAAGCCAGATCGTCACATTGGCCGCTCTTCTCTCTGAAACGGTTGTACTTATCGTCTGCGAAGCTATGCCACGTGCTGCGGTATGTGGAGACACTAAAAGCGCCATAGTAGAACACAGATGAAGCTTCTAAGTTGATGTAATAGCCAGTAAGAAGTAGTGCAATTCAAGTTATAGGTATCGATTATTGCCTTTTTAGCTGGCTTTGGTGCCTTGGACATGAGCTAGGACCTTAAGATTCTGCATGAAAGGTGGATTAACAGCCGAGTTGCACGGGAGAATGTGAAGTGTGTTCATATGTAGTAAAAACCTGAGAAATCCGTTCGTTTTGGTCATTTGTTATCGAATCGACTTAAAGCCAGATCGTCACATTGGCCGCTCTTCTCTCTGAAACGGTTCTACTTATCGTCTGCAAAGCTATGTCGCGTGCTGCGGTATGCGGAGACACTAAAAGCACCATAGCAGAACACAGATGAAGCTTCTAAGTTGATGTAATAGCCAGTAAGAAGTAGTACAATTCAAGTTTTAGGTATCGATTATTGACTTTTTAGCTGGCTTTGGTGCCTTGGACATGAGCTAGGACCTTAAGATTCTGCATTAAAGGAGGACTAGCTGCCGAGTTGCACGGGAGAATGTGAAAAGTGTTCATATGTAGTAAAAACCTGAGAAATCCGTCCGTTTTCGTCATTTGTTATCGAATCGACGTAAAGCCAGATCGTCACATTGGCCGCTCTTTTCTCTGAAACGGTTGTACTTATCGTCTGCAAAGCTATGTCACGTGCTGCGGTATGTGGAGACAGTAAAAGCGCCATAGTAGAACACAGATGAAGCTTCTAAGTTGATGTAATAGCCAGTATAAGTAGTCCAATTCAAGTTTTAGGTATCGATTATTGACTTTTTTAGCTGGCTTTGGTGCCTTGGACATGAGCTAGGACCTTAAGATTCTGCATGAAAGGAGGATTAGCAGCCGAGTTGCATGGGAGAATGTGAAATGTGTTCATATGTAGTAAAAACCTGAGAAATCCGTCCGTTTTCGTCATTTGTTATCGAATCGACTTAAAGCCAGATCGTCACATTGGCTGCCCTTCTCTCTGAAACGGCTGTACTTATCGTCTGCAAATCTATGTCGCTTGCTGCGGTATGCGGAGACACTAAAAGCACCATAGTAGAACGCAGATGAAGTTTCTAAGATGATGTAATAATCATTAAGAAGTAGTACAATTCCAGTTTTAGGTATCGATTATTGACTTTTTAGCTGACTTTGGTGACTTGGACATGAGTTAGGACCTTAAGATTCTGCATGAAAGGATTACTAGCAGCCGAGTTGCACTGGAGAATGTGGAAAATATTCATATGTAGTAAAAACCTGAGAAATCGTTCCGTTTTCGTCATTTGTTATCGAATCGACTTAAAGCCAGATCGTCACATTGGCCGCTCTTCTCTCTGAAACGGTTGTACTTATCGTCTGCAAAGCTATGTCGCGTGCTGCGGTATGTGGAGACACTGAAAGCACCATAGTAGAACACAGATGAAGGCTCTAATTTGATGTAATAGCCTGTAAGAAGTAGTACAATTCAAGTTTTAGGTATCGATTATTGACTTTTTAGCTGGCTTTGGTGCCTTGGACATGAGCTAGGACCTTAAGATTCTGCATTAAAGGAGGACTAGCAGCCGAGTTGCACGTTAGAATGTGAAAAGTGTTCATATGTAGTAAAAACCAGAGAAATCCGTCCGTGTTCAACATTTGTTATCGAATCGACTTAAAGCCAGATCGTCACATTGGGCGCTCTACTCTCTAAAGCGGTTGTACTTATCGTCTGCAAAGCTATGTCGCGTGCTGCGGTATGTGGAGACACAAAAAGCACCATAGTAGAACACAGATGAAGCTTCTAAGTTGATGTAAGAGGCAGTAAGAAGTAGTACAATTCAAATTTTACGTATCGATTGTTGACTTTTTACCCTTCTTTGGTGACTTGGGCATGAGCTAGGAACTTAAGATTTTGCATGATAGGAGGTCTAGCAGCCGCGTTGCACGTGAGAATGTGAAAAGTGTTCATATGTAGTAAAAACCTGAGAAATCCGTCCGTTTCCGCCATTTGTTATCGAATCGACTTAAAGCCAGATCGTCACATTGGCAGCTCTTCTCTCTGAAACGGTTGTACTTATCGTCTGCAAAGCTATATCGCGTGCTGCGGTATGCGGAGACACTAAAATCACCATTGTAGAACAGATGAAGCTTCTAAGATGATGTAATAGCCTGTAAGATGTAGTACAATTCAAGTCTTAGGTATCGATTATTGACTTTTTACCATTCTTTGGTGGCTTGGACATGAGCTAGGACCTTAAAATTCTGCATGAATGGAGGACTAGCAGCCGAGTTGCACGGGAGAGTGTGAAAAGTGTTCATATGCAGTAAAAACCTTAGAAATCCATTCGTTATCGTCATTGTTATCGAATCGACTTAAAGCCAGATCGTCACATTAGCCGCTCTTCTCTCTGAAACGGTTTACTTATCGACTGCAAAGCTATGTCGCGTGCTGCGGTATGCGGAGACACTAAAAGCACCATAGTAGAACACAGATGAAGCTTCTAAGCTGATGTAATAGCCAGTAAGAAGTAGTACAATTCATGTTATAGGTATCGATTATTGACTTCTTAGCTGGCTTTGGTGCCTTAAGATTCTGCATGAAAGGAGGACTAGCAGCCGAGTTGCACGGGAGAATGTGAAAAGTGTTCATATGTAGTAAAAACCTGAGAAATCCGTCCGTTATCGTCATTTGCTATCGAATCGACTGAAAGCCAGATCGTCACATTGGCCGCTCTTCTCTCTGAAACGGTTGTACTTATTGTCTGCAAAGCTATGTCGCGTGCTGCGGTATGCCGGAGACACTAAAATCACCATAGTAGAACACAGATGAAGTTTCTAAGTTGAAGTAATATCCAGTAAGATTTAGTACAATTCAAGTCTTAGGTATCGATTTTTGACTTTTTACCATTCTTTGGTGCCTTGGACATGAGCTAGGACATCAAAATTCTGCATGAACGGAGGACTAGCAGCCGAGTTGCACGGGAGAATATGAAAAGTGTTCATATGTAGTAAAAACCTGAGAAATCCGTCCGTTTTCGTCATTTGTTATCGAATCGACGTAAAGCCAGATCGTCACATTGGCCGCTCTTCTCTCTGAAACGGTTGTACTTATCGTCTGCGAAGCTATGCCACGTGCTGCGGTATGTGGAGACACTAAAAGCGCCATAGTAGAACACAGATGATGCTTCTAAGTTGATGTAATAGCCAGTAAGAAGTAGTGCAATTCAAGTTATAGGTATCGATTATTGCCTTTTTAGCTGGCTTTGGTGCCTTGGACATGAGCTAGGACCTTAAGATTCTGCATGAAAGGTGGATTAACAGCCGAGTTGCACGGGAGAATGTGAAGTGTGTTCATATGTAGTAAAAACCTGAGAAATCCGTTCGTTTTGGTCATTTGTTATCGAATCGACTTAAAGCCAGATCGTCACATTGGCCGCTCTTCTCTCTGAAACGGTTCTACTTATCGTCTGCAAAGCTATGTCGCGTGCTGCGGTATGCGGAGACACTAAAAGCACCATAGCAGAACACAGATGAAGCTTCTAAGTTGATGTAATAGCCAGTAAGAAGTAGTTCAATTCAAGTTTTAGGTATCGATTATTGACTTTTTAGCTGGCTTTGGTGCCTTGGACATGAGCTAGGACCTTAAGATTCTGCATTAAAGGAGGACTAGCTGCCGAGTTGCACGGGAGAATGTGAAAAGTGTTCATATGTAGTAAAAACCTGAGAAATCCGTCCGTTTTCGTCATTTGTTATCGAATCGACGTAAAGCCAGATCGTCACTTTGGCCGCTCTTTTCTCTGAAACGGTTGTACTTATCGTCTGCAAAGCTATGTCACGTGCTGCGGTATGTGGAGACAGTAAAAGCGCCATAGTAGAACACAGATGAAGCTTCTAAGTTGATGTAATAGCCAGTATAAGTAGTACAATTCAAAATTTAGGTATCGATTATTGACTTTTTTAGCTGGCTTTGGTGCCTTGGACATGAGCTAGGACCTTAAGATTCTGCATGAAAGGTGGATTAGCAGCCGAGTTGCATGGGAGAATGTGAAAAGTGTTCATATGTAGTAAAAACCTGAGAAATCCGTCCGTTTCCGCCATTTGTTATCGAATCGACTTAAAGCCAGATCGTCACATTGGCAGCTCTTCTCTCTGAAACGGTTGTACTTATCGTCTGCAAAGCTATGTCGCGTGCTGCGGTATGCGGAGACACTAAAATCACCATTGTAGAACAGATGAAGCTTCTAAGATGATGTAATAGCCTGTAAGATGTAGTACAATTCAAGTCTTAGGTATCGATTATTGACTTTTTACCATTCTTTGGTGGCTTGGACATGAGCTAGGACCTTAAAATTCTGCATGAATGGAGGACTAGCAGCCGAGTTGCGCGGGAGAGTGTGAAAAGTGTTCATATGCAGTAAAAACCTTAGAAATCCATTCGTTATTGTCATTGTTATCGAATCGACTTAAAGCCAGATCGTCACATTAGCCGCTCTTCTCTCTGAAACGGTTTACTTATCGACTGCAAAGCTATGTCGCGTGCTGCGGTATGCGGAGACACTAAAAGCACCATAGTAGAACACAGATGAAGCTTCTAAGCTGATGTAATAGCCAGTAAGAAGTAGTACAATTCATGTTATAGGTATCGATTATTGACTTCTTAGCTGGCTTTGGTGCCTTAAGATTCTGCATGAAAGGAGGACTAGCAGCCGAGTTGCACGGGAGAATGTGAAAAGTGTTCATATGTAGTAAAAACCTGAGAAATCCGTCCGTTATCGTCATTTGCTATCGAATCGACTGAAAGCCAGATCGTCACATTGGCCGCTCTTCTCTCTGAAACGGTTGTACTTATTGTCTGCAAAGCTATGTCGCGTGCTGCGGTATGCCGGAGACACTAAAATCACCATAGTAGAACACAGATGAAGTTTCTAAGTTGAAGTAATATCCAGTAAGATTTAGTACAATTCAAGTCTTAGGTATCGATTTTTGACTTTTTACCATTCTTTGGTGCCTTGGACATGAGCTAGGACCTCAAAATTCTGCATGAACGGAGGACTAGCAGCCGAGTTGCACGGGAGAATGTGAAAAGTGTTCATATGTAGTAAAAACCTGAGAAATACGTCCGTTTTCGCCATTTGTTATCGAATCGATTTATAGCCAGATCGTCACATTGGCCGCTCTTCTCTCTGAAACGGTTGTACTTATCGTCTGCAAAGCTATATCGCGTGCTGCGGTATGCGGAGACACTAAAAGCACCATAGTAGAACACAGATGAAGCTTCTAAGTTGATGTAATAGCCAGTAAGAAGTAGTACAATTCAAGTTTTAGGTATCAATTATTGACTTTTTAGCTGGCTTTGGTGCCTTGGACATGGGCTAGGACCTTATGATTCTGCATGAAAGGAGGACTAGCAGCCGATTTGCACGGGAGAATGTGAAAAGTGTTCATATGTACTATTAACCTGAGAAATCCGTCCGTTTTCGTCATTTGTTATCGAATCGACTTAAAGCCAGATCGTCACATTGGCCGCTCTTCTCTCTGAAACGGTTGTACTTATCGTCTGCAAAGCTATGTCGCGTGCTGCGGTATTCTGAGACACTAAAAGCACCATGGTACAACACAGATAAAGCTTCTAAGTTGATGTAATAGCCAGTAAGAAGTAGTACAATTCAAGTTTTAGGTATCGATTATTGACTTTATAGCTGGCTTGGTGCCTTGGACATGACCTAGGACCTTAAGATTCAGCATGAAAGGAGGACTAGCAGCCGAGTTGCACGGGAGAATGTGAAAAGTGCTCATATGTAGTAAAAACCTTAGAAATCCGTCCGTTTTCGTCATTTGTTATGGAAACGACTTAAAGCCAGATCGTCACATTGGCCGCTCTTCTCTCTGAAACGGTTGTGCTTATCGTCTGCAAAGCTATGTCGCGTGCTGCGGTATGCGAAACACTAAAATCGCCATGGTAGAACTCAGATGATGCTTCTAAGTTGATGTAATAGCCAGTAAGAAGTAGTACTATTCAAGTGTTAGTTATCGATTATTGACTTTTTAGCTGGCTTTGGTGCCTTGGACATGACCTAGGACCTTACGATTCTGCATGAAAGGAGGACTAGCAGCCGAGTTGTACGGGAGAATGTGAAAAGTGTTCATATGTAGTAAAAACCTGCGAAATCCGTCCATTTTCGTCATTTGTTATCGAATCGACTTAAGGCATATCGTCACATTGGCCGCTCTTCTCTCTGAAACGGTTGTACTTATCGTCTGCAAAGCTATGTCGCGTGCTGCGGTATGCGGAGATACTAAAAGCACCATAGTAGAACACAGATGAAGCTTCTAAGTTGATGTAATAGCCAGTAAGAAGTAGTACAATTCATGTTTTATGTATCGATTATTGGCTTTTTAGCTGTCTTTGGTGCCTTGGACATGAGCTAGGACCATAAGATTCTGCATGAAAGGAGGACTAGCAGCCGAGTTGCACGGGAGAATGTGAAAAGTGTTCATATGTAGTAAAAACATGAGAAATACGTCCCATTTTCGCCATTTGTTATCGAATCGATTTATAGCCAGATCGTCACATTGGCCGCTCTTCTCTCTGAAACGGTTGTACTTATCGTCTGCAAAGCTATATCGCGTGCTGCGGTATGCGGAGACACTAAAAGCACCATAGTAGAACACAGATGAAGCTTCTAAGTTGATGTAATAGCCAGTAAGAAGTAGTACAATTCAAGTTTTAGGTATCGATTATTGACTTTTTAGCTGGCTTTGGTGCCTTGGACATGGGCTAGGACCTTATGATTCTGCATGAAAGGAGGACTAGCAGCCGATTTGCACGGGAGAATGTGAAAAGTGTTCATATGTAGTATTAACCTGAGAAATCCGTCCGTTTTCGTCATTTGTTATCGAATCGACTTAAAGCCAAATCGTCACATTGGCCGCTCTTCTCTCAGAAACAGTTGTACTTATCGTCTGAAAAGCTATGTCGCGTGCTGCGGTATGCGGAGACACTAAAATCACCATAGTAGAACACAGATGAAGCTTCTAAGTTGATGTAATAGCTAGTAAGAAGTAGTACAATTCAAGTTTTAGGTATCGATTATTGACTTTTTAGCTGGCTTTGGTGCCTTGGACATGAGCTAGGACCTTAAGATTCTGCATGAAAGGAAATTAGCAGCGGAGTTGCATGGGAGAATATGAAAAGTGCTCATATGTAGTAAAAACCTAGAAATCCGTCCGTTTTCGTCATTTGTTATCGAATCGACTTAAAGCCAGATCGTCACATTGGCCGCTCTTCTCTCTGAAACGGTTGTACTTATCGCCTGCAAAGCTATGTCGCGTGCTGCGGTATTCTGAGACACTAAAAGCACCATGGTACAACACAGATAAAGCTTCTAAGTTGATGTAATAGCCAGTAAGAAGTAGTACAATTCAAGTTTTAGGTATCGATTATTGACTTTATAGCTGGCTTGGTGCCTTGGACATGAGCCAGGACCTTAACATTCTGCATGAAAGGAGGACTAGCAGCCAATTTGCACAGGAGAATGTGAAAAGTGTTCATATGTAGTAAAAACCTGAGAAATCCGTCCGTTTTCGTCATTTGTTATCGAAACGACTTAAAGCCAGATCGTCACATTTGCCGCTCTTCTCTCTGAAACGGTTGTACGTATCGTGTGCAAAGCTATGTCGCGTGCTGCGGTATGCGGAGACAGTAAAAGCACCATAGGAGAAGACAGATGAAGCTTCTAAGTTGATGTAATACTCAGTAAGAAGTAGTCCAATTCAAGTTTTAGGTATCGATTATTGACTTTTTAGCTGGCTTTGGTGCCCTCGACATGAGCTAGGGCCTTAAGATTTTGCATGAAAGGAGGAATAGCAGCCGAGTTGCGAGGGAGAAAGTGAAAAGTGTTCATATGTAGTAAAAACCTGAGAAATACGTCCGTTTTCGCCATTTGTTATCGAATCGATTTATAGCCAGATCGTCACATTGGCCGCTCTTCTCTCTGAAACGGTTGTACTTATCGACTGCAAAGCTATATCGCGTGCTGCGGTATGCGGAGACACTAAAAGCACCATAGTAGAACACAGATGAAGCTTCTAAGTTGATGTAATAGCCAGTAAGAAGTAGTACAATTCAAGTTTTTGGTATCAATTATTGACTTTTTAGCTGGCTTTGGTGCCTTGGACATGGGCTAGGACCTTATGATTCTGCATGAAAGGAGGACTAGCAGCCGATTTGCACGGGAGAATGTGAAAAGTGTTCATATGTACTATTAACCTGAGAAATCCGTCCGTTTTCGTCATTTGTTATCGAATCGACTTAAAGCCAGATCGTCACATTGGCCGCTCTTCTCTCTGAAACAGTTGTACTTATCGTCTGCAAAGCTATGTCGCGTGCTGCGGTATGCGGAGACACTAAAATCACCATAGTAGAACACAGATGAAGCTTCTAAGTTGATGTAATAGCCAGTAAGAAGTAGTACAATTCAAGTTTTAGGTATCGATTATTGACTTTTTAGCTGTCTTTGGTGCCTTGGACATGAGCTAGGACCTTAAGATTCTGCATGAAAGGAAATTAGCAGCGGAGTTGCATGGGAGAATATGAAAAGTGCTCATATGTAGTAAAAACCTAGAAATCCGTCCGTTTTCGTCATTTGTTATCGAATCGACTTAAAGCCAGATCGTCACATTGGCCGCTCTTCTCTCTGAAACGGTTGTACTTATCGTCTGCAAAGCTATGTCGAGTGCTGCGGTATTCTGAGACACTAAAAGCACCATGGTACAACACAGATAAAGCTTCTAAGTTGATGTAATAGCCAGTAAGAAGTAGTACAATTCAAGTTTTAGGTATCGATTATTGACTTTATAGCTGGCTTGGTGCCTTGGACATGACCTAGGACCTTAAGATTCAGCATGAAAGGAGGACTAGCAGCCGAGTTGCACGGGAGAATGTGAAAAGTGCTCATATGTAGTAAAAACCTTAGAAATCCGTCCGTTTTCGTCATTTGTTATGGAAACGACTTAAAGCCAGATCGTCACATTGGCCGCTCTTCTCTCTGAAACGGTTGTGCTTATCGTCTGCAAAGCTATGTCGCGTGCTGCGGTATGCGAAACACTAAAATCGCCATGGTAGAACACAGATGATGCTTCTAAGTTGATGTAATAGCCAGTAAGAAGTAGTACTATTCAAGTGTTAGTTATCGATTATTGACTTTTTAGCTGGCTTTGGTGCCTTGGACATGACCTAGGACCTTACGATTCTGCATGAAAGGAGGACTAGCAGCCGAGTTGTACGGGAGAATGTGAAAAGTGTTCATATGTAGTAAAAACCTGCGAAATCCGTCCATTTTCGTCATTTGTTATCGAATCGACTTAAGGCATATCGTCACATTGGCCGCTCTTCTCTCTGAAACGGTTGTACTTATCGTCTGCAAAGCTATGTCGCGTGCTGCGGTATGCGGAGATACTAAAAGCACCATAGTAGAACACAGATGAAGCTTCTAAGTTGATGTAATAGCCAGTAAGAAGTAGTACAATTCATGTTTTATGTATCGATTATTGGCTTTTTAGCTGTCTTTGGTGCCTTGGACATGAGCTAGGACCATAAGATTCTGCATGAAAGGAGGACTAGCAGCCGAGTTGCACGGGAGAATGTGAAAAGTGTTCATATGTAGTAAAAACATGAGAAATACGTCCGTTTTCGCCATTTGTTATCGAATCGATTTATAGCCAGATCGTCACATTGGCCGCTCTTCTCTCTGAAAAGGTTGTACTTATCGTCTGCAAAGCTATATCGCGTGCTGCGGTATGCGGAGACACTAAAAGCACCATAGTAGAACACAGATGAAGCTTCTAAGTTGATGTAATAGCCAGTAAGAAGTAGTACAATTCAAGTTTTAGGTATCGATTATTGACTTTTTAGCTGGCTTTGGTGCCTTGGACATGGGCTAGGACCTTATGATTCTGCATGAAAGGAGGACTAGCAGCCGATTTGCACGGGAGAATGTGAAAAGTGTTCATATGTAGTATTAACCTGAGAAATCCGTCCGTTTTCGTCATTTGTTATCGAATCGACTTAAAGCCAGATCGTCACATTGGCCGCTCTTCTCTCTGAAACAGTTGTACTTATCGTCTGAAAAGCTATGTCGCGTGCTGCGGTATGCGGAGACACTAAAATCACCATAGTAGAACACAGATGAAGCTTCTAAGTTGATGTAATAGCTAGTAAGAAGTAGTACAATTGAAGTTTTAGGTATCGATTATTGACTTTTTAGCTGGCTTTGGTGCCTTGGACATGAGCTAGGACCTTAAGATTCTGCATGAAAGGAAATTAGCAGCGGAGTTGCATGGGAGAATATGAAAAGTGCTCATATGTAGTAAAAACCTAGAAATCCGTCCGTTTTCGTCATTTGTTATCGAATCGACTTAAAGCCAGATCGTCACATTGGCCGCTCTTCTCTCTGAAACGGTTGTACTTATCGCCTGCAAAGCTATGTCGCGTGCTGCGGTATTCTGAGACACTAAAAGCACCATGGTACAACACAGATAAAGCTTCTAAGTTGATGTAATAGCCAGTAAGAAGTAGTACAATTCAAGTTTTAGGTATCGATTATTGACTTTATAGCTGGCTTGGTGCCTTGGACATGAGCCAGGACCTTAACATTCTGCATGAAAGGAGGACTAGCAGCCAATTTGCACAGGAGAATGTGAAAAGTGTTCATATGTAGTAAAAACCTGAGAAATCCGTCCGTTTTCGTCATTTGTTATCGAAACGACTTAAAGCCAGATCGTCACATTGGCCGCTCTTCTCTCTGAAACGGTTGTACGTATCGTGTGCAAAGCTACGTCGCGTGCTGCGGTATGCGGAGACAGTAAAAGCACCATAGTAGAAGACAGATGAAGCTTCTAAGTTGATGTAATACTCAGTAAGAAGTAGTCCAATTCAAGTTTTAGGTATCGATTATTGACTTTTTAGCTGGCTTTGGTGCCCTCGACATGAGCTAGGACCTTAACATTCTGCATGAAAGGAGGACTAGCAGCTTATTTGCACGGGAGAATGTGAAAAGTGTTCATATGTAGTAAAAACCTGAGAAACACGTCAGTTTTCGTCATTTGTTATCGAATCGACTTAAAGCCAGATCGTCACATTGGCCGCTCTTCTCTCTGAAACGGTTGTACTAATCGATTTCATAGCTATGTCGCGTGCTGCGGTATGCGGAGACACTAAAAGCAGCATAATAGAACACAGATGAAGCTTCTAAGTTGATATAATAGCCAGTAAGAAGTAGTACAATTCAAGTTTTAGGTATCGATTATTGACTTTATAGCTGGCTTTGGTGCCTTGGAAATGAGCTCGGACCATAACATTCTGCTTGAAAGGAGGACTAGCAGCCGAGTTGCACGGGAGAATGTGAAATGTGTTCATATGTAGTAAAAACATGAGAAATCCGTCCGTTTTCGTCATTTGTTATCGAATCGACTTAAAGCCAGATCGTCACATTGGCCGCCCTTCTCTCTGAAAAAGTTGTACTTATCGTCTGCAAAGCTATGTCGCGTGCTGCGGTATGCGGACACACTAAAAGCACCATAGTAGAACACAGATGAAGCTCCTAAGTTGATGTAACAGCCAGTAAGAAGTAGTACAATTAAATTTTTAGGTATCGGTTATTGACTTTTTACCCTTCTTTGGTGCCTTGGACATGAGCTAGGAACTTAACATTTTTCATGAAAGGAGGACTAGTAGCCGAGTTGCACGGGAGAATGTGAAAAGTGTTCATATGTAGTAAAAACCTGAAAATCCGTCCGTTTTCGTCATTTGTTATCGAATCGACTTAAAGCCAGATCGTCACATTGGCCGCTCTTCTCTCTGAAACGGTTGTACTTATCGTCTGCAAAGCTATGTCGCGTGCTGCGGTATGCGGAGACATTAAAATCACCATAGTAGAACACAGATGAAGCTTCTAAGTTGATGTAATAGCCAGTAAGTAGTAGTACAATTCAAGTTTTAGGTATCGATTATTGACTTTTTAGCTGGCTTTGGTGCCTTGGACATGAGCTAGGACCTTTAGATTCTGCATGAAAGGAGGATTAGCAGCGGAGTTGCACGGGAAAATGTGAAAAGTGTTCAAATGTAGTAAAAACCTGAGAAATCCGTCCGTTTTCGTCATTTGTTATCGAATCGACTTAAAGCCAGATCGTCACATTGGCCGCTCTTCTCTCTGAAACGGTTGTACTTCTCGTCTGCAAAGCTATGTCGCGCTCTGCGATATGCGGAGACCGTAAAAGCACCATAGTAGAACACAGATGAAGCTTCTAAGTTGATGTAATAGCCAGTCAGATATAGTACAATTCAAGTTTTAGGTATCGATTATTGACTTTTTAGATGGCTTTGGTGCGTTGGACATGAGCTAGGACCTTAAGATTGTGCATGAAAGATGGATTAGCAGCGGAGTTGCACGGGAGAATATGAAAAGTGTTCATATGTAGTAAAAACCTGAAAATCCGTCGTTTTCGTCATTTGTTATCGAATCGACTTAAAGCCAGATCGTCACATTGGCCGCTCTTCTCTCTGAAACGGTTGTACTTATCGTCTGCAAAGCTATGTCGCGTGCTGCGGTATGCGGAGACATTAAAATCACCATAGTAGAACACAGATGAAGCTTCTAAGTTGATGTAATAGCCAGTAAGTAGTAGTACAATTCAAGTTTTAGGTATCGATTATTGACTTTTTAGCTGGCTTTGGTGCCTTGGACATGAGCTAGGACCTTTAGATTCTGCATGAAAGGAGGATTAGCAGCGGAGTTGCACGGGAGAATGTGAAAAGTGTTCATATGAAGTAAAAACCTGAGACATCCGTCCGTTTTCGTCATTTGTTATCGAATCGACTTAAAGCCAGATCGTCACATTGGCCGCTCTTCTCTCTGAAACGGTTGTACTTATCGTCTGCAAAGCTATGTCGCGTGCTGCGGTATGCGGAGACAGTAAAAGCACCATAGTAGAACACAGATGAAGCTTCTAAGTTAATGTAATAGCCAGTAAGATATAGTAGAATTCAAGTTTTAGGTATCGATTATTGACTTTTTAGCTGGCTTTGGTGCCTTGGACATGAGCTAGGACCTTAAGATTCTGCATGAAACGAGGATTAGCAGCGGAGTTGCACGGGAGAATATGAAAAGTGTTCATATGTAGTAAAAACCTAGAAATCCGTCCGTTTTCGTCATTTGTTATCGAATCGACTTAAAGCCAGATCGTCACATTGGCCGCTCTTCTCTCTGAAACGGTTGTACTTATCGTCTGCAAAGCTACGTCGCGTGCTGCGGTATGCGGAGACACTAAAATCACCATAGTAGAACACAGATGAAGCTTCTATGTTGATGTAATAGCCAGTAAGTAGTAGTACAATTCAAGTTTTAGGTATCGATTATTGACTTTTTAGCTGGCTTTGGTGCCTTGGACATGAGCTAGGACCTTAAGATTCTGCATGAAAGGAGGACTAGCAGCCGATTTGCATGGGAGAATGTGAAAAGTGTTCATATGTGGTAAAAACCTGAGAAATCCGGCCGTTTTCTTCATTTGTTATCGAATCGACTTAAAGCCAGATCGTCACATTGGCCGCTCTTCTCTCTGAAACGGTTGTACTTATCGATTGCAAAGCTATGTCGCGTGCTGCGGTATGCGGAGACACTAAAAGCACCATAGTAGAACACAGATGAAGCTTCTAAGTTGATGTAATAGCGAGTAAGAAGTAGTACAATTCAAGTTTTAGGTATTGATTATTGACTTTTTATCTGGCTTTGGTGCTTTGGACATGAGCTAGGACCTTATGATTCTGCATGAAAGGAGGACTAGCAGCCGAGTTGCACGGGAAAATGTGAAAAGTTTTCAAATGTAGTAAAAACCTGAGAAATCCGTCCGTTTTCGTCATTTGTTATCGAATCGACTTAAAGCCAGATCGTCACATTGGCCGCTCTTCTCTCTGAAACGGTTGTACTTCTCGTCTGCAAAGCTATGTCGCGCTCTGCGATATGCGGAGACCGTAAAAGCACCATAGTAGAACACAGATGAAGCTTCTAAGTTGATGTAATAGCCAGTAACATATAGTACAATTCAAGTTTTAGGTATCGATTATTGACTTTTTAGATGGCTTTGGTGCGTTGGACATGAGCTAGGACCTTAAGATTGTGCATGAAAGATGGATTAGCAGCATAGTTGCACGGGAGAATATGAAAAGTGTTCATATGTAGTAAAAACCTAGAAATCCGTCCGTTTTCGTCATATGTTATCGAATCGACTTAAAGCCAGATCGTCACATTGGCCGCTATTCTCTCTGAAACGGTTGTACTTATCGTCTGCAAAGCTATGTCGCGTGCTGCGGTATTCTGAAACACTAAAAGCACCATAGTAGAACACAGATGAAGCTTCTAAGTTGATGTAATAGCCAGGAAGAAGTAGTATAATTCAAGTTTTAGGTATGGTTTAAGACTTTATAGCTGGCTTTGGTGCCCTCGACATGAGCTAGGACCTTAACATTCTGCATGAAAGGAGGACTAGCAGCTTATTTGCACGGGAGAATGTGAAAAGTGTTCATATGTAGTAAAAACCTGAGAAACACGTCAGTTTTCGTCATTTGTTATCGAATCGACTTAAAGCCAGATCGTCACATTGGCCGCTCTTCTCTCTGAAACGGTTGTACTAATCGATTTCGTAGCTATGTCGCGTGCTGCGGTATGCGGAGACATTAAAATCACCATAGTAGAACACAGATGAAGCTTCTAAGTTGATGTAATAGCCAGTAAGTAGTAGTACAATTCAAGTTTTAGGTATCGATTATTGACTTTTTAGCTGGCTTTGGTGCCTTGGACATGAGCTAGGACCTTTAGATTCTGCATGAAAGGAGGATTAGCAGCGGAGTTGCACGGGAAAATGTGAAAAGTGTTCAAATGTAGTAAAAACCTGAGAAATCCGTCCGTTTTCGTCACTTGTTATCGAATCGACTTAAAGCCAGATCGTCACATTGGCCGCTCTTCTCTCTGAAACGGTTGTACTTCTCGTCTGCAAAGCTATGTCGCGCTCTGCGATATGCGGAGACCGTAAAAGCACCATAGTAGAACACAGATGAAGCTTCTAAGTTGATGTAATAGCCAGTAACATATAGTACAATTCAAGTTTTAGGTATCGATTATTGACTTTTTAGATGGCTTTGGTGCGTTGGACATGAGCTAGGACCTTAAGATTGTGCATGAAAGATGGATAAGCAGCATAGTTGCACGGGAGAATATGAAAAGTGTTCATATGTAGTAAAAACCTAGAAATCCGTCCGTTTTCGTCATATGTTATCGAATCGACTTAAAGCCAGATCGTCACATTGGCCGCTATTCTCTCTGAAACGGTTGTACTTATCGTCTGCAAAGCTATGTCGCGTGCTGCGGTATTCTGAAACACTAAAAGCACCATAGTAGAACACAGATGAAGCTTCTAAGTTGATGTAATAGCCAGGAAGAAGTAGTATAATTCAAGTTTTAGGTATGGTTTAAGACTTTATAGCTGGCTTTGGTGCCCTCGACATGAGCTAGGACCTTAACATTCTGCATGAAAGGAGGACTAGCAGCTTATTTGCACGGGAGAATGTGAAAAGTGTTCATATGTAGTAAAAACCTGAGAAACACGTCAGTTTTCGTCATTTGTTATCGAATCGACTTAAAGCCAGATCGTCACATTGGCCGCTCTTCTCTCTGAAACGGTTGTACTAATCGATTTCGTAGCTATGTCGCGTGCTGCGGTATGCGGAGACACTAAAAGCAGCATAATAGAACACAGATGAAGCTTCTAAGTTGATGTAATAGCCAGTAAGAAGTAGTACAATTCAAGTTTTAGGTATCGATTATTGACTTTATAGCTGGCTTTGGTGCCTTGGAAATGAGCTCGGACCATAACATTCTGCATGAAAGGAGGACTAGCAGCCGAGTTGCACGGGAGACTGTGAAATGTGTTCATATGTAGTAAAAAAATGAGAAATCCGTCCGTTTTCGTCATTTGTTATCGAATCGACTTAAAGCCAGATCGTCACATTGGCCGCCCTTCTCTCTGAAAAAGTTGTACTTATCGTCTGCAAAGCTATGTCGTGTGCTGCGGTATGCGGACACACTAAAAGCACCATAGTAGAACACAGATGAAGCTTCTAAGTTGATGTAACAGCCAGTAAGAAGTAGTACAATTAAAGTTTTAGGTATCGGTTATTGACTTTTTACCCTTCTTTGGTGCCTTGGACATGAGCTAGGAACTTAACATTTTTCATGAAAGGAGGACTAGCAGCCGAGTTGCACGGGAGGATGTGAAAAGTGTTCATATGTAGTAAAAACCTGAAAATCCGTCCGTTTTCGTCATTTGTTATCGAATCGACTTAAAGCCAGATCGTCACATTGGCCGCTCTTCTCTCTGAAACGGTTGTACTTATCGTCTGCAAAGCTATGTCGCGTGCTGCGGTATGCGGAGACATTAAAATCACCATAGTAGAACACAGATGAAGCTTCTAAGTTGATGTAATAGCCAGTAAGTAGTAGTACAATTCAAGTTTTAGGTTTCGATTATTGACTTTTTAGCTGGCTTTGTTGCTTTGGACATGAGCTAGGACCTTTAGATTCTGCATGAAAGGAGGATTAGCAGCGGAGTTGCACGGGAGAATGTGAAAAGTGTTCATATGAAGTAAAAAGCTGAGACATCCGTCCGTTTTCGTCATTTGTTATCGAATCGACTTAAAGCCAGACCGTCACATTGGCCGCTCTTCTCTCTGAAACGGTTGTACTTATCGTCTGCAAAGCTATGTCGCGTGCTGCGGTATGCGGAGACAGTAAAAGCACCATAGTAGAACACAGATGAAGCTTCTAAGTTAATGTAATAGCCAGTAAGATATAGTAGAATTCAAGTTTTAGGTATCGATTATTGACTTTTTAGCTGGCTTTGGTGCCTTGGACATGAGCTAGGACCTTAAGATTCTGCATGAAAGGAGGATTAGCAGCTTAGTTGCACGGGAGAATATGAAAAGTGTTCATATGTAGTAAAAACCTAGAAATCCGTCCGTTCTCGTCATTTGTTATCGAATCGACTTAAAGCCAGATCGTCACATTGGCCGCTCTTCTCTCTGAAACGGTTGTACTTATCGTCTGCAAAGCTATGTAGCGTGCTGCGGTATGCGGAGACACTAAAATAACCATAGTAGAACACAGATGAAGCTTCTATGTTGATGTAATAGCCAGTAAGTAGTAGTACAATTCAAGTTTTAGGTATCGATTATTGACTTTTTAGCTGGCTTTGGTGCCTTGGACATGAAGTAGGACCTTAAGATTCAGCATGAAAGGAGGACTAGCAGCCGATTTGCATGGGAGAATGTGAAAAGTGTTCATACGTGGTAAAAACCTGAGAAATCCGGCCGTTTTCTTCATTTCTTATCAAATCGACTTAAAGCCAGATCGTCACATTGGCCGCTCTTCTCTCTGAAACGGTTGTACTTATCGATTGCAAAGCTATGTCGCGTGCTGCGGTATGCGGAGACACTAAAAGCACCATAGTAGGACACAGATGAAGCTTCTAAGTTGATGTAATAGCCAGTAAGAAGTAGTACAATTCAAGTTTTAGGTATTGATTATTGACTTTTTATCTAGCTTTGGTGCTTTGGACATGAGCTAGGACCTTATGATTCTGCATGAAAGGCGGACTAGCAGCCGAGTTGCACGGGAAAATGTGAAAAGTGTTCAAATGTAGTAAAAACCTGAGAAATCCGTCCGTTTTCGTCATTTGTTATCGAATCGACTTAAAGCAAGATCGTCACATTGGCCGCTCTTCTCTCTGAAACGGTTGTACTTCTCGACTGCAAAGCTATGTCGCGCTCTGCGATATGCGGAGACCGTAAAAGCACCATAGTAGAACACAGATGAAGCTTCTAAGTTGATGTAATAGCCAGTAAGATATAGTACAACTCAAGTTTTAGGTATCGATTATTGACTTTTTAGATGGCTTTGGTGCGTTGGACATGAGCTAGGACCTTAAGATTGTGCATGAAAGATGGATTAGCAGCATAGTTGCATGGGAGAATATGAAAAGTGTTCATATGTAGTAAAAACCTAGAAATCCGTCCGTTTTCGTCATATGTTATCGAATCGACTTAAAGCCAGATCGTCGCATTGGCCGCTATTCTCTCTGAAACGCTTGTACTTATCGTCTGCAAAGCTATGTCGCGTGCTGCGGTATTCTGAAACACTAAAAGCACCATAGTAGAACACAGATGAAGCTTCTAAGTTGATGTAATAGCCAGTAAGAAGTAGTACAATTAAAGTTTTAGGTATCGGTTATTGACTTTTTACCCTTCTTTGGTGCCTTGGACATGAGCTAGGAACTTAACATTTTTCATGAAAGGAGGACTAGCAGCCGCGTTGCACGGGAGAATGTGAAAAGTGTTCATATGTAGTAAAAACCTGAAAATCCGTCCGTTTTAGTCATTTGTTATCGAATCGACTTAAAGCCAGATCGTCACATTGGCCGCTCTTCTCTCTGAAACGGTTGTACTTATCGTCTGCAAAGCTATGTCGCGTGCTGCGGTATGCGGAGACATTAAAATCACCATAGTAAAACACAGATGAAGCTTCCAAGTTGATGTAATAGCCAGTAAGTAGTAGTACAATTCAAGTTTTAGGTATCGATTATTGACTTTTTAGCTGGCTTTGGTGCCTTGGACATGAGCTAGGACCTTTAGATTCTGCATGAAAGGAGGACTAGCAGCCGAGTTGCACGGGAGAATGTGAAAAGTGTTCATATGTAGTTAAAACCTGAGAAATCCGTCCGTTTTCGTCATTTGTTATCGAATCGACTTAAAGCCAGATCGTCACATTGGCCGCTCTCCTCTCTGAAACGGTTGTATTTATCGTCTTCAAAGGTATGTCGCGTGTTGCCGTAGGCGGAAACAGGAAAAGCACCATAGTAGAACACAGATGAAGCTTCTAAGTTGATGTAATAGCCAGTAAGAAGTAGTCCAATTCAAGATTTAGGTATCGATTATTGACTTTTAGCTGGCTTTGGTGCCTTGGACATGAGCTAGGACCTTAGTAATCTGCATGAAAGGAGGACTAGCAGCCGAGTTGCATGGGGGAATGTGAAAAGTGTTCAAATGTAGTAAAAACCTGAGAAATACGTCCGTTTTCGTCATTTGTTATCGAATCGACTTAAAGCCAGATCGTCACATTGGCCGCTCTTCTCTCTGAAACGGTTGTACTTCTCGTCTGCAAAGCTATGTCGCGCTCTGCGATATGCGGAGACCGTAAAAGCACCATAGTAGAACACAGATGAAGCTTCTAAGTTGATGTAATAGCCAGTAACATATAGTACAATTCAAGTTTTAGGTATCGATTATTGACTTTTTAGATGGCTTTGGTGCGTTGGACATGAGCTAGGACCTTAAGATTGTGCATGAAAGATGGATAAGCAGCATAGTTGCACGGGAGAATATGAAAAGTGTTCATATGTAGTAAAAACCTGAGAAATCCGTCCGTTTTCGTCATTTGTTATCGAATCGACTTAAAGCCAGATCGTCACATTGGCCGCTCTTCTCTCTGAAACGGTTGTACTTCTCGTCTGCAAAGCTATGTCGCGCTCTGCGATATGCGGAGACCGTAAAAGCACCATAGTAGAACACAGATGAAGCTTCTAAGTTGATGTAATAGCCAGTAACTTATAGTACAATTCAAGTTTTAGGTATCGATTATTGACTTTTTAGATGGCTTTGGTGCGTTGGACATGAGCTAGGACCTTAAGATTGTGCATGAAAGATGGATTAGCAGCGGAGTTGCACGGGAGAATATGAAAAGTGTTCATATGTAGTAAAAACCTGAAAATCCGTCCGTTTTCGTCATTTGTTATCGAATCGACTTAAAGCCAGATCGTCACATTGGCCGCTCTTCTCTCTGAAACGGTTGTACTTCTCGTCTGCAAAGCTATGTCGCGCTCTGCGATATGCGGAGACCGTAAAAGCACCATAGTAGAACACAGATGAAGCTTCTAAGTTGATGTAATAGCCAGTAACATATAGTACAATTCAAGTTTTAGGTATCGATTATTGACTTTTTAGATGGCTTTGGTGCGTTGGACATGAGCTAGGACCTTAAGATTGTGCATGAAAGATGGATAAGCAGCATAGTTGCACGGGAGAATATGAAAAGTGTTCATATGTAGTAAAAACCTAGAAATCCGTCCGTTTTCGTCATATGTTATCGAATCGACTTAAAGCCAGATCGTCACATTGGCCGCTATTCTCTCTGAAACGGTTGTACTTATCGTCTGCAAAGCTATGTCGCGTGCTGCGGTATTCTGAAACACTAAAAGCACCATAGTAGAACACAGATGAAGCTTCTAAGTTGATGTAATAGCCAGGAAGAAGTAGTATAATTCAAGTTTTAGGTATGGTTTAAGACTTTATAGCTGGCTTTGGTGCCCTCGACATGAGCTAGGACCTTAACATTCTGCATGAAAGGAGGACTAGCAGCTTATTTGCACGGGAGAATGTGAAAAGTGTTCATATGTAGTAAAAACCTGAGAGACACGTCAGTTTTCGTCATTTGTTATCGAATCGACTTAAAGCCAGATCGTCACATTGGCCGCTCTTCTCTCTGAAACGGTTGTACTAATCGATTTCGTAGCTATGTCGCGTGCTGCGGTATGCGGAGACACTAAAAGCAGCATAATAGAACACAGATGAAGCTTCTAAGTTGATGTAATAGCCAGTAAGGAGTAGTACAATTCAAGTTTTAGGTATCGATTATTGACTTTATAGCTGGCTTTGGTGCCTTGGAAATGAGCTCGGACCATAACATTCTGCATGAAAGGAGGACTAGCAGCCGAGTTGCACGGGAGAATGTGAAATGTGTTCATATGTAGTAAAAAAATGAGAAATCCGTTCGTTTTCGTCATTTGTTATCGAATCGACTTAAAGCCAGATCGTCACATTGGCCGCCCTTCTCTCTGAAAAAGTTGTACTTATCGTCTGCAAAGCTATGTCGTGTGCTGCGGTATGCGGACACACTAAAAGCACCATAGTAGAACACAGATGAAGCTTCTAAGTTGATGTAACAGCCAGTAAGAAGTAGTACAATTAAAGTTTAAGTATCGGTTATTGACTTTTTACCCTTCTTTGGTGCCTTGGACATCAGCTAGGAACTTAACATTTTTCATGAAAGGAGGACTAGCAGCCGAGTTGCACGGGAGGATGTGAAAAGTGTTAATATGTAGTAAAAACCTGAAAATCCGTCCGTTTTCGTCATTTGTTATCGAATCGACTTAAAGCCAGATCGTCACATTGGCCGCTCTTCTCTCTGAAACGGTTGTACTTATCGTCTGCAAAGCTATGTCGCGTGCTGCGGTATGCGGAGACATTAAAATCACCATAGTAGAACACAGATGAAGCTTCTAAGTTGATGTAATAGCCAGTAAGTAGTAGTACAATTCAAGTTTTAGGTTTCGATTATTGACTTTTTAGCTGGCTTTGTTGCTTTGGACATGAGGTAGGACCTTTAGATTCTGCATGAAAGGAGGATTAGCAGCGGAGTTGCACGGGAGAATGTGAAAAGTGTTCATATGAAGTAAAAAGCTGAGACATCCGTCCGTTTTCGTCATTTGTTATCGAATCGACTTAAAGCCAGATCGTCACATTGGCCGCTCTTCTCTCTGAAACGGTTGTACTTATCGTCTGCAAAGCTATGTCGCGTGCTGCGGTATGCGGAGACAGTAAAAGCACCATAGTAGAACACAGATGAAGCTTCTAAGTTAATGTAATAGCCAGTAAGATATAGTAGAATTCAAGTTTTAGGTATGGATTATTGACTTTTTAGCTGGCTTTGGTGCCTTGGACATGAGCTAGGACCTTAAGATTCTGCATGAAAGGAGGATTAGCAGCTTAGTTGCACGGGAGAATATGAAAAGTGTTCATATGTAGTAAAAACCTAGAAATCCGTCCGTTTTCGTCATTTGTTATCGAATCGACTTAAAGCCAGATCGTCACATTGGCCGCTCTTCTCTCTGAAACGGTTGTACTTATCGTCTGCAAAGCTATGTAGCGTGCTGCGGTATGCGGAGACACTAAAATAACCATAGTAGAACACAGATGAAGCTTCTATGTTGATGTAATAGCCAGTAAGTAGTAGTACAATTCAAGTTTTAGGCATCGATTATTGACTTTTTAGCTGGCTTTGGTGCCTTGGACATGAAGTAGGACCTTAAGATTCAGCATGAAAGGAGGACTAGCAGCCGATTTGCATGGGAGAATGTGAAAAGTGTTCATATGTGGTAAAAACCTGAGAAATCCGGCCGTTTTCTTCATTTCTTATCAAATCGACTTAAAGCCAGATCGTCACATTGGCCGCTCTTCTCTCTGAAACGGTTGTACTTATCGATTGCTAAGCTATGTCGCGTGCTGCGGTATGCGGAGACACTAAAAGCACCATAGTAGGACACAGATGAAGCTTCTGAGTTGATGTAATAGCCAGTAAGAAGTAGTACAATTCAAGTTTTAGGTATTGATTATTGACTTTTTATCTGGCTTTGGTGCTTTGGACATGAGCTAGGACCTTATGATTCTGCATGAAAGGCGGACTAGCAGCCGAGTTGCACGGGAAAATGAGAAAAGTGTTGAAATGTAGTAAAACCCTGAGAAATCCGTCCGTTTTCGTCATTTGTTATCGAATCGACTTAAAGCCAGATCGTCACATTGGCCGCTCTTCTCTCTGAAACGGTTGTACTTCTCGTCTGCAAAGCTATGTCGCGCTCTGCGATATGCGGAGACCGTAAAAGCACCATAGTAGAACACAGATGAAGCTTCTAAGTTGATGTAATAGCCAGTAAGATATAGTACAATTCAAGTTTTAGGTATCGATTATTGACTTTTTAGATGGCTTTGGTGCGTTGGACATGAGCTAGGACCTTAAGATTGTGCATGAAAGATGGATTAGCAGCGGAGTTGCACGGGAGAATATGAAAAGTGTTCATATGTAGTAAAAACCTGAAAATCCGTCCGTTTTCGTCATTTGTTATCGAATCGACTTTAAGCCAGATCGTCACATTGGCCGCTCTTCTCTCTGAAACGGTTGTACTTATCGTCTGCAAAGCTATGTCGCGTGCTGCGGTATGCGGAGACATTAAAATCACCATAGTAGAACACAGATGAAGCTTCTAAGTTGATGTAATAGCCAGTAGGTAGTAGTACAATTCAAGTTTTAGGTATCGATTATTGACATTTTAGCTGGCTTCGGTGCCTTGGACATGAGCTAGGACCTTTAGATTCTGCATGAAAGGAGGATTAGCAGCGGAGTTGCACGGGAGAATATGAAAAGTGTTCATATGTAGTAAAAACATAGAAATCCGTCCGTTTTCGTCATTTGTTATCGAATCGACTTAAAACCAGATCGTCACATTGGCCGCTCTTCTCTCTGAAACGGTTGTACTTATCGTCTGCAAAGCTATGTAGCGTGCTGCGGTATGCGGAGACACTAAAATCACCATAGTAGAACACAGATGAAGCTTCTATGTTGATGTAATAGCAAGTAAGAAGTAGTACAATTCAAGTTTTAGGTATTGATTATTGACTTTTTATCTGGCTTTGGTGCTTTGGACATGAGCTAGGACCTTATGATTCTGCATGAAAGGAGGACTAGCAGCCGAGTTGCACGGGAAAATGTGAAAAGTGTTCAAATGTAGTAAAAACCTGAGAAATCCGTCCGTTTTCGTCATTTGTTATCGAATCGACTTAAAGCAAGATCGTCACATTGGCCGCTCTTCTCTCTGAAACGGTTGTACTTCTCGTCTGCAAAGCTATGTCGCGCTCTGCGATATGCGGAGACCGTAAAAGCACCATAGTAGAACACAGATGAAGCTTCTAAGTTGATGTAATAGCCAGTAAGATATAGTACAACTCAAGTTTTAGGTATCGATTATTGACTTTTTAGATGGCTTTGGTGCGTTGGACATGAGCTAGGACCTTAAGATTGTGCATGAAAGATGGATTAGCAGCATAGTTGCACGGGAGAATATGAAAAGTGTTCATATGTAGTAAAAACCTAGAAATCCGTCCGTTTTCGTCATATGTTATCGAATCGACTTAAAGCCAGATCGTCACATTGGCCGCTATTCTCTCTGAAACGCTTGTACTTATCGTCTGCAAAGCTATGTCGCGTGCTGCGGTATTCTGAAACACTAAAAGCACCATAGTAGAACACAGATGAAGCTTCTAAGTTGATGTAATAGCCAGTAAGAAGTAGTACAATTAAAGTTTTAGGTATCGGTTATTGACTTTTTACTCTTCTTTGGTGCCTTGGACATGAGCTAGGAACTTAACATTTTTCATGAAAGGAGGACTAGCAGCCGAGTTGCACGGGAGAATGTGAAAAGTGTTCATATGTAGTAAAAACCGGAAAATCCGTCCGTTTTAGTCATTTGTTATCGAATCGACTTAAAGCCAGATCGTCACATTGGCCGCTCTTCTCTCTGAAACGGTTGTACTTATTGTCTGCAAAGCTATGTCGCGTGCTGCGGTATGCGGAGACATTAAAATCACCATAGTAGAACACAGATGAAGCTTCCAAGTTGATGTAATAGCCAGTAAGAGTAGTACAATTCAAGTTTTAGGTATCGATTATTGACTTTTTAGCTGGCTTTGGTGCCTTGGACATGAGCTAGGACCTTTAGATTCTGCATGAAAGGAGGACTAGCAGCCGAGTTGCACGGGAGAATGTGAAAAGTGTTCATATGTAGTTAAAACCTGAGAAATCCGTCCGTTTTCGTCATTTGTTATCGAATCGACTTAAAGCCAGATCGTCACATTGGCCGCTCTCCTCTCTGAAACGGTTGTATTTATCGTCTTCAAAGGTATGTCGCGTGTTGCCGTAGGCGGAAACAGGAAAAGCACCATAGTAGAACACAGATGAAGCTTCTAAGTTGATGTAATAGCCAGTAAGAAGTAGTCCAATTCAAGATTTAGGTATCGATTATTGACTTTTAGCTGGCTTTGGTGCCTTGGACATGAGCTAGGACCTTAGTATTCTGCATGAAAGGAGGACTAGCAGCCGAGTTGCATGGGGGAATGTGAAAAGTGTTCAAATGTAGTAAAAACCTGAGAAATACGTCCGTTTTCGTCATTTGTTATCGAATCGACTTAAAGCCAGATCGTCACATTGGCCGCTCTTCTCTCTGAAACGGTTGTACTTATCGTCTGCAAAGCTATGTCGCGTGCTGCGGTATGCGGAGACATTAAAATCACCATAGTAGAACACAGATGAAGCTTCTAAGTTGATGTAATAGCCAGTAAGTAGTAGTACAATTCAAGTTTTAGGTATCGATTATTGACTTTTTAGCTGGCTTTGGTGCCTTGGACATGAGCTAGGACCTTTAGATTCTGCATGAAAGGAGGACTAGCAGCCGAGTTGCACGGGAGAATGTGAAAAGTGTTCATATGTAGTTAAAACCTGAGAAATCCGTCCGTTTTTGTCATTTGTTATCGAATCGACTTAAAGCCAGATCGTCACATTGGCCGCTCTTCTCCCTGAAACGGTTGTACTTATCGTCTTCAAAGGTATGTCGCGTGTTGCCGTGGGCGGAAACAGGAAAAGCACCATAGTAGAACACAGACGAAGCTTCTAAGTTGATGTAATAGCCAGTAAGAAGTAGTCCAATTCAAGATTTAGGTATCGATTATTGACTTTTTAGCTGGCTTTGGTGCCTTGGACATGAGCTACGACCTTAAGATTCTGCATGAAAGGAGGACTAGCAGCCGATTTGCATGGGAGAATGTGAAAAGTGTTCATATGTGGTAAAAACCTGAGAAATCCGGCCGTTTTCTTCATTTGTTATCGAATCGACTTAAAGCCAGATCGTCACATTGGCCGCTCTTCTCTCTGAAACGGTTGTACTTATCGATTGCAAAGCTATGTCGCGTGCTGCGGTATGCGGAGACACTAAAAGCACCATAGTAGAACACAGATGAAGCTTCTAAGTTGATGTAATAGCCAGTAAGAAGTAGTACAATTCAAGTTTTAGGTATTGATTATTGACTTTTTATCTGGCTTTGGTGCTTTGGACATGAGCTAGGACCTTATGATTCTGCATGAAAGGAGGACTAGCAGCCGAGATGCACGGGAAAATGTGAAAAGTGTTCAAATGTAGTAAAAACCTGAGAAATCCGTCCGTTTTCGTCATATGTTATCGAATCGACTTAAAGCCAGATCGTCACATTGGCCGCTATTCTCTCTGAAACGCTTGTACTTATCGTCTGCAAAGCTATGTCGCGTGCTGCGGTATTCTGAAACACTAAAAGCACCATAGTAGAACACAGATGAAGCTTCTAAGTTGATGTAATAGCCAGTAAGAAGTAGTACAATTAAAGTTTTAGGTATCGGTTATTGACTTTTTACCCTTCTTTGGTGCCTTGGACATGAGCTAGGAACTTAACATTTTTCATGAAAGGAGGACTAGCAGCCGAGTTGCACGGGAGAATGTGAAAAGTGTTCATATGTAGTAAAAACCTGAAAATCCGTCCGTTTTAGTCATTTGTTATCGAATCGACTTAAAGCCAGATCGTCACATTGGCCGCTCTTCTCTCTGAAACGGTTGTACTTATCGTCTGCAAAGCTATGTCGCGTGCTGCGGTATGCAGAGACATTAAAATCACCATAGTAGATCACAGATGAAGCTTCCAAGTTGATGTAATAGCCAGTAAGTAGTAGTACAATTCAAGTTTTAGGTATCGATTATTGACTTTTTAGCTGCCTTTGGTGCCTTGGACATGAGCTAGGACCTTTAGATTCTGCATGAAAGGAGGACTAGCAGCCGAGTTGCACGGGAGAATGTGAAAAGTGTTCATATGTAGTTAAAACCTGAGAAATCCGTCCGTTTTCGTCATTTGTTATCGAATCGACTTAAAAAGCCAGATCGTCACATTGGCCGCTCTCCTCTCTGAAACGGTTGTACTTATCGTCTTCAAAGGTATGTCGCGTGTTGCCGTAGGCGGAAACAGGAAAAGCACCATAGTAGAACACAGATGAAGCTTCTAAGTTGATGTAATAGCCAGTAAGAAGTAGTCCAATTCAAGATTTAGGTATCGATTATTGACTTTTAGCTGGCTTTGGTGCCTTGGACATGAGCTAGGACCTTAGTATTCTGCATGAAAGGAGGACTAGCAGCCGAGTTGCATGGGGGAATGTGAAAAGTGTTCAAATGTAGTAAAAACCTGAGAAATACGTCCGTTTTCGTCATTTGTTATCGAATCGACTTAAAGCCAGATCGTCACATTGGCCGCTCTTCTCTCTGAAACGGTTGTACTTATCGTCTGCAAAGCTATGTCGCGTGCTGCGGTATGCGGAGACATTAAAATCACCATAGTAGAACACAGATGAAGCTTCTAAGTTGATGTAATAGCCAGTAAGTAGTAGTACAATTCAAGTTTTAGGTATCGATTATTGACTTTTTAGCTGGCTTTGGTGCCTAGGACATGAGCTAGGACCTTTAGATTCTGCATGAAAGGAGGACTAGCAGCCGAGTTGCACGGGAGAATGTGAAAAGTGTTCATATGTAGTTAAAACCTGAGAAATCCGTCCGTTTTTGTCATTTGTTATCGAATCGACTTAAAGCCAGATCGTCACATTGGCCGCTCTTCTCCCTGAAACGGTTGTACTTATCGTCTTCAAAGGTATGTCGCGTGTTGCCGTAGGCGGAAACAGGAAAAGCACCATAGTAGAACACAGACGAAGCTTCTAAGTTGATGTAATAGCCAGTAAGAAGTAGTCCAATTCAAGATTTAGGTATCGATTATTGACTTTTTAGCTGGCTTTGGTGCCTTGGACATGAGCTAGGACTGTAAGATTCTGCATGAAAGGAGGACTAGCAGCCGATTTGCATGGGAGAATGTGAAAAGTGTTCATATGTGGTAAAAACCTGAGAAATCCGGCCGTTTTCTTCATTTGTTATCGAATCGACTTAAAGCCAGATCGTCACATTGGCCGCTCTTCTCTCTGAAACGGTTGTACTTATCGATTGCAAAGCTATGTCGCGTGCTGCGGTATGCGGAGACACTAAAAGCACCATAGTAGAACACAGATGAAGCTTCTAAGTTGATGTAATAGCCAATAAGAAGTAGTACAATTCAAGTTTTAGGTATTGATTATTGACTTTTTATCTGGCTTTGGTGCTTTGGACATGAGCTAGGACCTTATGATTCTGCATGAAAGGAGGACTAGCAGCCGAGTTGCACGGGAAAATGTGAAAAGTGTTCAAATGTAGTAAAAACCTGAGAAATCCGTCCGTTTTCGTCATTTGTTATCGAATCGACTTAAAGCCAGATCGTCACATTGGCCGCTCTTCTCTCTGAAATGGTTGTACTTATCGTCTGCAAAGCTATGTCGCGTGCTGCGGTATGCGGAGACATTAAAATCACCATAGTAGAACACAGATGAAGCTTCCAAGTTGATGTAATAGCCAGTAAGTAGTAGTACAATTCAAGTTTTAGGTATCGATTATTGACTTTTTAGCTGGCTTTGGTGCCTTGGACATGAGCTAGGACCTTTAGATTCTGCATGAAAGGAGGAATAGCAGCCGAGTTGCACGGGAGAATGTGAAAAGTGTTCATATGTAGTTAAAACCTGAGAAATCCGTCCGTTTTCGTCATTTGTTATCGAATCGACTTAAAGCCAGATCGTCACATTGGCCGCTCTCCTCTCTGAAACGGTTGTATTTATCGTCTTCAAAGGTATGTCGCGTGTTGCCGTAGGCGGAAACAGGAAAAGCACCATAGTAGAACACAGATGAAGCTTCTAAGTTGATGTAATAGCCAGTAAGAAGTAGTCCAATTCAAGATTTAGGTATCGATTATTGACTTTTTAGCTGGCTTTGGTGCCTTGGACATGAGCTAGGACCTTTAGATTCTGCATGAAAGGAGGACTAGCAGCCGAGTTGCACGGGAGAATGTGAAAAGTGTTCATATGTAGTTAAAACCTGAGAAATCCGTCCGTTTTCGTCATTTGTTATCGAATCGACTTAAAGCCAGATCGTCACATTGGCCGCTCTTCTCCCTGAAACGTTTGTACTTATCGTCTTCAAAGGTATGTCGCGTGTTGCCGTAGGCGGAAACAGGAAAAGCACCATAGTAGAACACAGACGAAGCTTCTAAGTTGATGTAATAGCCAGTAAGAAGTAGTCCAATTCAAGATTTAGGTATCGATTATTGACTTTTTAGCTGGCTTTGGTGCCTTGGACATGAGCTAGGACCTTAAGATTCTGCATGAAAGGAGGACTAGCAGCCGATTTGCATGGGAGAATGTGAAAAGTGTTCATATGTGGTAAAAACCTGAGAAATCCGGCCGTTTTCTTCATTTGTTATCGAATCGACTTAAAGCCAGATCGTCACATTGGCCGCTCTTCTCTCTGAAACGGTTGTACTTATCGATTGCAAAGCTATGTCGCGTGCTGCGGTATGCGGAGACACTAAAAGCACCATAGTAGAACACAGATGAAGCTTCTAAGTTGATGTAATAGCCAGTAAGAAGTAGTACAATTCAAGTTTTAGGTACTGATTATTGACTTTTTATCTGGCTTTGGTGCTTTGGACATGAGCTAGGACCTTATGATTCTGCATGAAAGGAGGACTAGCAGCCGAGTTGCACGGGAAAATGTGAAAAGTGTTCAAATGTAGTAAAAACCTGAGAAATCCGTCCGTTTTCGTCATTTGTTATCGAATCGACTTAAAGCCAGATCGTCACATTGGCCGCTCTTCTCTCTGAAACGATTGTACTTCTCGTCTGCAAAGCTATGTCGTGCTATGCGATATGCGGAGACCGTAAAAGCACCATAGTAGAACACAGATGAAGCTTCTAAGTTGATGTAATAGCCAGTAAGATATAGTACTATTCAAGTTTTAGGTATCGATTATTGACTTTTTAGATGGCTTTGGTGCGTTGGACATGAGCTAGGACCTTAAGATTGTGCATGAAAGATGGATTAGCAGCATAGTTGCACGGGAGAATATGAAAAGTGTTCATATGTAGTAGAAACCTAGAAATCCGTCCGTTTTCGTCATATGTTATCGAATCGACTTAAAGCCAGATCGTCACATTGGCCGCTATTCTCTCTGAAACGCTTGTACTTATCGTCTGCAAAGCTATGTCGCGTGCTGCGGTATTCTGAAACACTAAAAGCACCATAGTAGAACACAGATGAAGCTTCTAAGTTGATGTAATAGCCAGTAAGAAGTAGTACAATTAAAGTTTTAGGTATCGGTTATTGACTTTTTACCCTTCTTTGGTGCCTTGGACATGAGCTAGGAACTTAACATTTTTCATGAAAGGAGGACTAGCAGCCGAGTTGCACGGGAGAATGTGAAAAGTGTTCATATGTATTAAAAACCTGAAAATCCGTCCGTTTTAGTCATTTGTTATCTAATCGACTTAAAGCCAGATCGTCACATTGGCCGCTCTTCTCTCTGAAACGGTTGTACTTATCGTCTGCAAAGCTATGTCGCGTGCTGCGGTATGCGGAGACATTAAAATCACCATAGTAGAACACAGATGAAGCTTCTAAGTTGTTGTAATAGCCAGTAAGTAGTAGTACAATTCAAGTTTTAGGTATCGATTATTGACTTTTTATCTGGCTTTGGTGCCTTGGACATGAGCTAGGACCTTTAGATTCTGCATGAAAGGAGGACTAGCAGCCGAGTTGCACGGGAGAATGTAAAAAGTGTTCATATGTAGTTAAAACCTGAGAAATCCGTCCGTTTTCGTCATTTGTTATCGAATCGACTTAAAGCCAGATCGTCACATTGGCCGCTCTTCTCTCTGAAACGGTTGTATTTATCGTCTTCAAAGGTATGTCGCGTGTTGCCGTAGGCGGAAACAGGAAAAGCACCATAGTAGTACACAGATGAAGCTTCTAAGTTGATGTAATAGCCAGTAAGAAGTAGTCCAATTCAAGATTTAGGTATCGATTATTGACTTTTTAGCTGGCTTTGGTGCCTTGGACATGAGCTAGGACCTTAGTATTCTGCATGAAAGGAGGACTAGCAGCCGAGTTGCATGGGGGAATGTGAAAAGTGTTCAAATGTAGTAAAAACCGGAGAAATACGTCCGTTTTCGTCATTTGTTATCGAATCGACTTAAAGCCAGATCGTCACATTGGCCGCTTTTCTCTCTGAAACGGTTGTACTTATCGTCTGCAAAGTTATGTCGCGTGCTGCGGTATGCGGAGACATTAAAATCACCATAGTAGAACACAGATGAAGCTTCTAAGTTGATGTAATAGCCAGTAAGTAGTAGTACAATTCAAGTTTTAGGTATCGATTATTGACTTTTTAGCTGGCATTGGTGCCTTGGACATGAGCTAGGACCTTTAGATTCTGCATGAAAGGAGGACTAGCAGCCGAGTTGCACGGGAGAATGTGAAAAGTGTTCATATGTAGTTAAAACCTGAGAAATCCGTCCGTTTTCGTCATTTGTTATCGAATCGACTTAAAGCCAGATCGTCACATTGGCCGCTCTTCTCCCTGAAACGGTTGTACTTATCGTCTTCAAAGGTATGTCGCGTGTTGCCGTAGGCGGAAACAGGAAAAGCACCATAGTAGAACACAGACGAAGCTTCTAAGTTGATGTAATAGCCAGTAAGAAGTAGTCCAATTCAAGATTTAGGTATCGATTATTGACTTTTTAGCTGGCTTTGGTGCCTTTGACATGAGCTAGGACCTTAGTATTCTGCATGAAAGGAGGACTAGCAGCCGAGTTGCATGGGGGAATGTGAAAAGTGTTCAAATGTAGTAAAAACCTGAGAAATACGTCCGTTTTCGTCATTTGTTATCGAATCGACTTAAAGCCAGATCGTCACATTGGCCGCTCTTCTCTGTGAAACGGTTGTACTTATCGTCTGCAAAGCTATGTCGCGTGCTGCGGTATGCGGAGACACTAAAAGCACCATAGTAGAACACAGATTAAGCTTCTAAGTTGATGTAATACCCAGTAAGAAGTAGTAAAATTCAAGTTTTAGGTATCGATTATTGACTTTTTAGCTGGCTTTGGTGCCTTGGTCATGAGCTAGGATCTAAAGATTCTGCATGAAAGGAGGACTAGCAGCCGAGTTGCACGGGAGAATGTGAAAAGTGTTCATATGTAGTAAAAACCTTAGAAATCCGTCCGTTTTCGTCATTTGTTATCGAATCGACTTAAAGCCAGATTGTCACATTGGCCGCTCTTCTCTCTGAAACGGTTGTACTTATCCTCTGCAAAGCTATGTCGCGTGCTGCGGTATGCGGAGACACTAAAATCACCATAGTAGAACACAGATGAGGCTTCTAAGTTGATGTAATAGCCAGTAAGAAGTAATACAATCAGGTATCAGGTATCGATTATTGACTTTCTAGCTGGCTTTGGTACCTTGGACATGAGCTAGGACCTTAAGATTCTACATGAAAGGAGGACTAGCAGCCGAGTTGCACGGGAGAATGTGAATTGTGTTCATATGTAGTAAAAACCTGAGAAATCCGTCCGTTTTCGTCATTTGTTATCGAATCGACTTAAAGCCAGATCGTCACATTGGCCGCTCTTCTCTCTGAAACGGTTGTACTTATCGATTGCAAAGCTATGTCGCGTGCTGCGGTATGCGGACACACTAAAAGCACCATAGTAGAACACAGATGAAGCTTCTAAGTTGATGTAATAGCCAGTAAGAAGTAGTACAATTAAACTTTTGGGTATCGGTTATTGACTTTTTACCTTTCTTTGGTGCCTTGGACATGAGCTAGGAAATTAAGATTTTGCACGAAGGAGGACTAGCAGCCGAGTTGCACGGGAGAATGTGAAAAGTGTTCATATGTAGTAAAAACCTGAGAAATCCGTCCGTTTTCGTCATTTGTTATCGAATCGACTTAAAGCCAGATCGTCACATTGGCCGCTCTTCTCTCTGAAACGGTTGTACTTATCGTCTGCAAAGCTATGTCGCGTGCTGCGGTATGCAGAGACACTAAAAGCACCATAGTAGAACACAGATGAAGCTTCAAAGTTGATGTAATAGCCAGTAAGAAGTAGTAGAATTCAAGTTTTAGGTATTGAATATTGACTTTTTAGCTGGCTTTGGTGCCTTGGACTTGAGCTAGGACCTTAAGATTCTGCATGAAAGGAGGACTAGCAGCCGAGTTGCACGGGAGAATGTGAAAAGTGTTCATATGTAGTAAAAACTTGAGAAATCGGTCCGTTTTCGTTATTTGTTATCGAACCGACTTAAAGCCAGATCGTCACATTGGCCGCTCTTCTCTCTGAAACGGTTGTACTTATCGTCTGCAAAACTATGTCGCGTGCTGCGGTACGCGGAGACACTAAAATCACCATAGTAGAACACAGATGAGTCTTCTAAGTTGATGTAATAGCCAGTAAGAAGTAATACAATTCAAGTATTATGCATCGATTATTGACATTTTAGCTGGCTTTGGTACATTGGACATGAGCTAGGACCTTAAGATTCTCCATGAAAGGAGGACTAGCAGCCGAGTTGCACGGGAGAATGTGAAAAGTGTTCATATGTAGTAAAAACCTGAGACATCCGTCCGTTTTCGTTATTTGTTATCGAATCGACTTAAAGCCAGATCGTCATATTGGCCGCTCTTCTCTCTGAAACGGTTGTACTTATCGTCTGCAAAGCTATGTGGCGTGCTGCGGTATGCGGAGACAGTAAAAGCACCATAGTAGAACACAGATGAAGCTTCTAAGTTGATGTAATAGCCAGGAAGATATAGTACAATTCATGTTTTAGGTATCGATTATTTACTTTTTAGCTGGCTTTGGTGCCTTGGACATGAGCTAGGACCTTAAGATTCTGCATGAAAGGAGGATTAGCAGCGGAGCTACACGGGAGAATATGAAAAGTGTTCATATGTAGAAAAAACCTTAGACATCCGTCCGTTTTCGTCATTTGTTATCGAATCGACGTAAAACCAAATCGTCACATTGGCCGCTCTTCTCTCTGAAACGGTTGTACTTATCGTCTGCAAAGCTATGTCGCGTGCTGCGGTATGCGGAGACAGTAAAAGCACCACAGTAGAACACAGATGAAGCTTCTAAGTTGATGTAATAGCCAGGAAGATGTAGTACAATTCAAGTTTTAGGTATCGATTATTGACTTTTTAGCTGGCTTTGGTGCCTTGGACATGAGCTAGGACCTTAAGATTCTGCATGAAACGAGGACTAGCAGCCGAGTTGCACGGGAGAATGTGAAAAGTGTTCATATGTAGTAAAAACCTGAGAAATCGGTCCGTTTTCGTCATTTGTTATCGGTCCGACTTAAAGCCAGATCGTCACATTGGCCGCTCTCCTCTCTGAAACGCTTGTACTTATCGTCTGCAAAGCTATGTCGCGTGCTGCGGTATGCGGAGACACTAAAATCACCATAGTAGAACACAAAATAATGGTTCAAATGGCTCTGAGCACTATGGGGCACAACTGCTGTGGTCATCAGTCCCCTAGAACTTAGAACCACTTAAACCTAACTAACCTAAGGACATCACACACATCCATGCCCGAGGCAGGATTCGAACCTGCGACCGTAGCAGCCGCACGGTTCCGGACTGCGCGCCTAGAACCGCGAGACCACCGCGGCCGGCAGTAGAACACAGATGAAGCATCTAAGTTGATGTAATAGCCAGTAAGAAGTAGTACAATTCAAGTTTTAGGGATTGATTATTGACTTTTTAGCTGGCTTTGGTGCCTTGGACATGAGCTAGTACCTTAAGATTCTGCATGAATGGAGGATTAGCAGCGCAGTTGCACGGGAGAATGTGAAACGTGTTCATATGTAGTAAAAACCTGAGACATCCGTCCGTTTTCGTCATTTGTTATCGAATCGACTTAAAGCCAGATCGTCACATTGGCCGCTCTTCTCTCTGAAACGGTTGTACTTATCGTCTGCAAAGCTATGTCGCGTGCTGCGGAATGCGGAGACAGTAAAAGCACCATAGTAGAACACAGATGTAGCTTCTAAGTTGATGTAATAGCCAGTAAGAAGTAGTACAATTCAAGTTTTAGGTATCGATTATTGACTTTATAGCTGGCTTGGTGCCTTGGACATGAGCCAGGACCTTAACATTCTGCATGAAAGGAGGACTAGCAGCCAATTTGCATAGGAGAATGTGAAAAGTGTTCATATGTAGTAAAAACCTGAGACATCCGTCCGTTTACGTCATATGTTATCGAATCTACTTAAAGCCAGATCGTCACATTGGCCGCTCTTCTCTCTGAAACGGTTGTACTTATCGTCTGCAAAGCTATGTCGCGTGCTGCGGTATGCGGAGACAGTAAAAGCACCATAGTAGAACACAGATGAAGCTTCTAAGTTGATGTAATAGCCGGTAAGAAGTAGTACAATTCAAGTTTTAGGAATCGATTATTGACTTTTTAGCTGGCTTTGGTGCCTTGGACATGAGCTAGGACCTTAAGATTCTGCATGAAAGGAGGATTAGCAGCGGAGTTGCACGGGAGAATATGAAAAGTGTTCATATGTAGTAAAAACCTAGAAATCCGTCCGTTTTCGTGATTTGTTATCGATTCGACTTAAAGCCAGATCGTCACATTGTCCGCTCTTCTCTCTGAAACGGTTGTACTTATCGTCTGCAAAGCTATGTCGCGTGCTGCGGTATGCTGAGACACTAAAAGCACCATAGTAGAACACAGATGAAGCTTCTAAGTTGATGTAATAGCCAGGAAGAAGTAGTACAATTCAAGTTTTAGGTATCGATTATTGACTTTTTAGCTGGCTTTGGTGCCTTGGACATGAGCTAGGACCTTAAGATTCTACATGAAAGGAGGAATAGCAGCCGATTTGCACGGGAGAATGCGAAAAGTGTTCATATGTAGTAAAATCCTGAGAAATCCGTCCGTTTTCGTCATTTGTTATCGAATCTACTTAAAGCCAGATCGTCACATTGGCCGCTCTTCTCTCTGAAACGGTTGTACTTATCATCTGCAAAGCTATTTCACGTGCTGCGGTATGCGGAGACACTAAAAGCACTATAGTAGAACACAGATGAAGCTTCTAAGTTGATGTAATAGCCAGAAAGGAGTAGTACAATTCAAGTTTTAGGAATCGATTATTGACTTTTTAGCTGGCTTTGGTGCCTTGGACATGAGCTAGGACCTTATGATTCTGCATGAAAGGAGGGCTAGCAGCCGATTTGCACGAGAGAATGTGAAAAGTGTTCATATGTAGTAAAAAACTGAGAAATCGGTCCGTTTTCGTCATTTGTTATCGAATCGACTTTAAGCCAGATCGTCACATTGGCCGCTCTTCTCTCTGAAACGGTTGTACTTATCGTCTGCAAAGCTATGTCGCGTGCTGCGGTATGCGGAGACACTAAAAGCACCATAGTAGAACACAGGTGAAGCTTCTAAATTGATGTAATAGCCAGTAAGAAGTAGTACAATTCAAGTTTTAGGTATCGATTATTGACTTTTTAGCTGGCTTTGTTGCCTTGGACATGAGCTAGGACCTTAAGATTCTGCATGAAAGGAGGACTAGCAGCCGAGTTGCACGAGATAATGTGAAAAGTGTTCATATGTAGTAAAAACCTGAGAAATCCGTCCGTTTTGGTCATTTGTTATCGAATCGACTTAAAGCCATATCGTAACATTGGCCGCTCTTCTCTCTGAAACACTTGTACTTATCGTCTGCTAAGCTATGTCGCGTGCTGCGGTATGCTGAGACACTAAAAGCACCATAGTAGAACACAGATGAAGCTTCTAAGTTGATGTAATAGCCGGTAAGAAGTAGTACTATTCAAGTTTTAGGAATCGATTATTGACTTTTTAGCTGGCTTTGGTGCCTTGGACATGAGCTAGGACCTTAAGATTCTGCATGAAAGGAGGATTAGCAGCGGAGTTGCACGGGAGAATATGAAAAGTGTTCATATGTAGTAAAAACCTAGAAATCCGTCCGTTTTCGTGATTTGTTATCGATTCGACTTAAAGCCAGATCGTCACATTGTCCGCTCTTCTCTCTGAAACGGTTGTACTTATCGTCTGCAAAGCTATGTCGCGTGCTGCGGTATGCTGAGACACTAAAAGCACCATAGTAGAACACAGCTGAAGCTTCTAAGTTGATGTAATAGCCAGGAAGAAGTAGTACAATTAAAGTTTTAGGTATCGATTATTGACTTTTTAGCTGGCTTTGGTACCTTGGACATGAGCAAGGACCTTAAGATTCTGCATGAAAGGAGGACTAGCAGCCAAGTTGCACGGGAGAATGTGAAAAATGTTAGTATGTAGTAAAAACCTGAGACATCCGTCCGTTTACGTCATTTGTTATCGAATCTACTTAAAGCCAGATCGTCACATTGGCCGCTCTTCTCTCTGAAACGGTTGTACTTATCGTCTGCAAAGCTATGTCGCGTGCTGCGGTATGCGGAGACAGTAAAAGCACCATAGTAGAACACAGATGAAACTTCTAAGTTGATCTAATATCCAGTAAGAAGTAGTACAATTCAAGTTTTGGGTATCGATTATTGACTTTTTAGCTATCTTTGGTGCCTTGCACATGAGCTTGGACCTTAAGATTCTGCATGAACGGAGGATTAGCAGCGGAGTTGCACGGGAGAATGTGATAAGTGTTCATATGTAGTAAAAACCTGAGAAATCCGTCCGTTTTCGTCATTTGTTATCGAATCGACTTAAAGCCAGATCGTCACATAGTCCGCTCTTCTCTCTGAAACGGTTGTACTTATCGATTGCAAAGCTATGTCGCGTGCTGCGGTATGCGGAGACACTAAAAGCAACATAGTAGAATACAGATGTAGCTTCTAAGTTGATGTAATAGCCAGTAAGAAATAGTACAATTCAAGTTTGATTTATCGATTATTGACTTTTTAGCTGGCTTTGGTGCCTTGGACATGAGCTAGGACCTTATGATTCTGCATGAAAGGAGGGCTAGCAGCCGATTTGCACGAGAGAATGTGAAAAGTGTTCATATGTAGTAAAAAACTGAGAAATCGGTCCGTTTTCGTCATTTGTTATCGAATCGACTTTAAGCCAGATCGTCACATTGGCCGCTCTTCTCTCTGAAACGGTTGTACTTATCGTCTGCAAAGCTATGTCGCGTGCTGCGGTATGCGGAGACACTAAAAGCACCATAGTAGAACACAGGTGAAGCTTCTAAGTTGATGTAATAGCCAGTAAGAAGTAGTACAATTCAAGTTTTAGGTATCGATTATTGACTTTTTAGCTGGCTTTGTTGCCTTGGACATGAGCTAGGACCTTAAGATTCTGCATGAAAGGAGGACTAGCAGCCGAGTTGCACGAGATAATGTGAAAAGTGTTCATATGTAGTAAAAACCTGAGAAATCCGTCCGTTTTGGTCATTTGTTATCGAATCGACTTAAAGCCATATCGTAACATTGGCCGCTCTTCTCTCTGAAACACTTGTACTTATCGTCTGCTAAGCTATGTCGCGTGCTGCGGTATGCTGAGACACTAAAAGCACCATAGTAGAACACAGATGAAGCTTCTAAGTTGATGTAATAGCCGGTAAGAAGTAGTACAATTCAAGTTTTAGGAATCGATTATTGACTTTTTAGCTGGCTTTGGTGCCTTGGACATGAGCTAGGACCTTAAGATTCTGCATGAAAGGAGGATTAGCAGCGGAGTTGCACGGGAGAATATGAAAAGTGTTCATATGTAGTAAAAACCTAGAAATCCGTCCGTTTTCGTGATTTGTTATCGATTCGACTTAAAGCCAGATCGTCACATTGTCCGCTCTTCTCTCTGAAACGGTTGTACTTATCGTCTGCAAAGCTATGTCGCGTGCTGCGGTATGCTGAGACACTAAAAGCACCATAGTAGAACACAGCTGAAGCTTCTAAGTTGATGTAATAGCCAGGAAGAAGTAGTACAATTCAAGTTTTAGGTATCGATTATTGACTTTTTAGCTGGCTTTGGTGCCTTGGACATGAGCTAGGACCTTAAGATTCTACATGAAAGGAGGAATAGCAGCCGATTTGCACGGGAGAATGCGAAAAGTGTTCATATGTAGTAAAATCCTGAGAAATCCGTCCGTTTTCGTCATTTGTTATCGAATCTACTTAAAGCCAGATCGTCACATTGGCCGCTCTTCTCTCTGAAACGGTTGTACTTATCATCTGCAAAGCTATTTCACGTGCTGCGGTATGCGGAGACACTAAAAGCACTATAGTAGAACACAGATGAAGCTTCTAAGTTGATGTAATAGCCAGAAAGGAGTAGTACAATTCAAGTTTTAGGTATCGTTTATTGACTTTTTAGCTGGCTTTGGTGCCTTCGACATGAGCTAGGACCTTAAGATTCTGCATGAAAGGAGGATTAGCAGCGGAGTTGCAGGGGAGAATATAGAAAGTGTTCATATGTAGTAAAAACCTAGAAATCCGTCCGTTTTCGTCATTTGTTATCGAATCGACTTAAAGCCAGATCGTCACATTGGCCGCTCTTCTCTCTGAAACGGTTGTACTTACCGTCTGCAAAGCTATGTCGCGTGCTGCGGTATGCTGAGACACTAAAAGCACCATAGTAGAACACAGATGAAGCTTCTAAGTTAATGTAATAGCCAGTAAGAAGTAGTACAATTAAAGTTTTAGGTATCGATTATTGACTTTTTAGCTGGCTTTGGTACCTTGGACATGAGCAAGGACCTTGAGATTCTGCATGAAAGGAGGACTAGCAGCCAAGTTGCACGGGAGAATGTGAAAAATGTTAGTATGTAGTAAAAACCTGAGACATCCGTCCGTTTACGTCATTTGTTATCGAATCTACTTAAAGCCAGATCGTCACATTGGCCGCTCTTCTCTCTGAAACGGTTGTACTTATCGTCTGCAAAGCTATGTCGCGTGCTGCGGTATGCGGAGACAGTAAAAGCACCATAGTAGAACACAGATGAAACTTCTAAGTTGATCTAATATCCAGTAAGAAGTAGTACAATTCAAGTTTTGGGTATCGATTATTGACTTTTTAGCTATCTTTGGTGCCTTGCACATGAGCTTGGACCTTAAGATTCTGCATGAACGGAGGATTAGCAGCTGAGTTGCACGGGAGAATGTGATAAGTGTTCATATGTAGTAAAAACCTGAGAAATCCGTCCGTTTTCGTCATTTGTTATCGAATCGACTTAAAGCCAGATCGTAGCATAGTCCGCTCTTCTCTCTGAAACGGTTGTACTTATCGATTGCAAAGCTATGTCGCGTGCTGCGGTATGCGGAGACACTAAAAGCAACATAGTAGAATACAGATGAAGCTTCTAAGTTGATGTAATAGCCAGTAAGAAATAGTACAATTCAAGTTTTAGGTATCGATTATTGACTTCTTAGCTGGCTTTGGTGCCTTGGACATTAGCTAGGACCTTATGATTCTGCATGAAAGGAGGGCTAGCAGCCGATTTGCACGAGAGAATGTGAAAAGTGTTCATATGTAGTAAAAAACTGAGAAATCGGTCCGTTTTCGTCATTTGTTATCGAATCGACTTCAAGCCAGATCGTCACATTGGCCGCTCTTCTCTCTGAAACGGTAGAACTTATCGTCTGCAAAGCTATGTCGCGTGCTGCGGTATGCGGAGACACTAAAAGCACCATAGTAGAACACAGATGAAGCTTCTAAGTTGATGTAATAGCCAGTAAGAAGTAGTACAATTCAAGTTTTAGGTATCGATTATTGACTTTTTAGCTGGCTTTGGTGCCTTGGACATGAGCTAGGACCTTATGATTCTACATGAAAGGAGGATTAGCAGCGGAGTTGCACGGGAGAATATGAAAAGTGTTCATATGTAGTAAAAACCCAGAAATCCGTCCGTTTTTGTCATTTGTTATCGAATCGACTTAAAGCCAGATCGTCACATTGTCCGCTCTTCTCTCTGAAACGGTTGTACTTATCGATTGCAAAGCAATGTCGCGTGCTGCGGTATGCGGAGACACTAAAAGCAACATAGCAGAACACAGATAAAGCTTCTAAGTTGATGTAATAGCCAGTAAGAAATAGTACAATTCAAGTTTTAGGTATCGATTATTGACTTCTTAGCTGGCTTTGGTACCTTGGACATGAGCTAGGACCTTATGATTCTGCATGAAAGGAGGGCTAGCAGCCGATTTGCACGAGAGAATGTGAAAAGTGTTCATATGTAGTAAAAAACTGAGAAATCGGTCCGTTTTCGTCATTTGTTATGGAATCGACTTCAAGCCAGATCGTCACATTGGCCGCTCTTCTCTCTGAAACGGTAGAACTTATCGTCTGCAAAGCTATGTCGCGTGCTGCGGTATGCGGAGACACTAAAAGCACCATAGTAGAACACAGATGAAGCTTCTAAGTTGATGTAATAGCCAGTAAGAAGTAGTACAATTCAAGTTTTAGGTATCGATTATTGACTTTTTAGCTGGCTTTGGTGCCTTGAACATGAGCTAGGACCTTAAGCTTCTGCATGAAAGAGGACTAGCAGCCGAGTTGCGGGGGAGAATGTGAATAGTGTTCATATGTAGTAAAAACCTGAGAAATCGGTCCGTTTTCGTCATTTGTTATCGAACCGACTTAAAGCCAGATCGTCACATTGGCCGCTCTTCTCTCTGAAACGGTTGTACTTATCGTCTGCAAAGCTATGTCGCGTGCTGCGGTATGCGGAGACACTAAAAGCAACATTGTAGAACACAGATGAAGCTTCTAAGTTGGTGTAATAGCCAGTAAGAAATAGTACAATTTAAGTTTTAGGTATCGATTATTGACTTTTTAGCTGACTTTGGTGCCTTGGACATGATCTAGGACCTTATGATTCTGCATGAAAGGAGGGCTAGCAGCCGATTTGCACGAGAGAATGTGAAAAGTGTTCATATGTAGTAAAAAACTGAGAAATCGGTCCGTTTTCGTCATTTGTTATCGAATCGACTTCAAGCCAGATCGTCACATTGGCCGCTCTTCTCTCTGAAACGGTAGTACTTATCGTCTGCAAAGCTATGTCGCGTGCTGCGGTATGCGGAGACACTAAAAGCACCATAGTAGAACACAGATGAAACTTCTAAGTTGATGTAATAGCCAGTAAAAAGTAGTACAATTCAAGTTTTAGGTATCGATTATTGACTTTTTAGCTGGCTTTGGTGCCTTGGACATGAGCTAGGACCTTAAGATTCTGCATGAAAGGAGGACTAGCAGCCGAGTTACACGGGAAAATGTGAAAAGTGTTCAAATGTAGTAAAAACCTGAGAAATCCGTCCGTTTTCGTCATTTGTTATCGAATCGACTTAAAGCCAGATCGTCACATTGGCCGCTCTTCTCTCTGAAACACTTGTACTTATCGTCTGCAAAGCTATGTCGCGTGCTGCGGTAGGCTGAGACACTAAAAGCACCATAGTAGAACACAGATGAAGCTTCTAAGTTGATGTAATAGCCAGTAAGAAGTAGTACAATTCAAGTTTTAGGTATTGAATATTGACTTTTTAGCTGGCTTTGGTGCCTTGGACATGATCTAGGACCTTACGATTGGGCATGAAACGAGGACGAGGAGCAAAGTTGCACGGGAGAATGTGAAAAGTGTTCATATGTAGTAAAAACCTGAGAAATCGGTCCGTTTTCGTCACTTGTTATCGAATCGACTTAAAGCAGATCGTCTCATTGGCCGCTCTTCTCTCTGAAACGGTTGTACTTATCGTCTGCAAAGCTATGTCGCGTGCTGCGGTATGCTGAGACACTAAAAGCACCATAGTAGAACACAGATAAAGCTTCTAAGTTGATGTAATAGCCAGGAAGAAGTAGTACAATTCAAGTTTTAGGTATCGATTATTGACTTTTTAGCTGGCTTTGGTGCCTTGGACATGAGCTAGGACCTTAAGATTCTGCATGAAAGGAGGACTAGCAGCCGAGTTTCACGGGAGAATGTGAAAAATGTTCATATGTAGTAAAAGCCTGAGACATCCGTCCGTTTACGTCATGTGTTATCGAATCTACTTAAAACAGATCGTCACATTGGCCGCTCTTCTCTCTGATACGGTTGTACTTACCGTCTGCAAAGCTATGTCGCGTGCTGCGGTATGCGGAGACAGTAAAAGCACCATAGTAGAACACAGATGAAGCTTCTAAGTTGATGTAATAGCCAGTAAGAAGTAGTACAATTCAAGTTTTAGGTATCGATTATTGACTTTTTAGCTGGCTTTGGTGCCTTGGACATGAGCTAGGACCTTAAGCTTCTGCATGAAAGGAGGATTAGCAGCGGAGTTGCACGGGAGAATATGAAAAGTGTTCATATGTAGTAAAAACCTAGAAATCCGTCCGTTTTCGTCATTTGTTATCGAATCTTCTTCAAGCCAGATCGTCACATTGGCCGCTCTTCTCTCTGAAACGGTTGTACTTATCGTTTGCAAAGCTATGTCGAGTGCTGCGGTATTCTGAGACACTAAAAGCACCATAGTAGAACACAGATAAAGCTTCTAAGTTGATGTAATAGCCAGTAAGAAGTAGTACAATTCAAGTTTTAGGTATCGATTATTGACTTTTTAGCTGGCTTTGGTGCCTTGGACATGAGCTAGGACCTTATGATTCTGCATGAAAGGAGGACTAGCAGCCGATTTGCACGGGAGAATGTGAAAAGTGTTCATTTGTAGTAAAAACCTGAGAAATCCGTCCGTTTTCGTCATTTGTTATCGAATCGACGTAAAGCCAGATCGTCACATTGTCCGCTCTTCTCTCTGAAACGCTTGTACTTATCGTCTGCAAAGCTATGTCGCGAGCTGCGGTTTGCGGAGACACTAAAAGCACCATAGTAGAACACAGATGAAGCTTCAAAGTTGATGTAATAGCCAGTAAGAAGTAGTACAACTCAAGTTTTAGGTAATGATTATTGACTTTTTACCCTTCTTTGGTGCCTTGGACATGAGCTAGGAAATTAAAATTTTGCATGAACGAGGACTAGCAGCCGAGTTGCACGGGAGAATGTGAAAAGTGTTCATATGTAGTAAAAACCTGAGAAATCAGTCCGTTTTCGTCATTTGTTATCGAATCTACTTAAAGCCAGATCGTCACATTGGGGGCTCTTCTCTCTGAAACGGTTGTACTTATCGTCTGCAAAGCTATGTCGCGTGCTGCAGTATGCTGAGACACTAAAAGCACTATAGTAGATCACAGATGAAGCTTCTAAGTTGATGTAATAGCCAGTAAGAAGTAGTACAATTCAAGTTTTAGGTATTGAATATTGACTTTTTAGCTGGCTTTGGTGCCTCGGACATGATCTAGGACCTTACGATTCTACATGAAAGGAGGATTAGCAGCGGAGTTGCACGGGAGAATATGAAAAGTGTTCATATGTAGTAAAAACCTAGAAATCCGTCCGTTTTCGTCATTTGTTATCGAATCGACTTAAAGCTAGATCGTCACATTGTCCGCTCTTCTCTCTGAAACGGTTGTACTTATCGATTGCAAAGCGATGTCGCGTGCTGCGGTATGCGGAGACACTAAAAGCAACATAGTAGAACACAGATGAAGCTTCTAAGTTGATGTAATAGCCAGTAAGAAATAGTACAAATCAAGTTTTAGGTATCGATTATTGACTTTTTAGCTGGCTTTGGTGCCTTGGACATGAGCTAGGACCTTACGATTCTGCATGAAAGAAGGACTAGCAGCCGAGTTGCACTTGAGAATGTGAATAGTGTTCATATGTAGTAAAAACCTGAGAAATCGGTCCGTTTTCGTCACTTGTTATCGAATCGACTTAAAGCAGATCGTCTCATTGGCCGCTCTTCTCTCTGAAACGGTAGTACTTACCGTCTGCAAAGCTATGTCGCGTGCTGCGGTATGCGGAGACAGTAAAAGCACCATAGTAGAACACAGATGAAGCTTCTAAGTTGATGTAATAGCCAGTACGAAGTAGTACAATTCAAGTTTTAGGTATCGATTATTGACTTTTTAGCTGGCTTTGGTGCCTTGGACATGAGCTAGGACCTTAAGCTTCTGCATGAAAAGAGGATTAGCAGCGGAGTTGCACGGGAGAATATGAAAAGTGTTCATATGTAGTAAAAACCTAGAAATCCGTCCGTTTTCGTCATTTGTTATCGAATCTTCCTCAAGCCAGATCGTCACATTGGCCGCTCTTCTCTCTGAAACGGTTGTACTTATCGTATGCAAAGCTATGTCGAGTGCTGCGGTATTCTGAGACACTAAAAGCACCATAGTAGAACACAGATAAAGCTTCTAAGTTGATGTAATAGCCAGTAAGAAGTAGTACAATTCAAGTTTTAGGTATCGATTATTGACTTTTTAGCTGGCTTTGGTGCCTTGGACATGAGCTAGGACCTTATGATTCTGCATGAAAGGAGGACTAGCAGCCGATTTGCACGGGAGAATGTGAAAAGTGTTCATATGTAGTAAAAACCTGAGAAATCCGTCCGTTTTCGTCATTTGTTATCGAATCGACGTAAAGCCAGATCGTCACATTGTCCGCTCTTCTCTCTGAAACGCTTGTACTTATCGTCTGCAAAGCTATGTCGCGAGCTGCGGTATGCGGAGACACTAAAAGCACCATAGTAGAACACAGATGAAGCTTCTAAGTTGATGTAATAGCCAGTAAGAAGTAGTACAACTCAAGTTTTAGGTAATGATTATTGACTTTTTACCCCTCTTTGGTGCCTTGGACATGAGCTAGGAAATTAAAATTTTGCATGAACGAGGACTAGCTGCCGAGTTGCACGGGAGAATGTGAAAAGTGTTCATATGTAGTAAAAACCAGAGAAATCAGTCCGTTTTCGTCATTTGTTATCGAATCTACTTAAAGCCAGATCGTCACATTGGGGGCTCTTCTCTCTGAAACGGTTGTACTTATCGTCTGCAAAGCTATGTCGCGTGCTGCAGTATGCTGAGACACTAAAAGCACTATAGTAGATCACAGATGAAGCTTCTAAGTTGATGTAATAGCCAGTAAGAAGTAGTACAATTCAAGTTTTAGGTATTGAATATTGACTTTTTAGCTGGCTTTGGTGCCTCGGACATGATCTAGGACCTTACGATTCTACATGAAAGGAGGATTAGCAGCGGAGTTGCACGGGAGAATATGAAAAGTGTTCATATGTAGTAAAAACCTAAAAATCCGTCCGTTTTCGTCATTTGTTATCGAATCTTCTTAAAGCCAGATCGTCACATTGTCCGCTCTTCTCTCTGAAACGGTTGTACTTATCGATTGCAAAGCTATGTCGCGTGCTGCGGTATGCGGAGACACTGAAAGCAACATAGTAGAACACAGATGAAGCTTCTAAGTTGATGTAATAGCCAGTAAGAAATAGTACAAATCAAGTTTTAGGTATCGATTATTGACTTTTTAGCTGGCTTTGGTGCCTTGGACATGAGCTAGGACCTTATGATTCTGCATGAAAGGAGGGCTAGCAGCCGATTTGCACGAGAGAATGTGAAAAGTGTTCATATGTAGTAAAAAACTGAGAAATCGGTCCGTTTTCGTCATTTGTTATCGAATCGACTTCAAGCCAGATCGTCACATTGGGGGCTCTTCTCTCTGAAACGGTTGTACTTATCGTCTGCAAAGCTATGTCGCGTGCTGCAGTATGCTGAGACACTAAAAGCACTATAGTAGATCACAGATGAAGCTTCTAAGTTGATGTAATAGCCAGTAAGAAGTAGTACAATTCAAGTTTTAGGTATTGAATATTGACTTTTTAGCTGGCTTTGGTGCCTTGGATATGAGCTAGGACCTTGCGATTCTGCATGAAAGGAGGACTAGCAGCCGAGTTGCACTTGAGAATGTGAATAGTGTTCATATGTCGTAAAAACCTGAGAAATCGGTCCGTTTTCGTCACTTGTTATCGAATCGACTTAAAGCAGATCGTCTCATTGGCCGCTCTTCTCTCTGAAACGGTAGTACTTATCGTCTGCAAAGCTATGTCGCGTGCTGCGGTATGCGGAGACACTAAAAGCACCATAGTAGAACACAGATGAAACTTCTAAGTTGATGTAATAGCCAGTAAGAAGTAGTACAATTCAAGTTTTAGGTATCGATTATTGACTTTTTAGCTGGCTTTGGTGCCTTGGACATGAGCTAGGACCTTAAGATTCTGCATGAAAGGAGGACTAGCAGCCGAGTTACACGGAAAATGTGAAAAGTGTTCAAATGTAGTAAAAACCTGAGAAATCCGTCCGTTTTCGTCATTTGTTATCGAATCGACTTAAAGCCAGATCGTCACATTGGCCGCTCTTCTCTCTGAAACACTTGTACTTATCGTCTGCAAAGCTATGTCGCGTGCTGCGGTATGCTGAGACACTAAAAGCACCATAGTAGAACACAGATGAAGCTTCTAAGTTGATGTAATAGCCAGTAAGAAGTAGTACAATTCAAGTTTTAGGTGTTGAATATTGACTTTTTAGCTGGCTTTGGTGCCTTGGACATGATCTAGGACCTTAAGATTGGGCATGAAATGAGGACGAGGAGCCAAGTTGCACGGGAGAATGTGAAAAGTGTTCATATGTAGTAAAAACCTGAGAAATCGTTCCGTTTTCGTCACTTGTTATCGAATCGACTTAAAGCAGATCGTCTCATTGGCCGCTCTTCTCTCTGAAACGGTTGTACTTATCGTCTGCAAAGCTATGTCGCGTGCTGGGGTATGCGGAGACACTGAAAGCACTATAGTAGAACACAGATGAAGCTTCTAAGTTGATGTAATAGCCAGTAAGAAGTAGTACAATTCAAGTTTTAGGTATTGAATATTGACTTTTTAGCTGGCTTTGGTACCTTGGACATGAGCTAGGACCTTAAGATTCTGCATGAAAGGAGGACTAGCAGCCGAGTTGCACGGGAGAATGTGAATAGTGTTCATATGCAGTAAAAACCTGAGAAATCGGTCCGTTTTCGTCATTTGTTATCGAATCTACTTAAAGCCAGATCGTCACATTGTCCGCTCATCTCTCTGAAACGCTTGTACTTATCGTCTGCAAAGCTATGTCGCGAGCTGCGGTATGCGGAGACACTAAAAGCACTATAGTAGAACACGGATGAAGGTTCTAAGTTGATGTAATAGCCAGTAAGAAGTAGTACAACTCAAGTTTTAGGTAATGATTATTGACTTTTTACCCTTCTTTGGTGCCTTGGACATGAGCTAGGAAATTAAAATTTTGCATGAACGAGGACTGGCAGCCGAGTTGCACGGGAGAATGTGAAAAGTGTTCATATGTAGTAAAAACCTGAGAAATCAGTCCGTTTTCGTCATTTGTTATCGAATCTACTTAAAGCCTAATCGTCACATTGGGGGCTCTTCTCTCTGAAACGGTTGTACTTATCGTCTGCAAAGCTATGTCGCGTGCTGCAGTATGCTGAGACACTAAAAGCACTATAGTAGATCACAGATGAAGCTTCTAAGTTGATGTAATAGCCAGTAAGAAGTAGTACAATTCAAGTTTTAGGTATTGAATATTGACTTTTTAGCTGGCTTTGGTGCCTTGGACATGAGCTAGGACCTTACGATTCTGCATGAAAGGAGGACTAGCAGCCGAGTTGCACTTGAGAATGTGAATAGTGTTCATATGTAGTAAAAACCTGAGAAATCGGTCCGTTTTCGTCATTTGTTATCGAACCGACTTAAAGCCAGATCGTCACATTGGCCGCTCTTCTCTCTGAAACGGTTGTACTTATCGTCTGCAAAGCTATGTCGCGTGCTGCGGTATGCTGAGACACTAAAAGCACCATAGTAGAACACAGATGAAGCTTCTAAGTTGATGTAATAGCCAGTAAGAAGTAGTAAAATTCAAGTTTTAGGTATCGATTATTGACTTTTTAGCTGGCTTTGGTGCCTTGGACATGAGCTAGGACCTTAAGCTTCTGCATGAAAGGAGGATTAGCAGCGGAGTTGCACGGGAGAATATGAAAAGTGTTCATATGTAGTAAAACCTAGAAATCCGTCCGTTTTCGTCATTTGTTATCGAATCTTCTTCAAGCCAGATCGTCACATTGGCTGCTCTTCTCTCTGAAACGGTTGTACTTATCGTCTGCAAAGCTATGTCGAGTGCTGCGGTATTCTGAGACACTAAAAGCACCATAGTAGAACACAGATAAAGCTTCTAAGTTGATGTAATAGCCAGTAAGAAGTGGTACAATTCAAGTTTAAGGTATCGATTATTGACTTTTTTGCTGGCTTTGGTGCCTTGGACATGAGCTAGGACCTTATGATTCTGCATGAAAGGAGGACTAGCAGCCGATTTGCACGGGAGAATGTGAAAAGTGTTCATATGTAGTAAAAACCTGAGAAATCCGTCCGTTTTCGTCATTTGTTATCGAATCGACGTAAAGCCAGATCGTCACATTAACCGCTCTTCTCTCTGAAACGCTTGTACTTATCGTCTGCAAAGCTATGTCGCGTGCTGCGGTATGCGGAGACACTAAAAGCACCATAGTAGAACACAGATGAAGCTTCTAAGTTGATGTAATAGCCAGTAAGAAGTAGTACAACTCAAGTTTTAGGTAATGATTATTGACTTTTTACCCTTCTTTGCTGCCTTGGACATGAGCTAGGAAATTAAAATTTTGCATGAACGAGGACTAGCAGCCGAGTTGCACGGGAGAATGTGAAAAGTGTTCATATGTAGTAAAAACCTGAGAAATCAGTCCGTTTTCGTCATTTGTTATCGAATCTACTTAAAGCCAGATCGTCACATTGGGGGCTCTTCTCTCTGAAACGGTTGTACTTATCGTCTGCAAAGCTATGTCGCGTGCTGCAGTATGCTGAGACACTAAAAGCACTATAGTAGATCACAGATGAAGCTTCTAAGTTGATGTAATAGCCAGTAAGAAGTAGTACAATTCAAGTTTTAGGTATTGAATATTGATATTTAGCTGGCTTTGGTGCCTCGGACATGAGCTAGGACCTTACGATTCTACATGAAAGGAGGCTTAGCAGCGGAGTTGCACGGGAGAATATGAAAAGTGTTCATATGTAGTAAAAACCTAGTAATCCGTCCGTTTTCGTCATTTGTTATCGAATCGACTTAAAGCCAGATCGTCACATTGTCCGCTTTTCTCTCTGAAACGGTTGTACTTATCGATTGCAAAGCTATGTCGCGTGCTGCGGTATGCGGAGACACTAAAAGCAACATAGTAGAACACAGATGAAGCTTCTAAGTTGATGTAATAGCCAGTAAAAAATAGTACAATTCAAGTTTTAGGTATCGATTATTGACTTTTTAGCTGGCTTTGGTGCCTTGGACATGAGCTAGGACCTTATGATTCTGCATGAAAGGAGGGCTAGCAGCCGATTTGCACGAGAGAATGTGAAAAGTGTTCATAGGTAGTAAAAAACTGAGAAATCGGTCCGTTTTCGTCATTTGTCATCGAATCGACTTCAAGCCAGATCGTCACATTCGGGGCTCTTCTCTCTGAAACGGTTGTACTTATCGTCTGCAAAGCTATGTCGCGTGCTGCAGTATGCTGAGACACTAAAAGCACTATAGTAGATCACAGATGAAGCTTCTAAGTTGATGTAATAGCCAGTAAGAAGTAGTACAATTCAAGTTTTAGGTATTGAATATTGACTTTTTAGCTGGCTTTGGTGCCTTGGACATGAGCTAGGACCTTACGATTCTGCATGAAAGGAGGACTAGCAGCCGAGTTGCACTTGAGAATGTGAATAGTGTTCATATGTAGTAAAAACCTGAGAAATCGGTCCGTTTTCGTCATTTGTTATCGAACCGACTTAAAGCCAGATCGTCACATTGGCCGCTCTTCTCTCTGAAACGGTTGTACTTATCGTCTGCAAAGCTATGTCGCGTGCTGCGGTATGCTGAGACACTAAAAGCACCATAGTAGAACACAGATGAAGCTTCTAAGTTGATGTAATAGCCAGGAAGAAGTAGTACAATTCAAGTTTTAGGTATCGATTATTGACTTTTTAGCTGGCTTTGGTGCCTTGGACATGAGCTAGGACCTTAAGATTCTGCATGAAAGGAGGAAGAGCAGCCGAGTTTCACGGGAGAATGTGAAAAATGTTCATATGTAGTATAAGCCTGAGACATCCGTCCGTTTACGTCATTTGTTATCGAATCTACTTAAACCAGATCGTCACATTGGCCGCTCTTCTCTCTGAAACGGTTGTACTTACCGTCTGCAAAGCTATGTCGCGTGCTGCGGTATGCGGAGACAGTAAAAGCACCATAGTAGAACACAGATGAAGCTTCTAAGTTGATGTAATAGCCAGTAAGAAGTAGTACAATTCAAGTTTTAGGTATCGATTATTGACTTTTTAGCTGGCTTTGGTGCCTTGGACATGAGCTAGGACCTTAAGCTTCTGCATGAAAGGAGGATTAGCAGCGGAGTTGCACGGGAGAATATGAAAAGTGTTCATATGTAGTAAAAACCTAGAAATCCGTCCGTTTTTGTCATTTGTTATCGAATCTTCTTCAAGCCAGATCGTCACATTGGCCGCTCTTCTCTCTGAAACGGTTGTACCTATCGTCTGCAAAGCTATGTCGAGTGCTGCGGTATTCTGAGACACTAAAAGCACCATAGTAGAACACAGATAAAGCTTCTAAGTTGATGTAATAGCCAGTAAGAAGTAGTACAATTCAAGTTTTAGGTATCGATTATTGACTTTTTAGCTGGCTTTGGTGCCTTGGACATGAGCTAGGACCTTATGATTCTGCATGAAAGGAGGACTAGCAGCCGATTTGCACGGGAGAATGTGAAAAGTGTTCATATGTAGTAAAAACCTGAGAAATCCGTCCGTTTTCGTCATTTGTTATCGAATCGACGTAAAGCCAGATCGTCACATTGTCCGCTCTTCTCTCTGAAACGCTTGTACTTATCGTCTGCAAAGCTATGTCGCGTGCTGCGGTATGCGGAGACACTAAAAGCACCATAGTAGAACACAGATGAAGCTTCTAAGTTGATGTAATAGCCAGTAAGAAGTAGTACAACTCAAGTTTTAGGTAATGATTATTGACTTTTTACCCTTCTTTGGTGCCTTGGACATGAGCTAGGAAATTGAAATTTTGCATGAACGAGGACTAGCAGCCGAGTTGCACGGGAGAATGTGAAAAGTGTTCATATGTAGTAAAAACCTGAGAAATCAGTCCGTTTTCGTCATTTGTTATCGAATCTACTTAAAGCCAGATCGTCACATTGGGGGCTCTTCTCTCTGAAACGGTTGTACTTATCGTCTGCAAAGCTATGTCGCGTGCTGCAGTATGCTGAGACACTAAAAGCACTATAGTAGATCACAGATGAAGCTTCTAAGTTGATGTAATAGCCAGTAAGAAGTAGTACAATTCAAGTTTTAGGTATTGAATATTGACTTTTCAGCTGGCTTTGGTGCCTCGGACATGAGCTAGGACCTTACGATTCTACATGAAAGGAGGCTTAGCAGCGGAGTTGCACGGGAGAATATGAAAAGTGTTCATATGTAGTAAAAACCTAGTAATCCGTCCGTTTTCGTCATTTGTTATCGAATCGACTTAAAGCCAGATCGTCACATTGTCCGCTCTTCTCTCTGAAACGGTTGTACTTATCGATTGCAAAGCTATGTCGCGTGCTGCGGTATGCGGAGACACTAAAAGCAACATAGTAGAACACAGATGAAGCTTCTAAGTTGATGTAATAGCCAGTAAGAAATAGTACAATTCAAGTTTTAGGTATCGATTATTGAGTTTTTAGCTGGCTTTGGTGCCTTGGACATGAGCTAGGACCTTATGATTCTGCATTAAAGGAGGGCTAGCAGCCGATTTGCACGAGAGAATGTGAAAGGTGTTCATATGTAGTAAAAAACTGAGAAATCGGTCCGTTTTCGTCATTTGTTATCGAATCGACTTCAAGCCAGATCGTCACATTGGCCGCTCTTCTCTTTGAAACGGTTGTACTTATCGTCTGCAAAGCTATGTCGCGTGCTGCGGTATGCGGAGACACTAAAAGCACCATAGTAGAACACAGATGAAACTTCTAAGTTGATGTAATAGCCAGTAAGAAGTAGTACAATTCAAGTTTTTGGTATCGATTATTGACTTTTTAGCTGGCTTTAGTGCCTTGGACATGAGCTAGGACCTTAAGATTCTGCATGAAAGGAAGACTAACAGCCGAGTTACACGGGAAAATATGAAAAGTGTTCAAATGTAGTAAAACCCTGAGAAATACGTCCGTTTTCGTCATTTGTTATCGAATCGACTTAAAGCCAGATCGTCACATTGGCCGCTCTTCTCTCTGAAACACTTGTACTTATCGTCTGCAAAGCTATGTCGCGTGCTGCGGTATGCTGAGACACTAAAAGCACCATAGTAGAACACAGATGAAGCATCTAAGTTGATGTAATAGCCAGTAAGAAGTAGTACAACTCAAGTTTTAGGTAATGATTATTGACTTTTTACCCTTCTTTGCTGCCTTGGACATGAGCTAGGAAATTAAAATTTTGCATGAACGAGGACTAGCAGCCGAGTTGCACGGGAGAATGTGAAAAGTGTTCATATGTAGTAAAAACCTGAGAAATCAGTCCGTTTTCGTCATTTGTTATCGAATCTACTTAAAGCCAGATCGTCACATTGGGGGCTCTTCTCTCTGAAACGGTTGTACTTATCGTCTGCAAAGCTATGTCGCGTGCTGCAGTATGCTGAGACACTAAAAGCACTATAGTAGATCACAGATGAAGCTTCTAAGTTGATGTAATAGCCAGTAAGAAGTAGTACAATTCAAGTTTTAGGTATTGAATATTGACTTTTTAGCTGGCTTTGGTGCCTCGGACATGAGCTAGGACCTTACGATTCTACATGAAAGGAGGCTTAGCAGCGGAGTTGCACGGGAGAATATGAAAAGTGTTCATATGTAGTAAAAACCTAGTAATCCGTCCGTTTTCGTCATTTGTTATCGAATCGACTTAAAGCCAGATCGTCACATTGTCCGCTTTTCTCTCTGAAACGGTTGTACTTATCGATTGCAAAGCTATGTCGCGTGCTGCGGTATGCGGAGACACTAAAAGCAACATAGTAGAACACAGATGAAGCTTCTAAGTTGATGTAATAGCCAGTAAGAAATAGTACAATTCAAGTTTTAGGTATCGATTATTGACTTTTTAGCTGGCTTTGGTGTCTTGGACATGAGCTAGGACCTTATGATTCTGCATGAAAGGAGGGCTAGCAGCCGATTTGCACGAGAGAATGTGAAAAGTGTTCATAGGTAGTAAAAAACTGAGAAATCGGTCCGTTTTCGTCATTTGTTATCGAATCGACTTCAAGCCAGATCGTCACATTGGGGGCTCTTCTCTCTGAAACGGTTGTACTTATCGTCTGCAAAGCTATGTCGCGTGCTGCAGTATGCTGAGACACTAAAAGCACTATAGTAGATCACAGATGAAGCTTCTAAGTTGATGTAATAGCCAGTAAGAAGTAGTACAATTCAAGTTTTAGGTATTGAATATTGACTTTTTAGCTGGCTTTGGTGCCTTGGACATGAGCTAGGACCGTACGATTCTGCATGAAAGGAGGACTAGCAGCCGAGTTGCACTTGAGAATGTGAATAGTGTTCATATGTAGTAAAAACCTGAGAAATCGGTCCGTTTTCGTCATTTGTTATCGAACCGACTTAAAGCCAGATCGTCACATTGGCCGCTCTTCTCTCTGAAACGGTTGTACTTATCGTCTGCAAAGCTATGTCGCGTGCTGCGGTATGCTGAGACACTAAAAGCACCATAGTAGAACACAGATGAAGCTTGTAAGTTGATGTAATAGCCAGGAAGAAGTAGTACAATTCAAGTTTTAGGTATCGATTATTGACTTTTTAGCTGGCTTTGGTGCCTTGGACATGAGCTAGGACCTTAAGATTCTGCATGAAAGGAGGACTAGCAGCCGAGTTTCACGGGAGAATGTGAAAAATGTTCATATGTAGTATAAGCCTGAGACATCCGTCCGTTTACGTCATTTGTTATCGAATCTACTTAAACCAGATCGTCACATTGGCCGCTCTTCTCTCTGAAACGGTTGTACTTACCGTCTGCAAAGCTATGTCGCGTGCTGCGGTATGCGGAGACAGTAAAAGCACCATAGTAGAACACAGATGAAGCTTCTAAGTTGATGTAATAGCCAGTAAGAAGTAGTACAACTCAAGTTTTAGGTAATGATTATTGACTTTTTACCCTTCTTTGGTGCCTTGGACATGAGCTAGGAAATTAAAATTTTGCATGAACGAGGACTAGCAGCCGAGTTGCACGGGAGAATGTGAAAAGTGTTCATATGTAGTAAAAACCTGAGAAATCAGTCCGTTTCCGTCATTTGTTATCGAATCTACTTAAAGCCAGATCGTCACATTGGGGGCTCTTCTCTCTGAAACGGTTGTACTTATCGTCTGCAAAGCTATGTCGCGTGCTGCAGTATGCTGAGACACTAAAAGCACTATAGTAGATCACAGATGAAGCTTCTAAGTTGATGTAATAGCCAGTAAGAAGTAGTACAATTCAAGTTTTAGGTATTGAATATTGACTTTTCAGCTGGCTTTGGTGCCTCGGACATGAGCTAGGACCTTACGATTCTACATGAAAGGAGGCTTAGCAGCGGAGTTGCACGGGAGAATATGAAAAGTGTTCATATGTAGTAAAAACCTAGTAATCCGTCCGTTTTCGTCATTTGTTATCGAATCGACTTAAAGCCAGATCGTCACATTGTCCGCTCTTCTCTCTGAAACGGTTGTACTTATCGATTGCAAAGCTATGTCGCGTGCTGCGGTATGCGGAGACACTAAAAGCAACATAGTAGAACACAGATGAAGCTTCTAAGTTGATGTAATAGCCAGTAAGAAATAGTACAATTCAAGTTTTAGGTATCGATTATTGACTTTTTAGCTGGCTTTGGTGCCTTGGACATGAGCTAGGACCTTATGATTCTGCATTAAAGGAGGGCTAGCAGCCGATTTGCACGAGAGAATGTGAAAGGTGTTCATATGTAGTAAAAAACTGAGAAATCGGTCCGTTTTCGTCATTTGTTATCGAATCGACTTCAAGCCAGATCGTCACATTGGCCGCTCTTCTCTTTGAAACGGTAGTACTTATCGTCTGCAAAGCTATGTCGCGTGCTGCGGTATGCGGAGACACTAAAAGCACCATACTAGAACACAGATGAAACTTCTAAGTTGATGTAATAGCCAGTAAGAAGTAGTACAATTCAAGTTTTTGGTATCGATTATTGACTTTTTAGCTGGCTTTGGTGCCTTGGACATGAGCTAGGACCTTAAGATTCTGCATGAAAGGAGAACTAGCAGCCGAGTTACACGGGAAAATATGAAAAGTGTTCAAATGTAGTAAAAACCTGAGAAATACGTCCGTTTTCGTCATTTGTTATCGAATCGACTTAAAGCCAGATCGTCACATTGGCCGCTCTTCTCTCTGAAACACTTGTACTTATCGTCTGCAAAGCTATGTCGCGTGCTGCGGTATGCTGAGACACTAAAAGCACCATAGTAGAACACAGATGAAGCATCTAAGTTAATGTAATAGCCAGTAAGAAGTAGTACAATTCAAGTTTTAGGTATTGAATATTGACTTTTTAACTGGCTTTGGTGCCTTGGACATGATCTAGGACCTTAAGATTGGGCATGAAAGGAGGACGAGGAGCCAAGTTGCACGGGAGAATGTGAAAAATGTTCATATGTAGTAAAAACCTGAGAAATCGGTCCGTTTTCGTCACTTGTTATCGAATCGACTTAGAAGCAGATCGTCTCATTGGCCGCTCTTCTCTCTGAAACGGTTGTACTTATCGTCTGCAAAGCTATGTCGCGTGCTGGGGTATGCGGAGACACTAAAATCACCATAGTAGAACACAGATGAAGCTTATAAGTTGATGTAATAGCCAGTAAGAAGTAGTACAATTCAAGTTTTAGGTATCGATTATTGACTTTTCAGCTGGCTTTGGTACCTTGGACATGAGCTAGGACCTTAAGATTCTGCATGAAAAGAAGGACTAGCAGCCGATTTGCACGGGAGAATGTGAAAAGTGTTCATATGTAGTAAAAACCTGAGATATCCGTCCGTTTTCGTCATTTGTTATCGAATCGACGTAAAGCCAGATCTACATCTACTACATCTACATCCGTACTCCGCAAGCCACCTGACGGTGTGTGGCGGAGGGTACCCTGAGTACCTCTATCGGTTCTCCCTTCTATTCCAGTCTCGTATTGTACGTGGAAAGAAGGATTGTCGGTATGCTTCTGTGTGGGCTCTAATCTCTCTGATTTTATCCTCATGGTCTCTTCGCGAGATATACGTAGGAGGGAGCAATATACTGCTTGACTCTTCGGTGAAGGTATGTTCTCGAAACTTTAACAAAAGCCCGTACCGAGCTACTGAGCGTCTCTCCTGCAGAGTCTTCCACTGGAGTTTATCTATCATCTCCGTAACGCTTTCGCAATTACTAAATGATCCTGTAACGAAGCGCGCTGCTCTCCGTTGGATCTTCTCTATCTCTTCTATCAACCCTACCTGGTGCGGATCCCACACTGCTGAGCAGTATTCAAGCATTGGGCGAACAAGCGTACTGTAACCTACTTCCTTTGTTGTCGGATTGCATTTCCTTAGGATTCTTCCAATGAATCTCAGTCTGGCATCTGCTTTACCGACGATCAACTTTATATGATCATTCCATTTTAAATCACTCCTAATGCGTACTCCCAGATAATTTATGGAATTAACTGCTTCCAGTTGCTGACCTGCTATTTTGTAGCTAAATGATAAGGGACCTATCTTTCTATGTATTCGCATCACATTACACTTCGCTACATTGAGATTCAATTGCCATTCCGTGCACCATGCGTCAATTCGCTGCAGATCCTCCTGCATTTCAGTACAATTTTCCATTGTTGCAACCTCTCGATACACCACAGCATCATCTGCAAAAAGCCTCAGTGAACTTCCGATGTCATCCACCAGGTCATTTATGTATATTGTGAATAGCAACGGTCCTATGACACTCCCCTGCGGCACACCTGAAATCACTCTTACTTCGGAAGACTTCTCTCCATTGAGAATGACGTGCTGCGTTCTGTTATCTAGGAACTCCTCAATCCAATCACACAATTGATCTGATAGTCCGTATGCTCTTACTTTGTTCATTAAACGACTATGGGGAACTGTGTCAAACGCCTTGCGGAAGTCAAGAAACACGGCATCTACCTGTGAACCCGTGTCTAAGGCCCTCTGAGTCTCGTGGACGAATAGCGCGAGCTGGGTTTCACACGATCGTCTTTTTCGAAACCCATGCTGATTCCTACAGAGTAGATTTCTAGTCTCCAGAAATGTCATTATACTCGAACATAATACGTGTTCCAAAATTCTACAACTGATCGACGTTAGAGATATAGGTCTATAGTTCTGCACATCTGTTCGACGTCCCTTCTTGAGAACGGGGATGACCTGTGCCCTTTTCCAATCCTTTGGAACGCTTCGCTCTTCTAGAGACCTACGGTACACCGCTGCAAGAAGGGGGGCAAGTTCCTTCGCGTACTCTGTGTAAAATCGAACTGGTATCCCATCAGGACCAGCGGCCTTTCCTCTTTTGAGCGATTTTAATTGTTTCTCTATCCCTCTGTCGTCTACTTCGATATCTACCATTTTGTCAACTGTGCGACAATCTAAAGAAGGAAGCACAGTGCAGTCTTCCTCTGTGAAACAGCTTTGGAAGAAGACATTTAGTAATTCGGCCTTTAGTCTGTCATCCTCTGTTTCAGTACCATTTTGGTCACAGAGTGTCTGGACATTTTGTTTTGATCCACCTACCGCTTTGACATAGGACCAAAATTTCTTAGGATTTTCTGCCAAGTCAGTACATAGAACGTTACTTTCGAATTCATTGAAAGCCTCTCGCATAGCCCTCCTCACACTACATTTCGCAGATCGTCACATTGGCCGCTCTTCTCTCTGAAACGCTTGTACTTATCGTCTGCAAAGCTATGTCGCGTGCTGCGGTATGCGGAGACACTAAAAGCACCATAGTAGAACACTGATGAAGCTTCTAAGTTGATGTAATAGCGAGTAAGAAGTAGTACAATTCAAGTTTTAGGTATTCAATATTGACTTTTTAGCTGGCTTTGGTGCCTCGGACATGAGCTAGGACCTTACGATTCTGCATGAAAGGAGGACTAGCAGCCGAGTTGCGGGGGAGAATGTGAATAGTGTTCATATGTAGTAAAAACCTGAGAAATCGGTCCGTTTTCGTCATTTGTTATCGAACCGACTTAAAGCCAGATCGTCACATTGGCCGCTCTTCTCTCTGAAACGGTTGTACTTATCGTCTGCAAAGCTATGTCGCGTGCTGCGGTATGCTGAGACACTAAAAGCACCATAGTAGAACACAGATGAAGCTTTGAAGTTGATGTAATAGCCAGGAAGAAGTTGTACAATTCAAGTTTTAGGTATCGATTATTGACTTTTTAGCTGGCTTTGGTGCCTTGGACATGAGCTAGGACCATATGATTCTACATGAAAGGAGGATTAGCAGCGGAGTTGCACGGGAGAATATGAAAAGTGTTCATATGTAGTAAAAACCTAGAAATCCGTCCGTTTTCGTCATTTGTTATCGAATCGACTTAAAGCCAGATCGTCACATTGTCCGCTCTTCTCTCTGAAACGGTTGTACTTATCGATTGCAAAGCTATGTCGCGCGCTGCGGTATGCGGAGACACTAAAAGCAACATAGTAGAACACAGATGAAGCTTCTAAGTTGATGTAATAGCCAGTAAGAAATAGTACAATTCAAGTTTTAGGTATCGATTATTGACTTTTTAGCTGGCTTTGGTGCCTTGGACATGAGCTAGGACCTTAAGATTCTGCATGAAAGGAGGACTAGCAGCCGAGTTTAACGGGAGAATGTGAAAAATGTTCATATGTAGTATAAGCCTGAGACATCCGTCCGTTTACGTCATTTGTTATCGAATCTATTTAAACCAGATCGTCACATTGGCCGCTCTTCTCTCTGAAACGGTTGTACTTACCGTCTGCAAAGCTATGTCGCGTGCTGCGGTATGCGGAGACAGTAAAAGCACCATAGTAGAACACAGATGAAGCTTCTAAGTTGATGTAATAGCCAGTAAGAAGTAGTACAATTCAAGTTTTAGGTATCGATTATTGACTTTTTAGCTGGCTTTGGTGCCTTGGACATGAGCTAGGACCTTAAGCTTCTGCATGAAAGGAGGATTAGCAGCGGAGTTGCACGGGAGAATATGAAAAGTGTTCATATGTAGTAAAAACCTAGAAATCCGTCCGTTTTTGTCATTTGTTATCGAATCTTCTTCAAGCCAGATCGTCACATTGGCCGCTCTTCTCTCTGAAACGGTTGTACTTATCGTCTGCAAAGCTATGTCGAGTGCTGCGGTATTCTGAGACACTAAAAGCACCATAGTAGAACACAGATAAAGCTTCTAAGTTGATGTAATAGCCAGTAAGAAGTAGTACAATTCAAGTTTTAGGTATCGATTATTGACTTTTTAGCTGGCTTTGGTGCCTTGGACATGAGCTAGGACCTTATGATTCTGCATGAAAGGAGGACTAGCAGCCGATTTGCACGGGAGAATGTGAAAAGTGTTCATATGTAGTAAAAACCTGAGAAATCCGTCCGTTTTGGTCATTTGTTATCGAATCGACGTAAAGCCAGATCGTCACATTGTCCGCTCTTCTCTCTGAAACGCTTGTACTTATCGTCTGCAAAGCTATGTCGCGTGCTGCGGTATGCGGAGACACTAAAAGCACCATAGTAGAACACAGATGAAGCTTCTAAGTTGATGTAATAGCCAGAAAGAAGTAGTACAACTCAAGTTTTAGGTAATGATTATTGACTTTTTACCCTTCTTTGGTGCCTTGGACATGAGCTAGGAAATTAAAATTTTGCATGAACGAGGACTAGCAGCCGAGTTGCACGGGAGAATGTGAAAAGTGTTCATATGTAGTAAAAACCTGAGAAATCAGTCCGTTTTCGTCATTTGTTATCGAATCTACTTAAAGCCAGATCGTCACATTGGGGGCTCTTCTCTCTGAAACGGTTGTACTTATCGTCTGCAAAGCTATGTCGCGTGCTGCAGTATGCTGAGACACTAAAAGCACTATAGTAGATCACAGATGAAGCTTCTAAGTTGATGTAATAGCCAGTAAGAAGTAGTACAATTCAAGTTTTAGGTATTGAATATTGACTTTTCAGCTGGCTTTGGTGCCTCGGACATGAGCTAGGACCTTACGATTCTACATGAAAGGAGGCTTAGCAGCGGAGTTGCACGGGAGAATATGAAAAGTGTTCATATGTAGTAAAAACCTAGTAATCCGTCCGTTTTCGTCATTTGTTATCGAATCGACTTAAAGCCAGATCGTCACATTGTCCGCTCTTCTCTCTGAAACGGTTGTATTTATCGATTGCAAAGCTATGTCGCGTGCTGCGGTATGCGGAGACACTAAAAGCAACATAGTAGAACACAGATGAAGCTTCTAAGTTGATGTAATAGCCAGTAAGAAATAGTACAATTCAAGTTTTAGGTATCGATTATTGACTTTTTAGCTGGCTTTGGTGACTTGGACATGAGCTAGGACCTTATGATTCTGCATTAAAGGAGGGCTAGCAGCCGATTTGCACGAGAGAATGTGAAAGGTGTTCATATGTAGTAAAAAACTGAGAAATCGGTCCGTTTTCGTCATTTGTTATCGAATCGACATCAAGCCAGATCGTCACATTGGCCGCTCTTCTCTTTGAAACGGTAGTACTTATCGTCTGCAAAGCTATGTCGCGTGCTGCGGTATGCGGAGACACTAAAAGCACCATAGTAGAACACAGATGAAACTTCTAAGTTGATGTAATAGCCAGTAAGAAGTAGTACAATTCAAGTTTTTGGTATCGATTATTGACTTTTTAGCTGGCTTTGGTGCCTTGGACATGAGCTAGGACCTTAAGATTCTGCATGAAAGGAGGACTAGCAGCCGAGTTACACGGGAAAATATGAAAAGTGTTCAAATGTAGTAAAAACCTGAGAAATACGTCCGTTTTCGTCATTTGTTATCGAATCGACTTAAAGCCAGATCGTCACATTGGCCGCTCTTCTCTCTGAAACACTTGTACTTATCGTCTGCAAAGCTATGTCGCGTGCTGCGGTATGCTGAGACACTAAAAGCACCATAGTAGAACACAGATGAAGCATCTAAGTTGATGTAATAGCCAGTAAGAAGTAGTACAATTCAAGTTTTAGGTATTGAATATTGACATTTTAACTGGCTTTGGTGCCTTGGACATGATCTAGGACCTTAAGATTGGGCATGAAAGGAGGACGAGGAGCCAAGTTGCACGGGAGAATGTGAAAAATGTTCATATGTAGTAAAAACCTGAGAAATCGGTCCGTTTTCGTCACTTGTTATCGAATCGAGTTAGAAGCAGATCGTCTCATTGGCCGCTCTTCTCTCTGAAACGGTTGTACTTATCGTCTGCAAAGCTATGTCGCGTGCTGGGGTATGCGGAGACACTAAAATCACCATAGTAGAACACAGATGAAGCTTATAAGTTGATGTAATAGCCAGTAAGAAGTAGTACAATTCAAGTTTTAGGTATCGATTATTGACTTTTCAGCTGGCTTTGGTACCTTGGATATGAGCTAGGACCTTAAGATTCTGCATGAAAAGAAGGACTAGCAGCCGATTTGCACGGGAGAATGTGAAAAGTGTTCATATGTAGTAAAAACCTGAGATATCCGTCCGTTTTCGTCATTTGTTATCGAATCGACGTAAAGCCAGATCGTCACATTGGCCGCTCTTCTCTCTGAAACGCTTGTACTTATCGTCTGCAAAGCTATGTCGCGTGCTGCGGTATGCGGAGACACTAAAAGCACCATAGTAGAACACAGATGAAGCTTCTAAGTTGATGTAATAGCCAGTAAGAAGTAGTACAATTCAAGTTTTAGGTATTCAATATTGACTTTTTAGCTGGCTTTGGTGCCTCGGACATGAGCTAGGACCTTACGATTCTGCATGAAAGGAGGACTAGCAGCCGAGTTGCGGGGGAGAATGTGAATAGTGTTCATATGTAGTAAAAACCTGAGAAATCGGTCCGTTTTCGTCATTTGTTATCGAACCGACTTAAAGCCAGATCGTCACATTGGCCGCTCTTCTCTCTGAAACGGTTGTACTTATCGTCTGCAAAGCTATGTCGCGTGCTGCGGTATGCCGAGACACTAAAAGCACCATAGTAGAACACAGATGAAGCTTGTAAGTTGATGTAATAGCCAGGAAGAAGTTGTACAATTCAAATTTTAGGTATCGATTATTGACTTTTTAGCTGGCTTTGGTGCCTTGGACATGAGCTAGGACCATATGATTCTACATGAAAGGAGGATTAGCAGCGGAGTTGCACGGGAGAATATGAAAAGTGTTCATATGTAGTAAAAACCTAGTAATCCGTCCGTTTTCGTCATTTGTTATCGAATCGACTTAAAGCCAGATCGTCACATTGTCCGCTCTTCTCTCTGAAACGGTTGTACTTATCGATTGCAAAGCTATGTCGCGCGCTGCGGTATGCGGAGACACTAAAAGCAACATAGTAGAACACAGATGAAGCTTCTAAGTTGATGTAATAGCCAGTAAGAAATAGTACAATTCAAGTTTTAGGTATCGATTATTGACTTTTTAGCTGGCTTTGGTGCCTTGGATATGAGCTAGGACCTTATGATTCTGCATGAAAGGAGGGCTAGCAGCCGATTTGCACGAGAGAATGTGAAAAGTGTTCATATGTAGTAAAAAACTGAGAAATCGGTCCGTTTTCGTCATTTGTTATGAATCGACTTCAAGCCAGATCGTCACATTGGCCGCTCTTCTCTCTGAAACGGTAGTACTTATTGTCTGCAAAGCTATGTCGCGTGCAGCGGTATGCGGAGACACTAAAAGCACCATAGTAGAACACAGATGAAACTTCGAAGTTGATGTAATAGCCAGTAAGAAGTAGTACAATTCAAGTTTTAGGTATCGATTATTGACTTTTTAGCTGGCTTTGGTGCCTTGGACATGATCTAGGACCTTAAGATTGGGCATGAAAGGAGGACGAGGAGCCAAGTTGCACGGGAGAATGTGAAAAGTGTTCATATGTAGTAAAAACCTGAGAAATCGCGCCGTTTTCGTCACTTGTTATCGAATCGACTTAGAAGCAGATCGTCTCATTGGCCGCTCTTCTCTCTAAAACGGTTGTACTTATCGTCTGCAAAGCTATGTCGCATGCTGGGGTATGCGGAGACACTAAAATCACCATAGTAGAACACAGATGAAGCTTATAAGTTGATGTAATAGCCAGTAAGAAGTAGTACAATTCAAGTTTTAGGTATCGATTATTGACTTTTTAGCTGGCTTTGGTGCCTTGGACATGAACTAGGACCTTATGATTCTGCATGAAAGGAGGACTAGCAGCCGATTTGCACGGGAGAATGTGAAAAGTGTTCATATGTAGTAAAAACCTGAGAAATCCGTCCGTTTTCGTCATTTCTTATCGAATCGACGTAAAGCCAGATCGTCACATTGTCCGCTCTTCTCTCTGAAACGCTTGTACTTATCGTCTGCAAAGCTATGTCGCGTGCTGCGGTATGCGGAGACACTAAAAGCACCATAGTAGAACACAGATGAAGCTTCTAAGTTGATGTAATAGCCAGTAAGAAGTAGTACAACTCAAGTTTTAGGTAATGATTATTGACTTTTTACCCTTCTTTGGTGCCTTGGACATGAGCTAGGAAATTAAAATTTTACATGAACGAGGACTAGCAGCCGAGTTGCACGGGAGAATGTGAAAAGTGTTCATATGTAGTAAAAACCTGAGAAATCAGTCCGTTTTCGTCATTTGTTATCGAATCTACTTAAAGCCAGATCGTCACATTGGGGGCTCTTCTCTCTGAAACGGTTGTACTTATCGTCTGCAAAGCTATGTCGCGTGCTGCAGTACGCTGAGACACTAAAAGCACTATAGTAGATCACAGATGAAGCTTCTAAGTTGATGTAATAGCCAGTAAGAAGTAGTACAATTCAAGTTTTAGGTATTGCATATTGACTTTTCAGCTGGCTTTGGTGCCTCGGATATGAGCTAGGACCTTACGATTCTACATGAAAGGAGGATTAGAAGCGGAGTTGCACGGGAGAATATGAATAGTGTCAATATGTAGTAAAAACCTAGAAATCCGTCCGTTTTCGTCATTTGTTATCGAATCGACTTAAAGCCAGATCGCCACATTGTCCGCTCTTCTCTCTGAAACGGTTGTACTTATCGATTGCAAAGATATGTCTCGTGCTGCGGTATGCGGAGACACTAAAAGCAACATAGTAGAACACAGATGAAGCTTCTAAGTTGATGTAATAGCCAGTAAGAAATAGTACAATTCAAGTTTTAGGTATCGATTATTGACTTTTTAGCTGGCTTTGGTGCCTTGGACATGAACTAGGACCTTATGATTCTGCATGAAAGGAGGACTAGCAGCCGATTTGCACGGGAGAATGTGAAAAGTGTTCATATGTAGTAAAAACCTGAGAAATCCGTCCGTATTCGTCATTTCTTATCGAATCGACGTAAAGCCAGATCGTCACATTGTCCGCTCTTCTCTCTGAAACGCTTGTACTTATCGTCTGCAAAGCTATGTCGCGTGCTGCGGTATGCGGAGACACTAAAAGCACCATAGTAGAACACAGATGAAGCTTCTAAGTTGATGTAATAGCCAGTAAGAAGTAGTACAACTCAAGTTTTAGGTAATGATTATTGACTTTTTACACTTCTTTGGTGCCTTGGACATGAGCTAGGAAATTAAAATTTTGCATGAACGAGGACTAGCAGCCGAGTTGCACGGGAGAATGTGAAAAGTGTTCATATGTAGTAAAAACCTGAGAAATCAGTCCGTTTTCGTCATTTGTTATCGAATCTACTTAAAGCCAGATCGTCACATTGGCCGCTCTTCTCTCTGAAACGGTTGTACTTATCGTCTGCAAAGCTATGTCGCGTGCTGCAGTATGCTGAGACACTAAAAGCACTATAGTAGATCACAGATGAAGCTTCTAAGTTGATGTAATAGCCAGTAAGAAGTAGTACAATTCAAGTTTTAGGTATTGAATATTGACTTTTTAGCTGGCTTTGGTGCCTTGGACATGAGCTAGGACCTTAAGATTGGGCATGAAAGGAGGACGAGGAGCCAAGTTGCACGGGAGAATGTGAAAAGTGTTCATATGTAGTAAAAACCTGAGAAATCGGTCCGTTTTCGTCACTTGTTATCGAATCGACTTAGAAGCAGATCGTCTCATTGGCCGCTCTTCTCTCTGAAACGGTTGTACTTATCGTCTGCAAAGCTATGTCGCGTGCTGCGGTATGCGGAGACACTAAAAGCAACATAGTAGAACACAGATGAAGCTTCTAAGTTGATGTAATAGCCAGTAAGAAATAGTACAATTCAAGTTTTAGGTATCGATTATTGACTTTTTAGCTGGCTTTGGTGCCTTGGACATGAACTAGGACCTTATGATTCTGCATGAAAGGAGGACTAGCAGCCGATTTGCACGGGAGAATGTGAAAAGTGTTCATATGTAGTAAAAACCTGAGAAATCCGTCCGTTTTCGTCATTTCTTATCGAATCGACGTAAAGCCAGATCGTCACATTGTCCGCTCTTCTCTCTGAAACGCTTGTACTTATCGTCTGCAAAGCTATGTCGCGTGCTGCGGTATGCGGAGACACTAAAAGCACCATAGTAGAACACAGATGAAGCTTCTAAGTTGATGTAATAGCCAGTAAGAAGTAGTACAACTCAAGTTTTAGGTAATGATTATTGACTTTTTTACCCTTCGTTGGTGCCTTGGACATGAGCTAGGAAATTAAAATTTTGCATGAACGAGGACTAGCAGCCGAGTTGCACGGGAGAATGTGAAAAGTGTTCATATGTAGTAAAAACCTGAGAAATCAGTCCGTTTTCGTCATTTGTTATCGAATCTACTTAAAGCCAGATCGTCACATTGGGGGCTCTTCTCTCTGAAACGGTTGTACTTATCGTCTGCAAAGCTATGTCGCGTGCTGCAGTATGCTGAGACACTAAAAGCACTATAGTAGATCACAGATGAAGCTTCTAAGTTGATGTAATAGCCAGTAAGAAGTAGTACAATTCAAGTTTTAGGTATTGAATATTGACTTTTTAGCTGGCTTTGGTGCCTTGGACATGATCTAGGACCTTAAGATTGGGCATGAAAGGAGGACGAGGAGCCAAGTTGCACGGGAGAATGTGAAAAGTGTTCATATGTAGTAAAAACCTGAGAAATCGGTCCGTTTTCGTCACTTGTTATCGAATCGATTTAGAAGCAGATCGTCTCATTGGCCGCTCTTCTCTCTGAAACGGTTGTACTTATCGTCTGCAAAGCTATGTCGCGTGCTGGGGTATGCGGAGACACTAAAATCACCATAGTAGAACACAGATGAAGCTTATAAGTTGATGTAATAGCCAGTAAGAACTAGTACAATTCAAGTTTTAGGTATCGATTATTGACTTTTTAGCTGGCTTTGGTGCCTCGGACATGAGCTAGGACCTTACGATTCTGCATGAAAGGAGGACTAGCAGCCGAGTTGCGGGGGAGAATGTGAATAGTGTTCATATGTAGTAAAAACCTGAGAAATCGGTCCGTTTTCGTCATTTGTTATCGAACCGACTTAAAGCCAGATTGTCACATTGGCCGCTCTTCTCTCTGAAACGGTTGTACTTATCGTCTGCAAAGCTATGTCGCGTGCTGCGGTATGCTGAGACACTAAAAGCACCATAGTAGAACACAGATGAAGCTTGTAAGTTGACGTAATAGCCAGGAAGAAGTTGTACAATTCAAGTTTTAGGTATCGATTATTGAATTTTTAGCTGGCTTTGGTGCGTTGGACATGAGCTAGGACCATATGATTCTACATGAAAGGAGGATTAGCAGCGGAGTTGCACGGGAGAATATGAAAAGTGTTCATATGTAGTAAAAACCTAGAAATCCGTCCGTTTTCGTCATTTGTTATCGAATCGACGTAAAGCCAGATCGTCACATTGGCCGCTCTTCTCTCTGAAACGCTTGTACTTATCGTCTGCAAAGCTATGTCGCGTGCTGCGGTATGCGGAGACACTAAAAGCACCATAGTAGAACACAGATGAAGCTTCTAAGATGATGTAATAGCCAGTAAGAAGTAGTACAACTCAAGTTTTAGGTATCGATTATTGACTTTTTAGCTGGCTTTGGTGCCTTGGACATGAGCTAGGACCTTAAGATTCTGCATGTAAGGAGGACTAGCAGCCGAGTTGCGGGGGAGAATGTGAATAGTGTTCATATGTAGTAAAAACCTGAGAAATCCGTCCGTTTTCGTCATTTGTTATGGAATCGACTTAAAGCCAGATCGTCACATTGGCCGCTCTTCTCTCTGAAAAAGTTGTACTTACCGTCTGCAAAGCTATGTCGCGTGCTGCGGTATGCGGACACACTAAAAGCATCATAGTAGAACACAGATGAAGCTTCTAAGTTGATGTAATAGACAGTAAGAAGTAGTACAATTAAAGTTTGAGGTATTGGTTATTGACTTTTTACACTTCTTTGGTGCCTTGAACATGAGCTAGGAAATTAAGATTTTGCATGAAAGGAGGACTAGCAGCCGAGTTGCACGGGAGAATGTGAAAAGTGTTCCTATGTAGTAAAAACCTGAGAAATCCGTCCGTTTTCGTCATTTGTTATCGAATCTACTTAAAGCCAGATCGTCACATTGGGGGCTCTTCTCTCTGAAACGGTTGTACTTATCGTCTGCAAAGCTATGTCGCGTGCTGCAGTATGCTGAGACACTAAAAGCACTATAGTAGATCACAGATGAAGCTTCTAAGTTGATGTAATAGCCAGTAAGAAGTAGTACAATTCAAGTTTTAGGTATTGAATATTGACTTTTTAGCTGGCTTTGGTGCCTCGGACATGAGCTAGGACCTTACGATTCTGCATGAAAGGAGGACTAGCAGCCGAGTTGCGGGGGAGAATGTGAATAGTGTTCATATGTAGTAAAAACCTGAGAAATCGGTCCGTTTTCGTCATTTGTTATCGAACCGAGTTAAAGCCAGATCGTCACATTGGCCGCTCTTCTCACTGAAACGGTTGTACTTATCGTCTGCAAAGCTATGTCACGAGCTGCGGTATGCTGAGACACTAAAAGCACCATAGTAGAACACAGATGAAGCTTGTAAGTTGATGTAATAGCCAGGAAGAAGTTGTACAATTCAAGTTTTAGGTATCGATTATTGAATTTTTAGCTGGCTTTGGTGCCTTGGACAAGAGCTAGGACCATATGATTCTACATGAAAGGAGGTTTAGCAGCGGAGTTGCACGGGAGAATATGAAAAGTGTTCATATGAAGTAAAAACCTAGAAATCCGTCCGTTTTCGTCATTTGTTATCGAATCGACTTAAAGCCAGATCGTCACATTGTCCGCTCTTCTCTCTGAAACGGTTGTACTTATCGATTGCAAAGCTATGTCGCGCGCTGCGGTATGCGGAGACACTAAAAGCAACATAGTAGAACACAGATGAAGCTTCTAAGTTGATGTAATAGCCAGTAAGAAATAGTACAATTCAAGTTTTAGGTATCTATTGTTGACTTTTTAGCTGGCTTTGGTGCCTTGGACATGAGCTAGGACCTTATGATTCTGCATGAAAGGAGGGCTAGCAGCCGATTTGCACGAGAGAATGTGAAAAGTGTTCATATGTAGTAAAAAACTGAGAAATCGGTCCGTTTTCGTCATTTGTTATCGAATCGACTTAAAGCCAGATCGTCACATTGGCCGCTCTTCTCTCTGAAACACTTGTACTTATCGTCTGCAAAGCTATGTCGCGTGCTGCGGTATGCTGAGATACTAAAAGCACCATAGTAGAACACAGATGAAGCTTCTAAGTTGCTGTAATAGCCAGTAAGAAGTAGTACAATTCAAGTTTTAGGTATTGAATATTGACTTTTTAGCTGGCTTTGGTGCCTTGGACATGATCTAGGACCTTAAGATTGGGCATGAAAGGAGGACTAGGAGCCAAGTTGCACGGGAGAATGTGAAAAGTGTTCATATGTAGTAAAAACCTAAGAAATCGGTCCGTTTTCGTCACTTGTTATCGAATCGACTTAGAAGCAGATCGTCTCATTGGCCGCTCTTCTCTCTGAAACGGTTGTACTTATCGTCTGCAAAGCTATGTCGCGTGCTGCGGTATGCGGAGACACTAAAATCACCATAGTAGAACACAGATGAAGCTTATAAGTTGATGTAATAGCCAGTAAGAAGTAGTACAATTCAAGTTTTAGGTATCGATTATTGACTTTTCAGCTGGCTTTGGTACCTTGGACATGAGCTAGGACCTTAAGATTCTGCATGAAAAGAAGGACTAGCAGCCGATTTGCACGGGAGAATGTGAAAAGTGTTCATATGTAGTAAAAACCTGAGATATCCGTCCGTTTTCGTCATTTGTTATCGAATCGACGTAAAGCCAGATCGTCACATTGGCCGCTCTTCTCTCTGAAACGCTTGTACTTATCGTCTGCAAAGCTATGTCGCGTGCTGCGGTATGCGGAGACACTAAAAGCACCATAGTAGAACACAGATGAAGCTTTTAAGATGATGTAATAGCCAGTAAGAAGTAGTACAACTCAAGTTTTAGGTATCGATTATTGACTTTTTAGCTGGCTTTGGTGCCTTGGACATGAGCTAGGACGTTAAGATTCTGCATGTAAGGAGGACTAGCAGCCGAGTTGCACGGGAGAATGTGAAAAGTGTTCATATGTAGTAAAAACCTGAGAAATCCGTCCGTTTTCGTCATTTGTTATCGAATCTACTTAAAGCCAGATCGTCACATTGGGGGCTCTTCTCTCTGAAACGGTTGTACTTATCGTCTGCAAAGCTATGTCGCGTGCTGCAGTATGCTGAGACACTAAAAGCACTATAGTAGATCACAGATGAAGCTTCTAAGTTGATGTAATAGCCAGTAAGAAGTAGTACAATTCAAGTTTTAGGTATTGAATATTGACTTTTATGCTGGCTTTGGTGAATTGGACATGAGCTAGGACCATATGATTCTACATGAAAGGAGGATTAGCAGCGGAGTTGCACGGGAGAATATGAAAAGTGTTCATATGTAGTAAAAACCTAGAAATCCGTCCGTTTTCGTCATTTGTTATCGAATCGACTTAAAGCCAGATCGTCACATTGTCCGCTTTTCTCTCTGAAACGGTTGTACTTATCGATTGCAAAGCTATGTCGCCCGCTGCGGTATGCTGAGACACTAAAAGCAACATAGTAGAACACAGATGAAGCTTCTAAGTTGATGTAATAGCCAGTAAGAAATTGTACAATTCAAGTTTTAGGTATCGATTATTGACTTTTTAGCTGGCTTTGGTGCCTTGGACATGAGCTAGGACCTTATGATTCTGCATGAAAGGAGGGCTAGCAGCCGATTTGCACGAGAGAATGTGAAAAGTGTTCATATGTAGTAAAAAACTGAGAAATCGGTCCGTTTTCGTCATTTGTTATGGAATCGACTTCAAGCCAGATCGTCACATTGGCCGCTCTTCTCTCTGAAACGGTAGTACTTATCGTCTGCAAAGCTATGTCGCGTGCTGCGGTATGCGGAGACACTAAAAGGACCATAGTAGAACACAGATGAAACTTCTAAGTTGATGTAATAGCCAGTAAGAAGTAGTACAATTCAAGTTTTAGGTATCGATTATTGACTTTTTAGCTGGCTTTGGTGCCTTGGACATGAGCTAGGACCTTAAGATTCTGCATGAAAGGAGGACTAGCAGCCGAGTTACACGGGAAAATGTGAAAAGTGTTCAAATATAGTGAAAACCTGAGAAATACGTCCGTTTTCGTCATTTGTTATCGAATCGACTTAAAGCCAGATCGTCACATTGGCCGCTCTTCTCTCTGAAACACTTGTACTTATCTTCTGCAAAGCTATGTCGCGTGCTGCGGTATGCTGAGACACTAAAAGCACCATAGTAGAACACAGATGAAGCTTCTAAGTTGATGTAATAGCCAGTAAGAAGTAGTACAATTCAAGTTTTAGGTATTGAATATTGACTTTTTAGCTGGCTTTGGTGCCTTGGACATGAGCTAGGACCTTAAGATTCTGCATGTAAGGAGGACTAACAGCCGAGTTGCACGGGAGAATGTGAAAAGTGTTCATATGTAGTAAAAACCTGAGAAATCCGTCCGTTTTCGTCATTTGTTATCGAATCGACTTAAAGCCAGATCGTCACATTGGCCGCTCTTCTCTCTGAAAAAGTTGTACTTATCGTCTGCAAAGCTATGTCGCGTGCTGCGGTATGCGGACACACTAAAAGCACCATAGTAGAACACAGATGAAGCTTCTAAGTTGATGTAATAGCCAGTAAGAAGTAGTACAACTCAAGTTTTAGGTAATGATTATTGACTTTTTACCCTTCTTTGGTGCCTTGGACATGAGCTAGGAAATTAAAATTTTGCATGAAGGAGGACTAGCAGCCGAGTTGCACGGGAGAATGTGAAAAGTGTTCATATGTAGTAAAAACCTGAGAAATCAGTCCGTTTTCGTCATTTGTTATCGAATCTACTTAAAGCCAGATCGTCACATTGGGGGCTCTTCTCTCTGAAACGGTTGTACTTATCGTCTGCAAAGCTATGTCGCGTGCTGCAGTATGCTGAGACTCTAAAAGCACTATAGTAGATCACAGATGAAGCTTCTAAGTTGATGTAATAGCCAGTAAGAAGTAGTATAATTCAAGTTTTAGGTATTGAATATTGACTTTTTAGCTGGCTTTGGTGCCTTGGACATGAGCTAGGCCCTTATGATTCTGCATGAAAGGAGGACTAGCAGCCGAGTTTCACGGGAGAATGTGAAAAATGTTCATATTTAGTAAAAACCTGAGACATCCGTCTGTTTACGTCATTTGTTATCGAATCTACTTAAAGCCAGATCGTCACATTGGCCGCTCTTCTCTCTGAAACGGTTGTACTTATCGTCTGCAAAGCTATGTCGCGTGCTGCGGTATGCGGAGACAGTAAAAGCACCATAGTAGAACACAGATGAAGCTTCTAAGTTGATGTAATAGCCAGTAAGAAGTAGTACAATTCAAGTTATAGGTATCGATTATTGACTTTTTAGCTGGCTTTGGTGCCTTGGTCATGAGCTAGGACCTTAAGATTCTGCATGTAAGGAGGACTAGCAGCCGAGTTGCACGGGAGAATGTGAATAGTGTTCATATGTAGTAAAAACCTGAGAAATCGGTCCGTTTTCGTCATTTGTTATCGAATCTACTTAAAGCCAGATCGTAACATTGGGGGCTCTTCTTTCTGAAACGGTTGTACTTATCGTCTGCAAAGCTATGTCGCGTGCTGCAGTATGCTGAGACTCTAAAAGCACTATAGTAGATCACAGATGAAGCTTCTAAGTTGATGTAATAGCCAGTAAGAAGTAGTACAATTCAAGTTTTAGGTATTGAATATTGACTTTTTAGCTGGCTTTGGTGCCTTGGACAGGAACTAGGACCTTACGATTCTGCATGAAAGGAGGACTAGCAGCCGAGTTGCACGGGAGAATGTGAATAGTGTACATATGTAGTAAAAACCTGAGAAATCGGTCCGTTTTCGTCATTTGTTATCGAACCGACTTAAAGCCAGATCGTCACATTGGCCGCTCTTCTCTCTGAAACGGTTGTACTTATCGTCTGCAAAGCTATGTCGCGTGCTGCGGTATGCTGAGACACTAAAAGCACCATAGTAGAACACAGATGAAGCTTCTAAGTTGATGTAATAGCCAGTAAGAAGTTGTACAACTCAAGTTTTAGGTAATGATTATTGACTTTTTACCTTTCTTTGGTGCCTTGGACATGAGCTAGGAAATTAAAATTTTGCATGAACGAGGACTAGCAGCCGAGTTGCACGGGAGAATGTGAAAAGTGTTCATATGTAGTAAAAACCTGAGAAATCAGTCCGTTTTCGTCATTTGCTATCGAATCCACTTAAAGCCAGATCGTCACATTGGGGGCTCTTCTCTCTGAAACGGTTGTACTTATCGTCTGCAAAGCTATGTCGCATGCTGCAGTATGCTGAGACACTAAAAGCACTATAGTAGATCACAGATGAAGCTTCTAAGTTGATGTAATAGCCAGTAAGAAGTAGTACAACTCAAGTTTTAGGAAATGATTATTGACTTTTTACCCTTCTTTGGTGCCCTGGACATGAGCTAGGAAATTAAAATTTTGCATGAAGGAGGACTAGCAGCCGAGTTGCACGGGAGAATGTGAAAAGTGTTCATATGTAGTAAAAACCTGAGAAATCAGTCCGTTTTAGTCATTTGTTATCGAATCTACTTAAAGCCAGATCGTCACATTGGGGGCTCTTCTCTCTGAAACGGTTGTACTTATCGTCTGCAAAGCTATGTCGCGTGCTGCACTATGCTGAAACACTAAAAGCACTATAGTAGATCACAGATGAAGCTTCTAAGTTGATGTAATTGCCAGTAAGAAGTAGTACAATTCAAGTTTTAGGTATTGAATATTGACTTTTTAGCTGGCTTTGGTGCCTTGGACAGGAGCTAGGACCTTACGATTCTGCATGAAAGGAGGACTAGCAGCCGAGTTGCACGGGAGAATGTGAATAGTGTTCATATGTAGTAAAAACCTGAGAAATCGGTCCGTTTTCGTCATTTGTTATCGAACCGACTTAAAGCCAGATCGTCACATTGGCCGCTCTTCTCTCTGAAACGGTTGTACTTATCGTCTGCAAAGCTATGTCGCGTGCTGCGGTATGCGGACACACTAAAAGCACCATAGTAGAACACAGATGAAGCTTCTAAGTTGATGTAATAGCCAGTAAGAAGTAGTACAACTCAAGTTTTAGGTAATGATTATTGACTTTTTACCCTTCTTTGGTGCCTTGGACATGAGCTAGGAAATTAAAATTTTGCATGAAGGACGACTAGCAGCCGAGTTGCACGGGAGAATGTGAAAAGTGTTCATATGTAGTAAAAACCTGAGAAATCAGTCCGTTTTCGTCATTTGTTATCGAATCTACTTAAAGCCAGATCGTCACATTGGGGGCTCTTCTCTCTGAAACGGTTGTACTTATCGTCTGCAAAGCTATGTCGCGTGCTGCAATATGCTGAGACTCTAAAAGCACTATAGTAGATCACAGATGAAGCTTCTAAGTTGATGTAATAGCCAGTAAGAAGTAGTACAATTCAAGTTTTAGGTATTGAATATTGACTTTTTAGCTGGCTTTGGTGCCTTGGACAGGAGCTAGGACCTTACGATTCTGCATGAAAGGAGGACTAGCAGCCGAGTTGCACGGGAGAATGTGAATAGTGTTCATATGTAGTAAAAACCTAAGAAATCGGTCCGTTTTCGTCATTTGTTATCGAACCGACTTAAAGCCAGATCGTCACTTTGGCCGCTCTTCTCTCTGAAACGGTTGTACTTATCGTCTGCAAAGCTATGTCGCGTGCTGCGGTATGCTGAGACACTAAAAGCACCATAGTAGAACACAGATGAAGCTTCTAAGTTGATGTAATAGCCAGTAAGAAGTAGTACAACTCAAGTTTTAGGTAATGATTATTGACTTTTTACCCTTCTTTCGTGCCTTGGACATGAGCTAGGAAATTAAAATTTTGCATGAACGAGGACTAGCAGCCGAGTTGCACGGGAGAATGTGAAAAGTGTTCATATGTAGTAAAAACCTGAGAAATCAGTCCGTTTTCGTCATTTGTTATCGAATCGACTTCAAGCCAGATCGTCACATTGGCCGCTCTTCTCTCTGAAACGGTAGTACTTATCGTCTGCAAAGCTATGTCGCGTGCTGCGGTATGCGGAGACAGTAAAAGCACCATAGTAGAACACAGATGAAGCTTCTAAGTTGATGTAATAGCCAGTAAGAAGTAGTACAATTCAAGTTTTAGGTATCGATTATTGACTTTTTAGCTGGCTTTGGTGCCTTGGACATGAGCTAGGACCTTAAGATTCTGCATGAAAGGAGGACTAGCAGCCGAGTTGCACGGGAAAATGTGAAAAGTGTTCATATGTAGTAAAAACCTGAGAAATCCGTCCGTTTTGGTCATTTGTTATCGAATCGACTTAAAGCCAGATCGTAACATTGGCCGCTCTTCTCTCTGAAACACTTGTACTTATCGTCTGCTAAGCTATGTCGCGTGCCGCGGTATGCGGAGACACTAAAAGCACCATAGTAGAACACAGATGAAGCTTCTAAGTTGATGTAATAGCCAGTAAGAAGTAGTACAATTCAAGTTTTAGGTATTGAATATTGACTTTTTAGCTGGCTTTGGTGCCTTGGACATGAGCTAGGACCTTAAGATTCTGCATGAAAGGAGGACGAGGAGCCAAGTTGCATGGGAGAATGTGAAAAGTGTTCATATGTAGTAAAAACCTGAGAAATCGGTCCGTTTTCGTCACTTGTTATCGAATCGACTTAAAGCCAGATCGTCTCATTGGCCGCTCTTCTCTCTGAAACGGTTGTACTTATCGTCTGCAAAGCTATGTCGCGTGCTGGGGTACGCGGAGACACTAAAATCACCATAGTAGAACACAGATGAAGCTTCTAAGTTGATGTAATAGCCAGTAAGAAGTAGTACAATTCAAGTTATAGGTATCGATTATTGACTTTTTAGCTGGCCTTGGTGCCTTGGACATGAGCTAGGACCTTAAGCTTCTGCATGAAAGGAGGATTAGCAGCGGAGTTGCACGGGAGAATATGAAAAGTGTTCATATGTAGTAAAAACCTAGAAATCCGTCCGTTTTCGTCATTTGTTATCGAATCTTCTTAAAGCCAGATCGTCACATTGGCTGCTCTTCTCTCTGAAACGGTTGTACTTATCGTCTGCAAAGCTATGTCGCGTGCTGCGGTATTCTGAGACACTAAAAGCACCATAGTAGAACACAGATAAAGCTTCTAAGTTGATGTAATAGCCAGTAAGGAGTAGTACAATTCAAGTTTTAGGTATCGATTATTGACTTTTTAGCTGGCTTTTGTGCCTTGGACATGAGCTAGGACCTTATGATTCTGCATGAAAGGAGGACTAGCAGCCGATTTGCACGGGAGAATGTGAAAAGTGTTCATATGTAGTAAAAACCTGAGATATCCGTCCGTTTTCGTCATTTGTTATCGAATCGACGTAAAGCCAGATCGTCACATTGGCCGCTCTTCTCTCTGAAACGCTTGTACTTATCGTCTGCAAAGCTATGTCGCGTGCTGCGGTATGCGGACACACTAAAAGCACCATAGTAGAACACAGATGAAGCTTCTAAGTTGATGTAATAGCCAGTAAGAAGTAGTACAACTCAAGTTTTAGGTATCGATTATTGACTTATTAGCTGGCTTTGGTGCCTTGGACATGAGCTAGGACCTTAAGATTCTGCATGTAAGGAGGACTAACAGCCGAGTTGCACGGGAGAATGTGAAAAGTGTTCATATGTAGTAAAAACCTGAGAAATCCGTCCGTTTTCGTCATTTGTTATCGAATCGACTTAAAGCCAGATCGTCACATTGGCCGCTCTTCTCTCTGAAAAAGTTGTACTTATCGTCTGCAAAGCTATGTCGCGTGCTGCGGTATGCGGACACACTAAAAGCACCATAGTAGAACACAGATGAAGCTTCTAAGTTGATGTAATAGCCAGTAAGAAGTAGTACAACTCAAGTTTTAGGTAATGATTATTGACTTTTTACCCTTCTTTGGTGCCTTGGACATGAGCTATTAAATTAAAATTTTGCATGAAGGAGGACTAGCAGCCGAGTTGCACGGAAGAATGTGAAAAGTGTTCATATGTAGTAAAAACCTGAGAAATCGGTCCGTTTTCGTCATTTGTTATCGAACCGACTTAAAGCCAGATCGTCACATTGGCCGCTCTTCTCTCTGAAACGGTTGTACTTATCGTCTGCAAAGCTATGTCGCGTGCTGCGGTATGCGGACACACTAAAAGCACCATAGTAGAACACAGATGAAGCTTCTAAGTTGATGTAATAGCCAGTAAGAAGTAGTACAACTCAAGTTTTAGGTAATGATTATTGACTTTTTACCCTTCTTTGGTGCCTTGGACATGAGCTAGGAAATTAAAATTTTGCATGAAGGACGACTAGCAGCCGAGTTGCACGGGAGAATGTGAAAAGTGTTCATATGTAGTAAAAACCTGAGAAATCAGTCCGTTTTCGTCATTTGTTATCGAATCTACCTAAAGCCAGATCGTCACATTGGGGGCTCTTCTCTCTGAAACGGTTGTACTTATCGTCTGCAAAGCTATGTCGCGTGCTGCAATATGCTGAGACTCTAAAAGCACTATAGTAGATCACAGATGAAGCTTCTAAGTTGATGTAATAGCCAGTAAGAAGTAGTACAATTCAAGTTTTAGGTATTGAATGTTGACTTTTTAGCTGGCTTTGGTGCCTTGGACAGGAGCTAGGAACTTACGATTCTGCATGAAAGGAGGACTAGCAGCCGAGTTGCACGGGAGAGTGTGAATAGTGTTCATATGTAGTAAAAACCTAAGAAATCGGTCCGTTTTCGTCATTTGTTATCGAATCGACTTCAAGCCAGATCGTCACATTGGCCGCTCTTCTCTCTGAAACGGTAGTACTTATCGTCTGCAAAGCTATGTCGCGTGCTGCGGTATGCGGACACACTAAAAGCACCATAGTAGAACACAGATGAAGCTTCTAAGTTGATGTAATAGCCAGTAAGAAGTAGTACAATTCAAGTTTTAGGTATCGATTATTGACTTTTTAGCTGGCTTTGGTGCCTTGGACATGAGCTAGGACCTTAAGATTCTGCATGAAAGGAGGACTAGCAGCCGAGTTGCACGGGAAAATGTGAAAAGTGTTCATATGTAGTAAAAACCTGAGAAATCCGTCCGTTTTGGTCATTTGTTATCGAATCGACTTAAAGCCAGATCGTAACATTGGCCGCTCTTCTCTCTGAAACACTTGTACTTATCGTCTGCTAAGCTATGTCGCGTGCCGCGGTATGCGGAGACACTAAAAGCACCATAGTAGAACACAGATGAAGCTTCTAAGTTGATGTAATAGCCAGTAAGAAGTAGTACAATTCAAGTTTTAGGTATTGAATATTGACTTTTTAGCTGGCTTTGGTACCTTGGACATGAGCTAGGACCTTAAGATTCTGCATGAAAGGAGGACGAGGAGCCAAGTTGCACGGGAGAATGTGAAAAGTGTTCATATGTAGTAAAAACCTGAGAAATCGGTCCGTTTTCGTCATTTGTTATCGAATCGACTTAAAGCCAGATCGCCTCATTGGCCGCTCTTCTCTCTGAAACGGTTGTACTTATCGTCTGCAAAGCTATGTCGCGTGCTGGGGTACGCGGAGACACTAAAATCACCATAGTAGAACACAGATGAAGCTTCTAAGTTGATGTAATAGCCAGTAAGAAGTAGTACAATTCAAGTTATAGGTATCGATTATTGACTTTTTAGCTGGCTTTGGTGCCTTGGACATGAGCTAGGACCTTAAGCTTCTGCATGAAAGGAGGATTAGCAGCGGAGTTGCACGGGAGAATATGAAAAGTGTTCATATGTAGTAAAAACCTAGAAATCCGTCTGTTTTCGTCATTTGTTATCGAATCTTCTTAAAGCCAGGTCGTCACATTGGCCGCTCTTCTCTCTGAAACGATTGTACTTATCGTCTGCAAAGCTATGTCGCGTGCTGCGGTATTCTGAGACACTAAAAGCACCATAGTAGAACACAGATAAAGCTTCTAAGTTGATGTAATAGCCAGTAAGGAGTAGTACAATTCAAGTTTTAGGTATCGATTATTGACTTTTTAGCTGGCTTTTGTGCCTTGGACATGAGCTAGGACCTTATGATTCTGCATGAAAGGAGGACTAGCAGCCGATTTGCACGGGAGAATGTGAAAAGTATTCATATGTAGTAAAAACCTAAGATATCCGTCCGTTTTCGTCATTTGTTATCGAATCGACGTAAAGCCAGATCGTCACATTGGCCGCTCTTCTCTCTGAAACGCTTGTACTTATCGTCTGCAAAGCTATGTCGCGTGCTGCGGTATGCGGAGACACTAAAAGCACCATAGTAGAACACAGATGAAGCTTCTAAGTTGATGTAATACCCAGTAAGAAGTAGTACAACTCAAGTTTTAGGTATCGATTGTTGACTTATTAGCTGGCTTTGGTGCCTTGGACATGAGCTAGGACCTTAAGATTCTGCATGTAAGGAGGACTAACAGCCGAGTTGCACGGGAGAATGTGAAAAGTGTTCATATGTAGTAAAAACCTGAGAAATCCGTCCTTTTTCGTCATTTGTTATCGAATCGACTTAAAGCCAGATCGTCACATTGGCCGCTCTTCTCTCTGAAAAAGTTGTACTTATCGTCTGCAAAGCTATGTCGCGTGCTGCGGTATGCGGACACACTAAAAGCACTATAGTAGATCACAGATGAAGCTTCTAAGTTGATGTAATAGCCAGTAAGAAGTAGTACAATTCAAGTTTTAGGTATTGAATATTGACTTTTTAGCTGGCTTTGGTGCCTTGGACATGAGCTAGGCCCTTATGATTCTGCATGAAAGGAGGGGTAGCAGCCGAGTTTCACGGGAGAATGTGAAAAATGTTCATATGTAGTAAAAACCTGAGACATCCGTCTGTTTACGTCATTTGTTATCGAATCTACTTAAAGCCAGATCGTCACATTGGCCGCTCTTCTCTCTGAAACGGTTGTACTTATCGTCTGCAAAGCTATGTCGCGTGCTGCGGTATGCGGAGACAGTAAAAGCACCATAGTAGAACACAGATGAAGCTTCTAAGTTGATGTAATAGCCAGTAAGAAGTAGTACAATTCAAGTTATAGGTATCGATTATTGACTTTTTAGCTGGCTTTGGTGCCTTGGACATGAGCTAGGACCTTAAGCTTCTGCATGAAAGGAGGATTAGCAGCGGAGTTGCACGGGAGAATATGAAAAGTGTTCATATGTAGTAAAAACCTAGAAATCCGTCCGTTTTCGTCATTTGTTATCGAATCTTCTTGTAGCCAGATCGTCACATTGGCCGCTCTTCTCTCTGAAACGCTTGTACTTATCGTCTGCAAAGCTATGTCGCGTGCTGCGGTATGCGGAGACACTAAAAGCACCATAGTAGAAGACAGATGAAGCTTCTAAGTTGATGTAATAGCCAGTAAGAAGTAGTACAACTCAAGTTTTAGGTAATGATTATTGACTTTTTACCCTTCTTTGGTGCCTTGGACATGAGCTAGGAAATTAAATTTTGCATGAAGGAGGACCAGCAGCCGAGTTGCACGGGAGAATGTGAAAAGTGTTCATATGTAGTAAAAACCTGAGAAATCAGTCCGTTTTCGTCATTTGTTATCGAATCTACTTAAAGCCAGATCGTCACATTGGGGGCTCTTCTCTCTGAAACGGTTGTACTTATCGTCTGCAAAGCTATGTCGCGTGCTTCAGTATGCTGAGACTCTAAAAGCACTATAGTAGATCACAGATGAAGCTTCTAAGTTGATGTAATAGCCAGTAAGAAGTAGTACAATTCAAGTTTTAGGTATTGAATATTGACTTTTTAGCTGGCTTTGGTGCCTTGGACAGGAGCTAGGACCTTACGATTCTGCATGAAAGGAGGACTAGCAGCCGAGTTGCACGGGAGAATGTGAAAAGTGTTCATATGTAGTAAAAACCTGAGAAATCAGTCCGTTTTCGTCATTTGTTTTCGAATCTACTTAAAGCCAGATCGTCACATTGGGGGCTCTTCTCTCTGAAACGGTTGTACTTATCGTCTGCAAAGCTATGTCGCGTGCTGCGGTATGCTGAGACACTAAAAGCACTATAGTAGATCACAGATGAAGCTTCTAAGTTGATGTAATAGCCAGTAAGAAGTAGTACAACTCAAGTTTTAGGTAATGATTATTGATTTTTTTCCCTTCTTTGGTGCCTTGGACATGAGCTAGGAAATTAAAATTTTGAATGAAGGAGGACCAGCAGCCGAGTTGCACGGGAGAATGTGAAAAGTGTTCATATGTAGTAAAAACCTGAGAAATCAGTCCGTTTTCGTCATTTGTTATCGAATCTACTTAAAGCCAGATCGTCACATTGGGGGCTCTTCTCTCTGAAACGGTTGTACTTATCGTCTGCAAAGCTATGTCGCGTGCTGCGGTATGCTGAGACACTAAAAGCACCATAGTAGAACACAGATGAAGCTTCTAAGTTGATGTAATAGCCAGTAAGAAATAGTACAACTCAAGTTTTAATTAATGATTATTGACTTTTTACCCTTCTTTGGTGCCTTGGACATGAGCTAGGAAATTAAAATTTTGCATGAACGAGGACTAGCAGCCGAGATGCACGGGAGAATGTGAAAGGTGTTCATATGTAGTAAAAACCTGAGAAATCAGTCCGTTTTCGTCATTTGTTATCGAATCTACTTAAAGCCAGATCGTCACATTGGGGGCTCTTCTCTCTGAAACGGTTGTACTTATCGTCTGCAAAGCTATGTCGCGTGCTGCAGTATGCTGAGACACTAAAAGCACTATAGTAGATCACAGATGAAGCTTCTAAGTTGATGTAATAGCCAGTAAGAAGTAGTACAATTCAAGTTTTAGGTATTGAATATTGACTTTTTAGCTGGCTTTGGTGCCTTGGACATGAGCTAGGCCCTTATGATTCTGCATGAAAGGAGGGCTAGCAGCCGATTTGCACGAGAGAATGTGAAAAGTGTTCATATGTAGTAAAAAACTGAGAAATCAGTCCGTTTTCGTCATTTGTTATCGAATCGACTTCAAGCCAGATCGTCACATTTGCCGCTCTTCTCTCTGAAACGGTAGTACTTATCGTCTGCAAAGCTATGTCGCGTGCTGCGGTATGCGGAGACACTAAAAGCACCATAGTAGAACACAGATGAAGCTTCTAAGTTGATGTAATAGCCAGTAAGAAGTAGTACAATTCAAGTTTTAGGTATCGATTATTGACTTTTTAGCTGGCTTTGGTGCCTTGGACATGAGCTAGGACCTTAAGATTCTGCATGAAAGGAGGACTAGCAGCCGAGTTGCACGGAAAAATGTGAAAAGTGTTCATATGTAGTAAAAACCTGAGAAATCCGTCGGTTTTGGTCATTTGTTATCGAATCGACTTAAAGCCAGACCGTAACATTGGCCGCTCTTCTCTCTGAAACACTTGTACTTATCGTCTGCTAAGCTATGTCGCGTGCTGCGGTATGCGGAGACACTAAAAGCACCATAGTAGAACACAGATGAAGCTTCTAAGTTGATGTAATAGCCAGTAAGAAGTAGTACAATTCAAGTTTTAGGTATCGATTATTGACTTTTTAGCTGGCTTTGGTGCCTTGGACATGAGCTAGGACCTTAAGCTTCTGCATGAAAGGAGGATTAGCAGCGGAGTTGCACGGGAGAATATGAAAAGTGTTCATATGTAGTAAAAACCTAGAAATCCGTCCGTTTTCGTCATTTGTTATCGAATCTTCTTCAAGCCAGATCGTCACATTGGCCGCTCTTCTCTCTGAAACGCTTGTACTTATCGTCTGCAAAGCTATGTCGCGTGCTGCGGTATGCGGAGACACTAAAAGCACCATAGTAGAACACAGATGAAGCTTCTAAGATGATGTAATAGCCAAAAAGAAGTAGTACAACTCAAGTTTTAGGTAATGATTATTGACTTTTTACCCTTCTTTGGTGCCTTGGACATGAGCTAGGAAATTAAAATTTTGCATGAACGAGGACTAGCAGCCGAGTTGCACGGGAGAATGTGAAAAGTGTTCATATGTAGTAAAAACCTGAGAAATCAGTCCGTTTTCGTCATTTGTTATCGAATCTACTTAAAGCCAGATCGTCTCATTGGGGGCTCTTCTCTCTGAAACGGTTGTACTTATCGTCTGCAAAGCTATGTCGCGTGCTGCAGTATGCTGAGACACTAAAAGCACTATAGTAGATCACAGATGAAGCTTCTAAGTTGATGTAATAGCCAGTAAGAAGTAGTACAATTCAAGTTTTAGGTATTGAATATTGACTTTTTAGCTGGCTTTGGTGCCTTGGACATGAGCTAGGACCTTAAGATTCTGCATGAAAGGAGGACTAGCAGCCGAGTTACACGGGAAAATGTGAAAAGTGTTCAAATGTAGTAAAAACCTAAGAAATACGTCCGTTTTCGTCATTTGTTATCGAATCGACTTAAAGCCAGATCGTCACATTGGCCGCTCTTCTCTCTGAAGCACTTGTACTTATCGTCTGCAAAGCTATGTCGCGTGCTGCGGTATGCTGAGACACTAAAAGCACCATAGTAGAACACAGATGAAACTTCTAAGTTGATGTAATAACCAGTAAGAAGTAGTACAATTCAAGTTTTAGGTATCGATTATTGACTTTTTAGCTGGCTTTGGTGCCTTGGACATGAGCTAGGACCTTAAGATTCTGCATGAAAGGAGGACTAGCAGCCGAGTTACACGGGAAAATGTGAAAAGTGTTCAAATGTAGTAAAAACCTGAGAAATACGTCCGTTTTCGTCATTTGTTATCGAATCGACTTAAAGCCAGATCGTCACATTGGCCGCTCTTCTCTCTGAAACACTTGTACTTATCGTCTGCAAAGCTATGTCGCGTGCTGCGGTATGCTGAGACACTAAAAGCACCATAGTAGAACACAGATGAAGCTTCTAAGTTGATGTAATAGCCAGTAAGAAGTAGTACAATTCAAGTTTTAGGTATTGAATATTGACTTTTTAGCTGGCTTTGGTGCCTTGGACATGATCTAGGACCTTAAGATTGGGCATGAAAGGAGGACGAGGAGCCAAGTTGCACGGGAGAATGTGAAAAGTGTTCATATGTAGTAAAAACCTGAGAAATCGGTCCGTTTTCGTCACTTGTTATCGAATCGACTTAAAGCAGATCGTCTCATTGGCCGCTCTTCTCTCTGAAACGGTTGTACTTATCGTCTGCAAAGCTATGTCGCGTGCTGGGGTATGCGGATACACTAAAATCACCATAGTAGAACACAGATGAAGCTTCTAAGTTGATGTAATAGCCAGTAAGAAGTAGTACAATTGAAGTTTTAGGTATCGATTATTGACTTTTCAGCAGGCTTTGGTACCTTGGACATGAGCTAGGACCTTAAGATTCTGCATGAAAGGAGGACTAGCAGCCGAGTTTCACGTTAGAATGTGAAAAATGTTTATATGTAGTAAAAACCTGAGAAATCCGTCCGTTTACGTCATTTGTTATCGAATCTACTTAAAGCCAGATAGTCACATTGGCCGCTCTTCTCTCTGAAACGGTTGTACTTATCGTCTGCAAAGCTATGTCGCGTGCTGCGGTATGCGGAGACAGTAAAAGCACAATAGTAGAACACAGATGAAGCTTCTAAGTCGATGTAATAGCCAGTAAGAAGTAGTACAATTCAAGTTATAGGTATCGATTATTGACTTTTTAGCTGGCTTTGGTGCCTTGGACATGAGCTAGGACCTTAAGCTTCTGCATGAAAGGAGGATTAGCAGCGGAGTTGCACGGGAGAATATGAAAAGTGTTTATATGTAGTAAACACCTAGAAATCCATCCGTTTTCGTCATTTGTTATCGAATCTTCTTAAAGCCAGATCGTCACATTGGCCGCTCTTCTCTCTGAAACGGTTGTACTTATCGTCTGCAAAGCTATGTCGCGTGCTGCGGTATGCGGACACACTATAAGCACCATAGTAGAACACAGATGAAGCTTCTAAGTTGATGTAATAGCCAGTAAGAAGTAGTACAATTAAAGTTTTAGGTATTGGTTATTGACTTTTTACATTTCTTTGGTGCCTTGAACATGAGCTAGGAAATTAAGATTTTGCATGAAAGGAGGACTAGCAGCCGAGTTGCACGGGAGAATGTGAAAAGTGTTCATATGTAGTAAAAACCTGAGAAATCCGTCCGTTTTCGTCATTTGTTATCGAATCTACTTAAAGCCAGATCGTCACATTGGGGGCTCTTCTCTCTGAAACGGTTGTACTTATCGTCTGCAAAGCTATGTCGCGTGCTGCAGTATGCTGAGACACTGAAAGCACTATAGTAGAACACAGATGAAGCTTCTAAGTTGATGTAATAGCCAGTAAGAAGTAGTACAATTCAAGTTTTAGGTATTGAATATTGACTTTTTAGCTGGCTTTGGTACCTTGGACATGAGCTAGGACCTTAAGATTCTGCATGAAAGGAGGACTAGCAGCCGAGTTGCACGGGAGAATGTGAATAGTGTTCATATGCAGTAAAAACCTGAGAAATCGGTCCGTTTTCGTCATTTGTTATCGAACCGACTTAAAGCCAGATCGTCACATTGGCCGCTCTTCTCTCTGAAACGGTTGTACTTATCGTCTGCAAAGCTATGTCGCGTGCTGCGGTATGCTGAGACACTAAAAGCACCATAGTAGAACACAGATGAAGCTTCTAAGTTGATGTAATAGCCAGGAAGAAGTAGTACAATTCAAGTTTTAGGTATCGATTATTGACTTTTTAGCTGGCTTTGGTGCCTTGGACATGAGCTAGGACCTTATGATTCTACATGAAAGGAGGACTAGCACCGATTTGCACGGGAGAATGTGAAAAGTGTTCATATGTAATAAAAACCAGAGATATCCGTCGGTTTCGTCATTTGTTATTGAATCGACTTAAAGCTATATCGTCATATTGGCCGCTCTTCTCTCTGAAACGGTTGTACTTATAGATTGCAAAGCTATGTCGCGTGCTGCGGTATGCGGAGACACTAAAAGCACCATAGTAGAACACAGATGAAGCTTCTAAGTTGATGTAATAGCCAGTAAGAAGTAGTACAATTCAAGTTTTAGGTATCGATTATTAACTTTTTAGCTGGCTTTGGTGCCTTGGACATGAGCTAGGACCTTATGATTCTGCATGAAAGGAGGGCTAGCTGCCGATTTGCACGAGAGAATGTGAAAAGTGTTCATATGTAGTGAAAAACTGAGAAGTCGGTCCGTTTTCGTCATTTGTTATCGAATCGACGTCAAGCCAGATCGTCACATTGGCCGCTCTTCTCTCTGAAACGGTAGTACTTATCGTCTGCAAAGCTATGTCGCGTGCTGCGGTATGCGGAGACACTAAAAGCACCATAGTAGAACACAGATGAAGCTTCTAAGTTGATGTAATAGCCAGTAAGAAGTAGTACAATTCAAGTTTTAGGTATCGATTATTGACTTTATAGCTGGCTTTGGTGCCTTGGACATGAGCTAGGACCTTAAGATTCTGCATGAAAGGAGGACTAGCAGCCGAGTTGCACGGGAAAATGTGAAAAGTGTTCAAATGTAGTAAAAACCTGAGAAATACGTCCGTCTTCGTCATTTGTTATCGAATCGACTTAAAGCCAGATCGTCACATTTGCCGCTCTTCTCTCTGAAACGGCTGTACTTATCGTCTGCAAAGCTATGTCGCGTGCTGCGGTATGCGGAGACAGTAAAAGCACCATAGTAGAACACAGATGAAGCTTCTAACTTGATGTAATAGCCAGTAAGAAGTAGTACAATTCAAGTTATAGGTATCGATTATTGACTTTTTAGCTGGCTTTGGTGCCTTGGACATTAGCTAGGACCTTAAGCTTCTGCATGAAAGGAGGATTAGCAGCGGAGTTGCACGGGAGAATATGAAAAGTGTTCATATGTAGTAAAAACCTAGAAATCCGTCCGTTTTCGTCATTTGTTATCGAATCTTCTTAAAGCCAGATCGTCACATTGGCCGCTCTTCTCTCTGAAACGGTTGTACTTATCGTCTGCAAAGCTATGTCGCGTGCTGCGGTATTCTGAGACACTAAAAGCACCATAGTAGAACACAGATAAAGCTTCTAAGTTGATGTAATAGCCAGTAAGAAGTAGTACAATTCAAGTTTTAGGTATCGATTATTGACTTTTTAGCTGGCTTTGGTGCCTTGGACATGAGCTAGGACCTTATGATTCTGCATGAAAGGAGGACTAGCAGCCGATTTGCACGGGAGAATGTGAAAAGTGTTCATATGTAGTAAAAACCTGAGAAATCCGTCCGTTTTCGTCATTTGTTATCGAATCGACGTAAAGCCAGATCGTCACATTGGCCGCTCTTCTCTCTGAAACGGTTGTACTTATCGTCTGCAAAGCTATGTCGCGTGCTGCGGTATGCTGAGACACTAAAAGCACCATAGTAGAACACAGATGAAGCTTCTAAGTTGATGTAATAACCAGTAAGAAGTAGTACAACTCAAGTTTTAGGTATCGATTATTGACTTTTTAGCTGGCTTTGGTGCCTCGGACATGAGCTAGGACCTTAAGATTCTGCATGTAAGGAGGACTAGCAGCCGAGTTACACGGGAGAATGTGAAAAGTGTTCATATGTAGTAAAAACCTGAGAAATCCGTCCGTTTTCGTCATTTGTTATCGAATCGACTTAAAGCCAGATCGTCTCATTGGCCGCTCTTCTCTCTGAAAAAGTTGTACTTATCGTCTGCAAAGCTATGTCGCGTGCTGCGGTATGCGGACACACTAAAAGCACCATAGTAGAACACAGATGACGCTTCTAAGTTGATGTAATAACCAGTAAGAAGTAGTACAATTAAAGATTTAGGTATCGGTTATTGACTTTTTACCCTTCTTTGGTGCCTTGAACATGAGCTAGGAAATTAAGATATTGCATGAAAGGAGGACTAGCAGCCGAGTTGCACGGGTGAATGTGAATAGTGTTCATATGTAGTAAAAACCTGAGAAATCGGTCCGTTTTCGTCATTTGTTATCTAACCGACTTAAAGCCAGATCGTCACATTGGCCGCTCTTCTCTCTGAAACGGTTGTACTTATCGTCTGCAAAGCTATGTCGCGTGCTGCGGTATGCTGAGACACTAAAAGCACCATAGTAGAACACAGATGAAGCTTCTAAGTTGATGTAATAGCCAGGAAGAAGTAGTACAATACAAGTTTTAGGTATCGATTATTGACTTTTTAGCTGGCTTTGGTGCCTTGGACATGAGCTAGGCCCTTTTGATTCTACATGAAAGGATGACTAGCAGCCGATTTGCACGGGAGAATGTGAAAAGTGTTCATATGTAGTAAAAACCTGAGAAATCCGTCGGTTTCGTCATTTGTTATTGAATCGACTTAAAGCTAGATCGTCACATTGGCCGCTCTTCTCTCTGAAACGGTTGTACTTATCGATTGCAAGGCTACGTCGCGTGCTGCGGTATGCGGAGACACTAAAAGCACCATAGTAGAACACAGATGAAGCTTCTAAGTTGATGTAATAGCCAGTAAGAAGTAGTACAATTCAAGTTTTAGGTATCGATTATTGACTTTTTAGCTGGCTTTGGTGCCTTGGACATGAGCTAGGACCTTAACATTCTGCATGAAAGGAGGACTAGCAGCCGAGTTGCACGGGAGAATGTGAAAAGTGTTCATATGTAGTAAAAACCTGAGAAATCCGTCCATTATCCTCATTTGTTATCGAATCGACTTAAAGCCAGATCGTCACATTCGTCGCTCTTCTCTCTGAAACACTTGTACTTATCCTCTGCAAAGCTATGTCGCGTGCTGCGGTATGCTGAGACACTAAACGCACCATAGTAGAACACAGATGAAGCTTCTAAGTTGATGTAATAGCCAGTAAGAAGTAGTACAATTCAAGTTTTAGGTATTGAATATTGACTTTTTAGCTGGCTTTGGTGCCTTGGACATGAGCTAGGACCTTAAGATTCTGCATGAAAGGAGGACGAGGAGCCAAGTTGCACGTGAGAATGTGAAAAGTGTTCATATGTAGTAAAAACCCGAGAAATCGGTCCGTTTTCGTCATTTGTTATCGAATCGACTTAAAGCCAGATCGTCATATTGGCCGATCTTCTCTCTGAAACGGTTGTACTTATCGATTGCAAAGCTATGTCGCGTGCTGCGGTAGGCGGACACACTAACAGCACCATAGTAGAACACAGATGAAGCTTCTAAGTTGATGTAATAGCCAGTAAGAAGTAGTACAATTAAAGTTTTAGGTATTGGTTATTGACTTTTTACATTTCTTTGGTGCCTTGAACATGGGCTAGGAAATTAAGATTTTGCATGAAAGGAGGACTAGCAGCCGAGTTGCACGGGAGAATGTGAAAAGTGTTCATATGTAGTAAAAACCTGAGAAATCCGTCCGTTTCCGTCATGTGTTATCGAATCTACTTAAAGCCAGATCGTCACATTGGGGGCTCTTCTCTCTGAAACGGTTGTACTTATTGTCTGCAAAGCTATGTCGCGTGCTGCAGTATGCTGAGACACTGAAAGCACTATAGTAGAACACAGATGAAGCTTCTAAGTTGATGTAATAGCCAGTAAGAAGTAGTACAATTCAAGTTTTAGGTATTGAATATTGACTTTTTAGCTGGCTTTGGTACCTTGGACATGAGCTAGGACCTTAAGATTCTGCATGAAAGGAGGACTAGCAGCCGAGTTGCACGGGTGAATGTGAATAGTGTTCATATGCAGTAAAAACCTGAGAAATCGGTCCGTTTTCGTCATTTGTTATCGAACCGACTTAAAGCCAGATCGTCACATTGGCCGCTCTTGTCTCTGAAACAGTTGTACTTATCGTCTGCAAAGCTATGTCGCGTGCTGCGGTATGCTGAGACAGTAAAAGCACCATAGTAGAACACAGATGAAGCTTCTAAGTTGATGTAATAGCCAGGAAGAAGTAGTACAATTCAAGTTTTAGGTATCGATTATTGACATTTTAGCTGGCTTTGGTGCCTTGGACATGAGCTAGGACCTTATGATTCTACATGAAAGGAGGACTAGCACCGATTTGCACGGGAGAATGTGAAAAGTGTTCATATGTAATAAAAACCTGAGATATCCGTCGGTTTCGTCATTTGTTACTGAATCGACTCAAAGCTAGATCGTCATATTGGCCGATCTTCTCTCTGAAACTGTTGTACTTATCGATTGCAAAGCTATGTCGCGTGCTGCGGTATGCGGAGACACTAAAAGCACCATAGTAGAACACAGATGAAGCTTCTAAGTTGATGTAATAGCCAGTAAGAAGTAGTACAATTCAAGTTTTAGGTATCGATCATTGACTTTTTAGCTGGCTTTGGTGCCTTGGACATGAGCTAGGACCTTATGATTCTGCATGAAAGGAGGGCTAGCAGCCGATTTGCACGAGAGAATGTGAAAAGTGTTCATATGTAGTGAAAAACTGAGAAGTCGGTCCGTTTTCGTCATTTGTTATCGAATCGACTTCAAGCCAGATCGTCACATTGGCCGCTCTTCTCTCTGAAACGGTAGTACTTATCGTCTGCAAAGCTATGTCGCGTGCTGCGGTATGCGGAGACACTAAAAGCACCATAGTAGAACACAGATGAAGCTTCTAAGTTGATGTAATAGCCAGTAAGAAGTAGTACAATTCAAGTTTTAGGTATCGATTATTGACTTTTTAGCTGGCTTAGGTGCCTTGGACATGAGCTAGGACCTTAAGATTCTGCATGAATGGAGGACTAGCAGCCGAGTTGCACGGGAAAATGTGAAAAGTGTTCAAATGTAGTAAAAACCTGAGAAATACGTCCGTCTTCGTCATTTGTTATCGAATCGACTTAAAGCCAGATCGTCACACTGGCCGCTCTTCTCTCTGAAACACTTGTACTTATCGTCTGCAAAGCTATGTCGAGTGCTGCGGTATGCTGAGACACTAAAAGCACCATAGTAGAACACAGATGAAGCTTCTAAGTTGATGTAATAGCCAGTAAGAAGTAGTACAATTCAAGTTTTAGGTATTGAATATTGACTTTTTAGCTGGCTTTGGTGCCTTGGACATGACCTAGGACCTTAAGATTCTGCATGAAAGGAGGACGAGGAGCCAAGTTCACGGGAGAATGTGAAAAATGTTAATATGTAGTAAAAACCTGAGACATCCGTCCGTTCACGTCATTTGTTATCGAATCTACTTAAAGCCAGATCGTCACATTGGCCGCTCTTCTCTCTGAAACGGCTGTACTTATCGTCTGCAAAGCTATGTCGCGTGCTGCGGTATGCGGAGACAGTAAAAGCACCATAGTAGAACACAGATGAAGCTTCTAAGTTGATGTAATAGCCAGTAAGAAGTAGTACAATTCAAGTTATAGGTATCGATTATTGACTTTTTAGCTGGCTTTGGTGCCTTGGACATTAGCTAGGACCTAAAGATTCTGCATGAAAGGAGGATTAGCAGCGGAGTTGCACGGGAGAATATGAAAAGTGTTCATATGTAGTAAAAACCTGAGAAATCCGTCCGTTTTCGTCATTTGTTATCGAATCGACGTAAAGCCAGATCGTCACATTGGCCGCTCTTCTCTCTGAAACAGTTGTACTTATCGTCTGCAAAGCTATGTCGCGTGCTGCGGAATGCGGAGACACTAAAAGCACCATAGTAGAACACAGATGAAGCTTCTAAGTTGATGTAATAGCCAGGAAGAAGTAGTACAATACAAGTTTTAGGTATCGATTATTGACTTTTTAGCTGGCTTTGGTGCCTTGGACATGAGCTAGGACCTTATGATTCTACATGAAAGGAGGACTAGCAGCCGATTTGCACGGGAGAATGTGAAAAGTGTTCATATGTGGTAAAAACCTGAGAAATCCGTCGGTTTTGTCATTTGTTATTGAATCGACTTAAAGCTAGATCGTCACATTGGCCGCTCTTCTCTCTGAAACGGTTGTACTTATCGATTGCAAGGCTATGTCGCGTGCTGCGGTATGCGGAGACACTAAAAGCACCATAGTAGAACACAGATGACACTTCCAAGTTGATGTAATAGCCAGTAAGAAGTAGTACAATTAAAGTTTTAGGTATTGGTTATTGACTTTTTACATTTCTTTGGTGCCTTGAACATGGGCTATGAAATTAAGATTTTGCATGAAAGGAGGACTAGCAGCCGAGTTGCACGGGAGAATGTGAAAAGTGTTCATATGTAGTAAAAACCTGAGAAATCCGTCCGTTTTCGTCATTTGTTATCGAATCGACTTAAAGCCAGATCGTCTCATTGGCCGCTCTTCTCTCTGAAAAAGTTGTACTTATCGTCTGCAAAGCTATGTCGCGTGCTGCGGTATGCGGACACACTAAAAGCACCATAGTAGAACACAGATGACGCTTCTAAGTTGATGTAATAGCCAGTAAGAAGTAGTACAATTAAAGATTTAGGTATCGGTTATTGACTTTTTACCCTTCTTTGGTGCCTTGAACATGAGCTAGGAAATTAAGATATTGCATGAAAGGAGGACTAGCAGCCGAGTTGCACGGGAGAATGTGAATAGTGTTCATATGTAGTAAAAACCTGAGAAATCGGTCCGTTTTCGTCATTTGTTATCTAACCGACTTAAAGCCAGATCGTCACATTGCCCGCTCTTCTCTCTGAAACGGTTGTACTTATCGTCTGCAAAGCTATGTCGCGTGCTGCGGTATGCTGAGACACTAAAAGCACCATAGTAGAACACAGATGAAGCTTCTAAGTTGATGTAATAGCCAGGAAGAAGTAGTACAATACAAGTTTTAGGTATCGATTATTGACTTTTTAGCTGGCTTCTGTGCCTTGGACATGAGCTAGGCCCTTTTGATTCTACATGAAAGGAGGACTAGCAGCCGATTTGCACGGGAGAATGTGAAAAGTGTTTATATGTAGTAAAAACCTGAGAAATCCGTCGGTTTCGTCATTTGTTATTGAATCGACTTAAAGCTAGATCGTCACATTGGCCGCTCTTCTCTCTGAAACGGTTGCACTTATCGTCTGCAAAGCTATGTCGCGTGCTGCAGTATGCTGAGACACTGAAAGCACTATAGTAGAACACAGATGAAGCTTCTAAGTTGATGTAATAGCCAGTAAGAAGTAGTACAATTCAAGTTTTAGGTATTGAATATTGACTTTTTAGCTGGCTTTGGTACCTTGGACATGAGCTAGGACCTTAAGATTCTGCATGAAAGGAGGACTAGCAGCCGAGTTGCACGGGAGAATGTGAATAGTGTTCATATGCAGTAAAAACCTGAGAAATCGGTCCGTTTTCGTCATTTGTTATCGAACCGACTTAAAGCCAGATCGTCACATTGGCCGCTCTTCTCTCTGAAACGGTTGTACTTATCGTCTGCAAAGCTATGTCGCGTGCTGCGGTATGCTGAGACACTAAAAGCACCATAGTAGAACACAGATGAAGCTTCTAAGTTGATGTAATAGCCAGGAAGAAGTAGTACATTTCAAGTTTTAGGTATCGATTATTGACTTTTTAGCTGGCTTTGGTGCCTTGGACATGAGCTAGGACCTTATGATTCTACATGAAAAGAGGACTAGCACCGATTTGCACGGGAGAATGTGAAAAGTGTTCATATATAATAAAAACCTGAGATATCCGTCGGTTTCGTCATTTGTTATTGAATCGACTTAAAGCTAGATCGTCATATTGGCCGCTCTTCTCTCTGAAACGGTTGTACTTATCGATTGCAAAGCTATGTCGCGTGCTGCGGTATGCGGAGACACTAAAAGCACCATAGTAGAACACAGATGAAGCTTCTAAGTTGATGTAATAGCCAGTAAGAAGTAGTACAATTCAAGTTTTAGGTATCGATTATTGACTTTTTAGCTGGCTTTGGTGCCTTGGACATGAGCTAGGACCTTATGATTCTGCATGAAAGGAGGGCTAGCAGCCGATTTGCACGAGAGAATGTGAAAAGTGTTCATATGTAGTGAAAAACTGAGAAGTCGGTCCGTTTTCGTCATTTGTTATCGAATCGACTTCAAGCCAGATCGTCACATTGGCCGCTCTTCTCTCTGAAACGGTAGTACTTATCGTATGCAAAGCTATGTCGCGTGCTGCGGTATGCGGAGACACTAAAAGCACCATAGTAGAACACAGATGAAGCTTCTAAGTTGATGTAATAGCCAGTAAGGAGTAGTACAATTCAAGTTTTAGGTATCGATTATTGACTTTTTAGCTGGCTTTGGTGGCTTGGACATGAGCTAGGACCTTAAGATTCTGCATGTAAGGAGGACTAGCAGCCGAGTTACACGGGAGAATGTGAAAAGTGTTCATATGTAGTAAAAACCTGAGAAATCCGTCCGTTTTCGTCATTTGTTATCGAATCGACTTAAAGCCAGATCGTCACATTGGCCGCTCTTCTCTCTGAAACACTTGTACTTATCGTCTGCAAAGCTATGTCGAGTGCTGCGGTATGCTGAGACACTAAAAGCACCATAGTAGAACACAGATGAAGCTTCTAAGTTGATGTAATAGCCAGTAAGAAGTAGTACAATTCAAGTTTTAGGTATTGAATATTGACTTTTTAGCTGGCTTTGGAGCCTTGGACATGAGCTAGGACCTTAAGATTTTGCATGAAAGGAGGACGAGGAGCCACGTTCACGGGAGAATGTGAAAAATGTTAATATGTAGTAAAAACCTGAGACATCCGTCCGTTTACGTCATTTGTTATCGAATCTACTTAAAGCCAGATCGTCACATTGGCCGCTCTTCTCTCTGAAACGGTTGTACTTATCGTCTGCAAAGCTATGTCGCGTGCTGCGGTATGCGGAGACAGTAAAAGCACCATAGTAGAACACAGATGAAGCTTCTAAGTTGATGTAATAGCCAGTAAGAAGTAGTACAATTTAAGTTATAGGTATCGATTATTGACTTTTTAGCTGGCTTTGGTGCCTTGGACATTAGCTAGGACCTTAAGCTTCTGCATGAAAGGAGGATTAGCAGCGGAGTTGCACGGGAGAGTATGAAAAGTGTTCATATGTAGTAAAAACCTAGAAATCCGTCCGTTTTCGTCATTTGTTATCGAATCTTCTTAAAGCCAGATCGTCACATTGGCCGCTCTTCTCTCTGAAACGGTTGTACTTATCGTCTGCAGAGCTATGTCGCATGCTGCGGTATTCTGAGACACTAAAAGCACCATAGTAGAACACAGATAAAGCTTCTAAGTTGATGTAATAGCCAGTAAGAAGTAGTACAATTCAAGTTTTAGGTATCGATTATTGACTTTTTAGCTGGCTTTGGTGCCTTGGACATGAGCTAGGACCTTATGATTCTGCATGAAAGGAGGACTAGCAGCCGATTTGCACGGGAGAATGTGAAAAGTGTTCATATGTAGTAAAAACCTGAGAAATCCGTCCGTTTTCGTCATTTGTTATCGAATCGACTTAAAGCCAGATCGTCTCATTGGCCGCTCTTCTCTCTGAAAAAGTTGTACTTATCGTCTGCAAAGCTATGTCGCGTGCTGCGGTATGCGGACACACTAAAAGCACCATAGTAGAACACAGATGACGCTTCTAAGTTGATGTAATAGCCAGTAAGAAGTAGTACAATTAAAGATTTAGGTATCGGTTATTGACTTTTTACCCTTCTTTGGTGCCTTGAACATGAGCTAGGAAATTAAGATATTGCATGAAAGGAGGACTAGCAGCCGAGTTGCACGGGAGAATGTGAATAGTGTTCATATGTAGTAAAAACCTGAGAAATCGGTCCGTTTTCGTCATTTGTTATTTAACCGACTTAAAGCCAGATCGTCACATTGCCCGCTCTTCTCTCTGAAACGGTTGTACTTATCGTCTGCAAAGCTATGTCGCGTGCTGCGGTATGCTGAGACACTAAAAGCACCATAGTAGAACACAGATGAAGCTTCTAAGTTGATGTAATAGCCAGGAAGAAGTAGTACAATACAAGTTTTAGGTATCGATTATTGACTTTTTAGCTGGCTTTGGTGCCTTGGACATGAGCTAGTACCTTTTGATTCTACATGAAAGGAGGACTAGCAGCCGATTTGCACGGGAGAATGTGAAAAGTGTTCATATGTAGTAAAAACCTGAGAAATCCGTCGGTTTCGTCATTTGTTATTGAATCGACTTAAAGCTAGATCGTCACATTGGCCGCTCTTCTCTCTGAAACGGTTGTACTTATCGATTGCAAGGCTACGTCGCGTGCTGCGGTATGCGGAGACACTAAAAGCACCATAGTAGAACACAGATGAAGCTTCTAAGTTGATGTAATAGCCAGTAAGAAGTAGTACAATTCAAGTTTTAGGTATCGATTATTGACTTTTTAGCTGGCTTTGGTGCCTTGGACTTGAGCTAGGACCTTAACATTCTGCATGAAAGGAGGACTAGCAGCCGAGTTGCACGGGAGAATGTGAAAAGTGTTCATATGTAGTAAAAACCTGAGAAATCCGTCCATTATCCTCATTTGTTATCGAATCGACTTAAAGCCAGATCGTCACATTCGTCGCTCTTCTCTCTGAAACTCTTGTACTTATCCTCTGCAAAGCTATGTCGCGTGCTGCGGTATGCTGAGACACTAAACGCACCATAGTAGAACACAGATGAAGCTTCTAAGTTGATGTAATAGCCAGTAAGAAGTAGTACAATTCAAGTTTTAGGTATTGAATATTGACTTTTTAGCTGGCTTTGGTGCCTTGGAAATGAGCTAGGACCTTAAGATTCTGCATGAAAGGAGGACGAGGAGCCAAGTTGCACGTGAGAATGTGAAAAGTGTTCATATGTAGTAAAAACCCGAGAAATCGGTCCGTTTTCGTCATTTGTTATCGAATCGACTTAAAGCCAGATCGTCTCATTGGCCGCTCTTCTCTCTGAAACGGTTGTACTTATCGTCTGCAAAGCTATGTGGCGTTCTGCGGTATGCGGAGACAGTAAAAGCACCATAGTAGAACACAGATAAAGCTTCTAAGTTGATGTAATAGCCAGTAAGAAGTAGTACAATTCAAGTTTTAGGTATCGATTATTGACTTTTTAGCTGGCTTTGGTGCCTTGGACATGAGCTAGGACCTTAAGATTCTGCATGAAAGGAGGACTAGCAGCCGAGTTGCACGGGAGAATGTGAAAAGTGTTCACATGTTGTAAAAACCTGAGAAATCCGTCCGTTTTCGTCATTTGTTATCGAATCGACTTAAAGCCAGATCGTCACATTGGCCGCTCTTCTCACTGAAACACTTGTACTTATCGTCTGCAAAGCTATTTCGCGTGCTGCGGTATGCGGAGACACTAAAAGCACCATAGTAGAACACAGATGAAGCTTCTAAGTTGATGTAATAGCCAGTAAGAAGTAGTACAATTCAAGTTTTAGATATCGTTTATTGACTTTTTAGCTGGCTTTATTGCCTTGGACATGAGCTAGGACCTTAACATTCTGCATGAAAGGAGGACTAGCAGCCGAGTTGCACGGGAGAATGTGAAAAGTGTTCATATGTAGTAAAAACCTGAGAAATCCGTACGTTTTCGTCATTTGTTATAGAATCGACTTAAAGCCAGATCGTCACATTGGCCGCTCATCTCTCTGAAACACTTGTACTTATCGTCTGCAAAGCTATGTCGCGTGCTGCTGTATGCTGAGACACTAAACGCACCATAGTAGAACACAGATGAAGCTTCTAAGTAGATGTAATAGCCAGTAAGAAGTAGTACAATTCAAGTTTTAGGTATTGAATATTGAGTTTTTAGCTGGCTTTGGTGCCTTGGACATGAGCTAGGACCTTAAGATTCTGCATGAAAGGAGGACGAAGAGCCAAGTTGCACGGGAGAATGTGAAAAGTGTTCATATGTAGTAAAAACCTGAGTAATCGGTCCGTTTTCGTCACTTGTTATCGAATCGACTTAAAACCAGATCGTCTCATTGGCCGCTCTTCTCTCTGAAACGGTTGTACTTATCGTATGCAAAGCTATGTCGCGTGCTGCGGTATGCTGAGACACTAAAAGCACCATAGTAGAACACAGATGAAGCTTCTAAGTTGATGTAATAGCCAGTAAGAAGTAGTACAATTCAAGTTTTAGGTATCGATTATTGACTTTTCAGCTGGCTTTGGTACCTTGGACATGAGCTAGGACCTTAAGATTCTGCATGAAAGGAGGACTAGCAGCCGAGTTTCACGGGAGAATGTGAGAAATGTTCATATGTAGAAAAAACCTGAGACATCCGTCTGTTTACGTCATTTGTTATCGAATCTACTTAAAGCCAGATCGTCACATTGGCCGCTCTTCTCTCTGAAACGGTTGTACTTTACGTCTGCAAAGCTATGTCGCGTGCTGCGGTATGCGGAGACAGTAAAAGCTCCATAGTAGAACACAGATGAAGCTTCTAAGTTGATGTAATAGCCAGTAAGAAGTAGTACAATTCAAGTTTTAGGTATCGATTATTGACTTTTTAGCTGGCTTTGGTGCCTTGGACATGAGCTAGGACCTTAAGCTTCTGCATGAAAGGAGGATTAGCAGCGGAGTTGCACGGGAGAATATGAAATGTGTTCATATGTAGTAAAAACCTAGAATTCTGTCCGTTTTCGTCATTTGTTATCGAATCTTCTTCAAGCCAGGTCGTCACATTGGCCGCTCTTCTCTCTGAAACGGTTGTACTTATCGTCTGCAAAACTATGTAGCGTGCTGCGGTATGCGGACACACTAAAAGCACCATAGCAGAACACAGATGAAGCTTCTAAGTTGATGTAATAGCCAGTAAGAAGTAGTACAATTAAAGTTTTAGGTATCGGTTATTGAGTTTTTACCCTTCTTTGGTGCATTGAACATGAGCTAGGAAATTAAGATTTTGCATTAAAGGAGGACTAGCAGCCGAGTTGCACGGGAGAATGTGAAAAGTGTTCATATGTAGTAAAAACCTGAGAAATCCGTCCGTTTTCGTCATTTGTTATCGAATCTACTTAAAGCCAGATCGTCTCATTGGGGGCTCTTCTCTCTGAAACGGTTGTACTTATCGTCTGCAAAGCTATGTCGCGTGCTGCAGTATGCTGAGACACTAAAAGCACTATAGTAGAACACAGATGAAGCTTCTAAGTTGATGTAATAGCCAGTAAGAAGTAGTACAATTCAAGTTTTAGGTATTGAATATTGACTTTTTAGCTGGCTTTGGTGCCTTGGACATGAGCTAGGACCTTACGATTCTGCATGAAAGGAGGACTAGCAGCCGAGTTGCACTGGAGAATGTGAATAGTGTTCATATGTAGTAAAAACCGGAGAAATCGGTCCGTTTTCGTCATTTGTTATCGAACCGACTTAAAGCCAGATCGTCACATTGGCCGCTCTTCTCTCTGAAACGGTTGTACTTATCGTCTGCAAAGTAAGTCGCGTGCTGCGGTATGCGGAGACACTAAAAGCACCATAGTAGAACACAGATGAAGCTTCTAAGTTGATGTAATAGCCAGGAAGAAGTAGTACAATTCAAGTTTTAGGACTAGCAGCCGAGTTGCACGGGAGAATGTGAAAAATGTTCATATGTAGTAAAAATCTGAGACATCCGTCCGTTTACGTCATTTGTTATCGAATCTACTTAAAGCCAGATCGTCACATTGGCCGCTCTTCTCTCTGAAACGGTTGTACTTATCGTCTGCAAAGCTATGTCGCGTGCTGCGGTATGCGGAGACACTAAAAGCACCATAGTAGAACACAGATGAAGCTTCTAAGTTGATGTAATAGCCAGTAAGAAGTAGTACAATTCAAGTTTTAGGTATCGGTTATTGACTATTTACCCTTCTTTGGTGCCTTGGACATCAGCTAGGAAATTAAGATTTTGCATGAAAGGAGGACTAGCAGCCGAGTTGCACGGGAGAATGTGAAAAGTGTTCACAAGTAGTAAAAACCTGAGACATCCGTCCGTTTTCGTCATTTGTTATCGAATCGACTTAAAGCCAGATCGTCACATTGGCCGCTCTTATCTCTGAAACGGTTGTACTTATCGTCTGCGAAGCTATGTCGCGTGCTGCGGTATGCGGAGACACTAAAATCACCATAGTAGAACACAGCTGAAGCTAAGTTGATGTAATAGCCAGTAAGATGTAGTACAATTCAAGTTTTAGGTATTGAATATTGACTTTTTAGCTGGATTTGGTGCCTTGGACATGAGCTAGGACCTTAAGATTCTGCATGAAAGGAGGACTAGCAGACGAGTTGCACGGGAGAATGTGAAAAATGTTCATATGTAGTAAAAATCTGAGACATCCGTCCGTTTACGTCATTTGTTATCGAATATACTTAAAGCCAGATCGTCACATTGACCGCTCTTCTCTCCGAAACGGTTGTACTTATCGTCTGCAAAGCTATGTCGCGTGCTGCGGTATGCGGAGACACTAAAAGCACCATAGTAGAACACAGATGAAGCTTCTAAGTTGATGTAATAGCCAGTAAGAAGTAGTACAATTCAAGTTCTAGGTATCGGTTAATGACTTTTTAACCCTTCTTTGGTGCCTTGGACATCAGCTAGGAAATTAAGATTTTGCGTGAAAGGAGGACTAGCAGCCGAGTTGCACGGGAGAATGTGAATAGTGTTCATATGTAGTAAAACCCTGAGACATCCGTCCGTTTTCGTCATTTGTTATCGAATCGACTTAAAGCCAGATCGTCACATTGGCCGCTCTTCTCTCTGAACGGTTGTACTTATCGTCTGCAAAGCTATGTGGCGTTCTGCGGTATGCGGTGACAGCAAAAGCACCATAGTAGAACACAGATGATGCTTCTAAGTTGATGTAATAGCCAGTAAGAAGTAGTACAATTCAAGTTTTAGGTATCGATTATTGACTTTTTAGCTGGCTTTGGTGCCTTGGACATGAGCTAGGACCTTAAGATTCTGCATGTAAGGAGGACTAGCAGCCGAGTTGCACGGGGGGATGTGAAAAGTGTTCATATGTAGTAAAAACCTGAGAAATCCGTCCGTTTTCGTCATTTGTTATCGAATCGACTTAAAGCCAGATCGTCTGATTGGCCGCTCTTCTCTCTGAAACGGTTGTACTTATCGTCTGCGAAGCTATGTCGCGTGCTGCGGTATGCGGAGACACTAAAATCACCATAGTAGAACACAGATGAAGCTTCTAAGTTGATGTAATAGCCAGTAAGATGTAGTACAATTCAAGTTTTTGGTATCGATTATTGACTTTTCAGCTGGCTTTGGTACCTTGGACATGAGCTAGGACCTTAAGATTCTGCATGAAAGGAGGACTAGCAGCCGAGTTGCACGGGAGAATGTGAAAAATGTTCATATGTAGTAAAAACCTGAGACATCCGTCCGTATACGTCATTTGTTATCGAATCTACTTAAAGCCAGATCGTCACATTGGCCGATCTTCTTCTCTGAAACGGTTGTACTTATCGTGTGCAAACCTATGTCTCGTATTGCGGTATGCGGAGACAGTAAAAACACCCTAGTAGAACACAGATGAAGCTTCTAATTTGATGTAATAGCCAGTAAGAAGTAGTACAATTCAAGTTTTAGGTATCGATTATTGACTTTTTAGCTGGCTTTGGTGCCTTGGACATGAGCTAGGACCTTAACATTCTGCATGAAAGGAGGACTACCAGCCGATTTGCATGCGAGAATGTGAAAAGTGTTTATATGTAGTAAAAACCTGAGAAATCCGTCCGTTTTCGTCATTTGTTATCGAATCGACTTAAAGCCAGATCGTCACATTGGCCGCTCTTCTCTCTGAACACTTGTACTTATCGTCTGCAAAGCTATGTCGCGTGCTGCGGTATGCGGAGACACTAAAAGCACCATAGTAGAACACAGATGGAGCTTCTAAGTTGATGTAATACAAAGGAAGAAGTAGTACAATTAAAGTTTTAGGTATCGATTATTGAATTTTTAGCTGGCTTTGGTGCCTTGGACATGAGCTAGGACCATAACATTCTGCATGAAAGGAGGACTAGCAGCCGATTTGCACGGGAGAATGTGAAAAGTCTTCACATGTAGTAAAAACCCGAGAAATCCGTCCGTATTCGTCATTTGTTATCGAATCGACTTAAAGCCAGATCGTCACAATGGCCGCTCTTCTCTCTGAAACGGTTGTACTTATCGATTGCAAAGCTATGTCGCGTGCTGCGGTATGCGGAGACAGTAAAAGCACCATAGTAGAACACAGATGAAGCTTCTAAGTTGATGTAATAGCCAGTAAGAAGAAGTACAATTCAAGTTTTTGGTATCGGTTATTGACTTTTTACCCTTCTTTGGTGCCTTGGACATCAGCTAGGAAATTAAGATTTTGCATGAAGGAGGACTAGCAGCCGAGTTGCACGGGAGAATGTGAATAGTGTTCATATGTAGTAAAAACCCGAGAAATCCGTCCGTATTCGTCATTTGTTATCGAATCGACTTAAAGCCAGATCGTCACATTGGCCGCTCTTCTCTCTGAAACGGTTGTACTTATCGATTGCAACACTATGTCGCGTGCTGCGGTATGCGGAGACAGTAAAAGCACCATAGTAGAACACAGATGTAGCTTCTAAGGTGATGTAATAGCCAGTAAGAAGTTGTACTATTCAAGTTTTAGGTATCGATTATTGACTTTTTAGCTGGCTTTGGTGCCTTGGACATGAGCTAGGACCTTAAGATTCTGCATGAAAGGAGGACTAGCAGCCGAGTTGCACGGGAGAATGTGAAAAGTGTTCATACGTAGTAAAAACCTGAGAAATCCGTCCGTTTTCGTCATTAGTTATCGAATCGACTTCAAGTCAGATCGTCACATTGGCCGCTCTTCTCTCTGAAACGGATATACTTATAGTCTGCATAGCTATGTCGCGTGCTGCGGTATGCGGACACACTAAAAGCACCATAGTAGAACACAGATGAAGCTTCTAAGTTGATGTAATAGCCAGTAAGAAGTAGTACAACTCAAGTTTTAGGTAATGATTATTGACTTTTTACCCTTCTTTGGTGCCTTGGACATGAGCTAGGAAATTAAATTTTGCATGAAGGAGGACCAGCAGCCGAGTTGCACGGGAGAATGTGAAAAGTGTTCATATGTAGTAAAAACCTGAGAAATCAGTCCGTTTTCGTCATTTGTTATCGAATCTACCTAAAGCCAGATCGTCACATTGGGGGCTCTTCTCTCTGAAACGGTTTTACTTATCGTCTGCAAAGCTATGTCGCGTGCTTCAGTATGCTGAGACTCTAAAAGCACTATAGTAGATCACAGATGAAGCTTCTAAGTTGATGTAATAGCCAGTAAGAAGTAGTACAATTCAAGTTTTAGGTATTGAATATTGACTTTTTAGCTGGCTTTGGTGCCTTGGACAGGAGCTAGGACCTTACGATTCTGCATGAAAGGAGGACTAGCAGCCGAGTTGCACGGGAGAATGTGAAAAGTGTTCATATGTAGTAAAAACCTGAGAAATCAGTCCGTTTTCGTCATTTGTTTTCGAATCTACTTAAAGCCAGATCGTCACATTGGGGGCTCTTCTCTCCGAAACGGTTGTACTTATCGTCTGCAAAGCTATGTCGCGTGCTGCGGTATGCTGAGACACTAAAAGCACTATAGTAGATCACAGATGAAGCTTCTAAGTTGATGTAATAGCCAGTAAGAAGTAGTACAACTCAAGTTTTAGGTAATGATTATTGATTTTTTACCCTTCTTTGGTGCCTTGACATGAGCTAGGAAATTAAAATTTTGAATGAAGGAGGACCAGCAGCCGAGTTGCACGGGAGAATGTGAAAAGTGTTCATATGTAGTAAAAACCTGAGAAATCAGTCCGTTTTCGTCATTTGTTATCGAATCTACTTAAAGCCAGATCGTCTCATTGGGGGCTCTTCTCTCTGAAACGGTTGTACTTATCGTCTGCAAAGCTATGTCGCGTGCTGCAGTATGCTGAGACACTAAAAGCACTATAGTAGATCACAGATGAAGCTTCTAAGTTGATGTAATAGCCAGTAAGAAGTAGTACAATTCAAGTTTTAGGTATTGAATATTGACTTTTTAGCTGGCTTTGGTGCCTCGGACTTGAGCTAGGACCTTACGATTCTGCATGAAAGGAGGACTAGCAGCCGAGTTGCGGGGGAGAATGTGAATAGTGTTCATATGTAGTAAAAACCTGAGAAATCGGTCCGTTTTCGTCATTTGTTATCGAACCGACGTAAAGCCAGATCGTCACATTGGCCGCTCTTCTCTCTGAAACGCTTGTACTTATCGTCTGCAAAGCTATGTCGAGTGCTGCGGTATGCGGAGACACTAAAAGCACCATAGTAGAACACAGATGAAACTTCTAAGTTGATGTAATAACCAGTAAGAAGTAGTACAATTCAAGTTTTAGGTATCGATTATTGAGTTTTTAGCTGGCTTTGGTGCCTTGGACATGAGCTAGGACCTTAAGATTCTGCATGAAAGGAGGACTAGCAGCCGAGTTACACGGGAAAATGTGAAAAGTGTTCAAATGTAGTAAAAACCTGAGAAATACGTCCGTTTTCGTCATTTGTTATCGAATCGACTTAAAGCCAGATCGTCACATTGGCCGCTCTTCTCTCTGAAGCACTTGTACTTATCGTCTGCAAAGCTATGTCGCGTGCTGCGGTATGCTGAGACACTAAAAGCACCATAGTAGAACACAGATGAAACTTCTAAGTTGATGTAATAACCAGTAAGAAGTAGTACAATTCAAGTTTTAGGTATCGATTATTGACTTTTTAGCAGGCTTTGGTGCCTTGGACATGAGCTAGGACCTTAAGATTCTGCATGAAAGGAGGACTAGCAGCCGAGTTACACGGGAAAATGTGAAAAGTGTTCAAATGTAGTAAAAACCTGAGAAATACGTCCGTTTTCGTCATTTGTTATCGAATCGACTTAAAGCCAGATCGTCACATTGGCCGCTCTTCTCTCTGAAACACTTGTACTTATCGTCTGCAAAGCTATGTCGCGTGCTGCGGTATGCTGAGACACTAAAAGCACCATAGTAGAACACAGATGAAGCTTCTAAGTTGATGTAATAGCCAGTAAGAAGTAGTACAATTCAAGTTTTAGGTATTGAATATTGACTTTTTAGCTGGCTTTGGTGCCTTGGACATGATCTAGGACCTTAAGATTGGGCATGAAAGGAGGACGAGGAGCCAAGTTGCACGGGAGAATGTGAAAAGTGTTCATATGTAGTAAAAACCTGAGAAATCGGTCCGTTTTCGTCACTTGTTATCGAATCGACTTAAAGCAGATCGTCTCATTGGCCGCTCTTCTCTCTGAAACGGTTGTACTTATCGTCTGCAAAGCTATGTCGCGTGCTGGGGTATGCGGAGACACTAAAATCACCATAGTAGAACACAGATGAAGCTTCTAAGTTGATGTAATAGCCAGTAAGAAGTAGTACAATTCAAGTTTTAGGTATCGATTATTGACTTTTCAGCAGGCTTTGGTACCTTGGACATGAGCTAGGACCTTAAGATTCTGCATGAAAGGAGGACTAGCAGCCGAGTTTCACGGGAGAATGTGAAAAATGTTTATATGTAGTAAAAACCTGAGAAATCCGTCCGTTTACGTCATTTGTTATCGAATCTACTTAAAGCCAGATAGTCACATTGGCCGCTCTTCTCTCTGAAACGGTTGTACTTATCGTCTGCAAAGCTATGTCGCGTGCTGCGGTATGCGGAGACAGTAAAAGCACAATAGTAGAACACAGATGAAGCTTCTAAGTCGATGTAATAGCCAGTAAGAAGTAGTACAATTCAAGTTATAGGTATCGATTATTGACTTTTTAGCTGGCTTTGGTGCCTTGGACATGAGCTAGGACCTTAAGCTTCTGCATGAAAGGAGGATTAGCAGCGGAGTTGCACGGGAGAATATGAAAAGTGTTTATATGTAGTAAACACCTAGAAATCCATCCGTTTTCGTCATTTGTTATCGAATCTTCTTAAAGCCAGATCGTCACATTGGCCGCTCTTCTCTCTGAAACGGTTGTACTTATCGTCTGCAAAGCTATGTCGCGTGCTGCGGTATGCGGACACACTATAAGCACCATAGTAGAACACAGATGAAGCTTCTAAGTTGATGTAATAGCCAGTAAGAAGTAGTACAATTAAAGTTTTAGGTATTGGTTATTGACTTTTTACATTTCTTTGGTGCCTTGAACATGAGCTAGGAAATTAAGATTTTGCATGAAAGGAGGACTAGCAGCCGAGTTGCACGGGAGAATGTGAAAAGTGTTCATATGTAGTAAAAACCTGAGAAATCCGTCCGTTTTCGTCATTTGTTATCGAATCTACTTAAAGCCAGATCGTCACATTGGGGGCTCTTCTCTCTGAAACGGTTGTACTTATCGTCTGCAAAGCTATGTCGCGTGCTGCAGTATGCTGAGACACTGAAAGCACTATAGTAGAACACAGATGAAGCTTCTAAGTTGATGTAATAGCCAGTAAGAAGTAGTACAATTCAAGTTTTAGGTATTGAATATTGACTTTTTAGCTGGCTTTGGTACCTTGGACATGAGCTAGGACCTTAAGATTCTGCATGAAAGGAGGACTAGCAGCCGAGTTGCACGGGAGAATGTGAATAGTGTTCATATGCAGTAAAAACCTGAGAAATCGGTCCGTTTTCGTCATTTGTTATCGAACCGACTTAAAGCCAGATCGTCACATTGGCCGCTCTTCTCTCTGAAACGGTTGTACTTATCGTCTGCAAAGCTATGTCGCGTGCTGCGGTATGCTGAGACACTAAAAGCACCATAGTAGAACACAGATGAAGCTTCTAAGTTGATGTAATAGCCAGGAAGAAGTAGTACAATTCAAGTTTTAGGTATCGATTATTGACTTTTTAGCTGGCTTTGGTGCCTTGGACATGAGCTAGGACCTTATGATTCTACATGAAAGGAGGACTAGCACCGATTTGCACGGGAGAATGTGAAAAGTGTTCATATGTAATAAAAACCTGAGATATCCGTCGGTTTCGTCATTTGTTATTGAATCGACTTAAAGCTATATCGTCATATTGGCCGCTCTTCTCTCTGAAACGGTTGTACTTATCGATTGCAAAGCTATGTCGCGTGCTGCGGTATGCGGAGACCCTAAAAGCACCATAGTAGAACACAGATGAAGCTTCTAAGTTGATGTAATAGCCAGTAAGAAGTAGTACAATTCAAGTTTTAGGTATCGATTATTAACTTTTTAGCTGGCTTTGGTGCCTTGGACATGAGCTAGGACCTTATGATTCTGCATGAAAGGAGGGCTAGCTGCCGATTTGCACGAGAGAATGTGAAAAGTGTTCATATGTAGTGAAAAACTGAGAAGTCGGTCCGTTTTCGTCATTTGTTATCGAATCGACGTCAAGCCAGATCGTCACATTGGCCGCTCTTCTCTCTGAAACGGTAGTACTTATCGTCTGCAAAGCTATGTCGCGTGCTGCGGTATGCGGAGACACTAAAAACACCATAGTAGAACACAGATGAAGCTTCTAAGTTGATGTAATAGCCAGTAAGAAGTAGTACAATTCAAGTTTTAGGTATCGATTATTGACTTTTTAGCTGGCTTTGGTGCCTTGGACATGAGCTAGGACCTTAAGATTCTGCATGAAAGGAGGACTAGCAGCCGAGTTGCACGGGAAAATGTGAAAAGTGTTCAAATGTAGTAAAAACCTGAGAAATACGTCCGTCTTCGTCATTTGTTATCGAATCGACTTAAAGCCAGATCGTCACATTTGCCGCTCTTCTCTCTGAAACACTTGTACTTATCGTCTGCAAAGCTATGTCGAGTGCTGCAGTATGCTGAGACACTAAAAGCACCATAGTAGAACACAGATGAAGCTTCTAAGTTGATGTAATAGCCAGTAAGAAGTAGTACAATTCAAGTTTTAGGTATTGAATATTGACTTTTTAGCTGGCTTTGGTGCCTTGGACATGAGCTAGGACCTTAAGATCCTGCATGAAAGGAGGACGAGGAGCCAAGTTCACGGGAGAATGTGAAAAATGTTAATATGTAGTAAAAACCTGAGACATCCGTCCGTTTACGTCATTTGTTATCGAATCTACTTAAAGCCAGATCGTCACATTGGCCGCTCTTCTCTCTGAAACGGCTGTACTTATCGTCTGCAAAGCTATGTCGCGTGCTGCGGTATGCGGAGACAGTAAAAGCACCATAGTAGAACACAGATGAAGCTTCTAAGTTGATGTAATAGCCAGTAAGAAGTAGTACAATTCAAGTTATAGGTATCGATTATTGACTTTTTAGCTGGCTTTGGTGCCTTGGACATTAGCTAGGACCTTAAGCTTCTGCATGAAAGGAGGATTAGCAGCGGAGTTGCACGGGAGAATATGAAACGTGTTCATATGTATTAAAAGCCTAGAAATCCGTCCGTTTTCGTCATTTGTTATCGAATCTTCTTAAAGCCAGATCGTCACATTGGCCGCTCTTCTCTCTGAAACGGTTGTACTTATCGTCTGCAAAGCTATGTCGCGGTCTGCGGTATTCTGAGACACTAAAAGCACCATACTAGAACACAGATAAAGCTTCTAAGTTGATGTAATAGCCAGTAAGATGTAGTACAATTAAAGTTTTAGGTATCGATTATTGACTTTTTAGCTGGCTTTGGTGCCTTGGACATGAGCTAGGACCTTAAGATTCTGCATGAAAGGAGGACTAGCAGCCGAGTTTCACGGGAGAATGTGAAAAATGTTTATATGTAGTAAAAACCTGAGACATCCGTCCGTTTACGTCATTTGTTATCGAATATACTTAAAGCCAGATCGTCACATTGGCCGCTCTTCTCTCTGAAACGGTTGTACTTATCGTCTGCAAAGCTATGTCGCGTGCTGCGGTATGCGGAGACAGTAAAAGCACAATAGTAGAACACAGATGAAGCTTCTAAGTTGATGTAATAGCCAGTAAGAAGTAGTACAATTCAAGTTATAGGTATCGATTATTGACTTTTTAGCTGGCTTTGGTGCCTTGGACATGAGCTAGGACCTTAAGCTTCTGCATGAAAGGAGGATTAGCAGCGGAGTTGCACGGGAGAATATGAAAAGTGTTCATATGTAGTAAACACCTAGAAATCCATCCGTTTTCGTCATTTGTTATCGAATCTTCTTAAAGCCAGATCGTCACATTGGCCGCTCTTCTCTCTGAAACGGTTGTACTTATCGTCTGCAAAGCTATGTCGCGTGCTGCGGTATTCTGAGACACTAAAAGCACCATAGTGAACACAGATAAAGCTTCTAAGTTGATGTAATAGCCAGTAAGAAGTAGTACAATTCAAGTTTTATGTATCGATTATTGACTTTTTAGCTGGCTTTGGTGTTTTGGACATGAGCTAGGACCTTATGATTCTGCATGGAGGAGGACTAGCAGCCGATTTGCACGGGAGAAAGTGAAAAGTGTTCATATGTAGTAAAAACCTGAGATATCCGTCCGTTTTCGTCATTTGTTATCGAATCGACGTAAAGCCAGATCGTCACATTGGCCGCTCTTCTCTCTGAAACGCTTGTACTTATCGTCTGCAAAGCTATGTCGCGTGCTGCGGTATGCGGAGACACTAAAAGCACCATAGTAGAACACAGATGAAGCTTCTAAGTTGATGTAATAGCCAGTAAGAAGTAGTACAACTCAAGTTTTAGGTATCGATTATTGACTTTTTAGCTGCCTTTGGTGCCTTGGACATGAGCTAGGACCTTAAGATTCTGCATGTAAGGAGGACTAGCAGCTGAGTTGCACGGGAGAATGTGAAAAGTGTTCATATGTAGTAAAAACTGAGAAATCCGTCCGTTTTCGTCATTTGTTATCGAATCGACTTAAAGCCAGATCGTCACATTGGCCGCTCTTCTCTCTGAAAAAGTTGTACTTATCGTCTGCAAAGCTATGTCGCGTGCTGCGGTATGCGGACACACTAAAAGCACCATAGTAGAACACAGATGAAGCTTCTAAGTTGATGTAATAGCCAGTAAGAAGTAGTACAATTAAAGTTTTAGGTATTGGTTATTGACTTTTTACATTTCTTTGGTGCCTTGAACATGAGCTAGGAGATTAAGATTTTGCATGAAAGGAGGACTAGCAGCCGAGTTGCACGGGAGAATGTGAAAAGTGTTCATATGTAGTAATAACCTGAGAAATCCGTCCGTTTTCGTCATTTGTTATCGAATCTACTTAAAGCCAGATCGTCACATTGGCCGCTCTTCTCTCTGAAACGGTTGTACTTATCGTCTGCAAAGCTATGTCGCGTGCTGCGGTATGCGGAGACAGTAAAAGCACCATAGTAGAACACAGATGAAGCTTCTAACTTGATGTAATAGCCAGTAAGAAGTAGTACAATTCAAGTTATAGGTATCGATTATTGACTTTTTAGCTGGCTTTGGTGCCTTGGACATTAGCTAGGACCTTAAGCTTCTGCATGAAAGGAGGATTAGCAGCGGAGTTGCACGGGAGAATATGAAAAGTGTTCATATGTAGTAAAAACCTAGAAATCCGTCCGTTTTCGTCATTTGTTATCGAATCTTCTTAAAGCCAGATCGTCACATTGGCCGCTCTTCTCTCTGAAACGGTTGTACTTATCGTCTGCAAAGCTATGTCGCGTGCTGCGGTATTCTGAGACACTAAAAGCACCATAGTAGAACACAGATAAAGCTTCTAAGTTGATGTAATAGCCAGTAAGAAGTAGTACAATTCAAGTTTTAGGTATCGATTATTGACTTTTTAGCTGGCTTTGGTGCCTTGGACATGAGCTAGGACCTTATGATTCTGCATGAAAGGAGGACTAGCAGCCGATTTGCACGGGAGAATGTGAAAAGTGTTCATATGTAGTAAAAACCTGAGAAATCCGTCCGTTTTCGTCATTTGTTATCGAATCGACGTAAAGCCAGATCGTCACATTGGCCGCTCTTCTCTCTGAAACGGTTGTACTTATCGTCTGCAAAGCTATGTCGCGTGCTGCGGTATGCTGAGACACTAAAAGCACCATAGTAGAACACAGATGAAGCTTCTAAGTTGATGTAATAACCAGTAAGAAGTAGTACAACTCAAGTTTTAGGTATCGATTATTGACTTTTTAGCTGGCTTTGGTGCCTCGGACATGAGCTAGGACCTTAAGATTCTGCATGTAAGGAGGACTAGCAGCCGAGTTACACGGGAGAATGTGAAAAGTGTTCATATGTAGTAAAAACCTGAGAAATCCGTCCGTTTTCGTCATTTGTTATCGAATCGACTTAAAGCCAGATCGTCTCATTGGCCGCTCTTCTCTCTGAAAAAGTTGTACTTATCGTCTGCAAAGCTATGTCGCGTGCTGCGGTATGCGGACACACTAAAAGCACCATAGTAGAACACAGATGACGCTTCTAAGTTGATGTAATAGCCAGTAAGAAGTAGTACAATTAAAGATTTAGGTATCGGTTATTGACTTTTTACCCTTCTTTGGTGCCTTGAACATGAGCTAGGAAATTAAGATATTGCATGAAAGGAGGACTAGCAGCCGAGTTGCACGGGTGAATGTGAATAGTGTTCATATGTAGTAAAAACCTGAGAAATCGGTCCGTTTTCGTCATTTGTTATCTAACCGACTTAAAGCCAGATCGTCACATTGCCCGCTCTTCTCTCTGAAACGGTTGTACTTATCGTCTGCAAAGCTATGTCGCGTGCTGCGGTATGCTGAGACACTAAAAGCACCATAGTAGAACACAGATGAAGCTTCTAAGTTGATGTAATAGCCAGGAAGAAGTAGTACAATACAAGTTTTAGGTATCGATTATTGACTTTTTAGCTGGCTTTGGTGCCTTGGACATGAGCTAGGCCCTTTTGATTCTACATGAAAGGAGGACTAGCAGCCGATTTGCACGGGAGAATGTGAAAAGTGTTCATATGTAGTAAAAACCTGAGAAATCCGTCGGTTTCGTCATTTGTTATTGAATCGACTTAAAGCTAGATCGTCACATTGGCCGCTCTTCTCTCTGAAACGGTTGTACTTATCGATTGCAAGGCTACGTCGCGTGCTGCGGTATGCGGAGACACTAAAAGCACCATAGTAGAACACAGATGAAGCTTCTAAGTTGATGTAATAGCCAGTAAGAAGTAGTACAATTCAAGTTTTAGGTATCGATTATTGACTTTTTAGCTGGCTTTGGTGCCTTGGACATGACCTAGGACCTTAACATTCTGCATGAAAGGAGGACTAGCAGCCGAGTTGCACGGGAGAATGTGAAAAGTGTTCAAATGTAGTAAAAACCTGAGAAATCCGTCCATTATCCTCATTTGTTATCGAATCGACTTAAAGCCAGATCGTCACATTCGTCGCTCTTCTCTCTGAAACACTTGTACTTATCCTCTGCAAAGCTATGTCGCGTGCTGCGGTATGCTGAGACACTAAACGCACCATAGTAGAACACAGATGAAGCTCCTAAGTTGATGTAATAGCCAGTAAGAAGTAGTACAATTCAAGTTTTAGGTATTGAATATTGACTTTTTAGCTGGCTTTGGTGCCTTGGACATGAGCTAGGACCTTAAGATTCTGCATGAAAGGAGGACGAGGAGCCAAGTTGCACGTGAGAATGTGAAAAGTGTTCATATGTAGTAAAAACCCGAGAAATCGGTCCGTTTTCGTCATTTGTTATCGAATCGACTTAAAGCCAGATCGTCTCATTGGCCGCTCTTCTCTCTGAAACGGTTGTACTTATCGTCTGCAAAGCTATGTGGCGTTCTGCGGTATGCGGAGACAGTAAAAGCACCATAGTAGAACACAGATAAAGCTTCTAAGTTGATGTAATAGCCAGTAAGAAGTAGTACAATTCAAGTTTTAGGTATCGATTATTGACTTTTTAGCTGGCCTTGGTGCCTTGGACATGAGCTAGGACCTTATGATTCTACATGAAAGGAGGACTAGCACCGATTTGCACGGGAGAATGTGAAAAGTGTTCATATGTAATAAAAACCTGAGATATCCGTCGGTTTCGTCATTTGTTACTGAATCGACTTAAAGCTAGATCGTCATATTGGCCGATCTTCTCTCTGAAACGGTTGTACTTATCGATTGCAAAGCTATGTCGCGTGCTGCGGTAGGCGGACACACTAACAGCACCATAGTAGAACACAGATGAAGCTTCTAAGTTGATGTAATAGCCAGTAAGAAGTAGTACAATTAAAGTTTTAGGTATTGGTTATTGACTTTTTACATTTCTTTGGTGCCTTGAACATGGGCTAGGAAATTAAGATTTTGCATGAAAGGAGGACTAGCAGCCGAGTTGCACGGGAGAATGTGAAAAGTGTTCATATGTAGTAAAAACCTGAGAAATCCGTCCGTTTCCGTCATGTGTTATCGAATCTACTTAAAGCCAGATCGTCACATTGGGGGCTCTTCTCTCTGAAACGGTTGTACTTATTGTCTGCAAAGCTATGTCGCGTGCTGCAGTATGCTGAGACACTGAAAGCACTATAGTAGAACACAGATGAAGCTTCTAAGTTGATGTAATAGCCAGTAAGAAGTAGTACAATTCAAGTTTTAGGAATTGAATATTGACTTTTTAGCTGGCTTTGGTACCTTGGACATGAGCTAGGACCTTAAGATTCTGCATGAAAGGAGGACTAGCAGCCGAGTTGCACGGGTGAATGTGAATAGTGTTCATATGCAGTAAAAACCTGAGAAATCGGTCCGTTTTCGTCATTTGTTATCGAACCGACTTAAAGCCAGATCGTCACATTGGCCGCTCTTGTCTCTGAAACAGTTGTACTTATCGTCTGCAAAGCTATGTCGCGTGCTGCGGTATGCTGAGACACTAAAAGCACCATAGTAGAACACAGATGAAGCTTCTAAGTTGATGTAATAGCCAGGAAGAAGTAGTACAATTCAAGTTTTAGGTATCGATTATTGACATTTTAGCTGGCTTTGGTGCCTTGGACATGAGCTAGGACCTTATGATTCTACATGAAAGGAGGACTAGCACCGATTTGCACGGGAGAATGTGAAAAGTGTTCATATGTAATAAAAACCTGAGATATCCGTCGGTTTCGTCATTTGTTACTGAATCGACTTAAAGCTAGATCGTCATATTGGCCGATCTTCTCTCTGAAACGGTTGTACTTATCGATTGCAAAGCTATGTCGCGTGCTGCGGTATGCGGAGACACTAAAAGCACCATAGTAGAACACAGATGAAGCTTCTAAGTTGATGTAATAGCCAGTAAGAAGTAGTACAATTCAAGTTTTAGGTATCGATTATTGACTTTTTAGCTGGCTTTGGTGCCTTGGACATGAGCTAGGACCTTATGATTCTGCATGAAAGGAGGGCTAGCAGCCGATTTGCACGAGAGAATGTGAAAAGTGTTCATATGTAGTAAAAACTGAGAAGTCGGTCCGTTTTCGTCATTTGTTATCGAATCGACTTCAAGCCAGATCGTCACATTGGCCGCTCTTCTCTCTGAAACGCTTGTACTTATCGTCTGCAAAGCTATGTCGCGTGCTGCGGTATGCGGAGACACTAAAAGCACCATAGTAGAACACAGATGAAGCTTCTAAGTTGATGTAATAGCCAGTAAGAAGTAGTACAATTCAAGTTTTAGGTATCGATTATTGACTTTTTAGCTGGCTTAGGTGCCTTGGTCATGAGCTAGGACCTTAAGATTCTGCATGAATGGAGGACTAGCAGCCGAGTTGCACGGGAAAATGTGAAAAGTGTTCAAATGTAGTAAAAACCTGAGAAATACGTCCGTCTTCGTCATTTGTTATCGAATCGACTTAAAGCCAGATCGTCACACTGGCCGCTCTTCTCTCTGAAACACTTGTACTTATCGTCTGCAAAGCTATGTCGAGTGCTGCGGTATGCTGAGACACTAAAAGCACCATAGTAGAACACAGATGAAGCTTCTAAGTTGATGTAATAGCCAGTAAGAAGTAGTACAATTCAAGTTTTAAGTATTGAATATTGACTTTTTAGCTGGCTTTGATGCCTTGGACATGAGCTAGGACCTTAAGATTCTGCATGAAAGGAGGACGAGGAGCCAAGTTCACGGGAGAATGTGAAAAATGTTAATATGTAGTAAAAACCTGAGACATCCGTCCGTTCACGTCATTTGTTATCGAATCTACTTAAAGCCAGATCGTCACATTGGCCGCTCTTCTCTCTGAAACGGCTGTACTTATCGTCTGCAAAGCTATGTCGCGTGCTGCGGTATGCGGAGACAGTAAAAGCACCATAGTAGAACACAGATGAAGCTTCTAAGTTGATGTAATAGCCAGTAAGAAGTAGTACAATTCAAGTTATAGGTATCGATTATTGACTTTTTAGCTGGCTTTGGTGCCTTGGACATTAGCTAGGACCTAAAGATTCTGCATGAAAGGAGGATTAGCAGCGGAGTTGCACGGGAGAATATGAAAAGTGTTCATATGTAGTAAAAACCTGAGAAATCCGTCCGTTTTCGTCATTTGTTATCGAATCGACGTAAAGCCAGATCGTCACATTGGCCGCTCTTCTCTCTGAAACAGTTGTACTTATCGTCTGCAAAGCTATGTCGCGTGCTGCGGAATGCGGATACACTAAAAGCACCATAGTAGAACACAGATGAAGCTTCTAAGTTGATGTAATAGCCAGGAAGAAGTAGTACAATACAAGTTTTAGGTATCGATTATTGACTTTTTAGCTGGCTTTGGTGCCTTGGACATGAGCTAGGACCTTATGATTCTACATGAAAGGAGGACTAGCAGCCGAGTTGCACGGGAGAATGTGAAAAGTGCTCATATGTGGTAAAAACCTGAGAAATCCGTCGGTTTTGTCATTTGTTATTGAATCGACTTAAAGCTAGATCGTCACATTGGCCGCTCTTCTCTCTGAAACGGTTGTACTTATCGATTGCAAGGCTATGTCGCGTGCTGCGGTATGCGGAGACACTAAAAGCACCATAGTAGAACACAGATGAAGCTTCTAAGTTGATGTAATAGCCAGTAAGAAGTAGTACAATTAAAGTTTTAGGTATTGGTTATTGACTTTTTACATTTCTTTGGTGCCTTGAACATGGGCTATGAAATTAAGATTTTGCATGAAAGGAGGACTAGCAGCCGAGTTGCACGGGAGAATGTGAAAAGTGTTCATATGTAGTAAAAACCTGAGAAATCCGTCCGTTTTCGTCATTTGTTATCGAATCGACTTAAAGCCAGATCGTCTCATTGGCCGCTCTTCTCTCTGAAAAAGTTGTACTTATCGTCTGCAAAGCTATGTCGCGTGCTGCGGTATGCGGACACACTAAAAGCACCATAGTAGAACACAGATGACGCTTCTAAGTTGATGTAATAGCCAGTAAGAAGTAGTACAATTAAAGATTTAGGTATCGGTTATTGACTTTTTACCCTTCTTTGGTGCCTTGAACATGAGCTAGGAAATTAAGATATTGCATGAAAGGAGGACTAGCAGCCGAGTTGCACGGGAGAATGTGAATAGTGTTCATATGTAGTAAAAACCTGAGAAATCGGTCCGTTTTCGTCATTTGTTATCTAACCGACTTAAAGCCAGATCGTCACATTGCCCGCTCTACTCTCTGAAACGGTTGTACTTATCGTCTGCAAAGCTATGTCGCGTGCTGCGGTATGCTGAGACACTAAAAGCACCATAGTAGAACACAGATGAAGCTTCTAAGTTGATGTAATAGCCAGGAAGAAGTAGTACAATACAAGTTTTAGGTATCGATTATTGACTTTTTAGCTGGCTTTGGTGCCTTGGACATGAGCTAGGCCCTTTTGATTCTACATGAAAGGAGGACTAGCAGCCGATTTGCACGGGAGAATGTGAAAAGTGTTCATATGTAGTAAAAACCTGAGAAATCCGTCGGTTTCGTCATTTGTTATTGAATCGACTTAAAGCTAGATCGTCACATTGGCCGCTCTTCTCTCTGAAACGGTTGCACTTATCGTCTGCAAAGCTATGTCGCGTGCTGCAGTATGCTGAGACACTGAAAGCACTATAGTAGAACACAGATGAAGCTTCTAAGTTGATGTAATAGCCAGTAAGAAGTAGTACAATTCAAGTTTTAGGTATTGAATATTGACTTTTTAGCTGGCTTTGGTACCTTGGACATGAGCTAGGACCTTAAGATTCTGCATGAAAGGAGGACTAGCAGCCGAGTTGCACGGGAGAATGTGAATAGTGTTCATATGCAGTAAAAACCTGAGAAATCGGTCCGTTTTCGTCATTTGTTATCGAACCGACTTAAAGCCAGATCGTCACATTGGCCGCTCTTCTCTCTGAAACGGTTGTACTTATCGTCTGCAAAGCTATGTCGCGTGCTGCGGTATGCTGAGACACTAAAAGCACCATAGTAGAACACAGATGAAGCTTCTAAGTTGATGTAATAGCCAGGAAGAAGTAGTACAATTCAAGTTTTAGGTATCGATTATTGACTTTTTAGCTGGCTTTGGTGCCTTGGACATGAGCTAGGACCTTATGATTCTGCATGAAAGGAGGGCTAGCAGCCGATTTGCACGAGAGAATGTGAAAAGTGTTCATATGTAGTGAAAAACTGAGAAGTCGGTCCGTTTTCGTCATTTGTTATCGAATCGACTTCAAGCCAGATCGTCACATTGGCCGCTCTTCTCTCTGAAACGGTAGTACTTATCGTCTGCAAAGCTATGTCGCGTGCTGCGGTATGCGGAGACACTAAAAGCACCATAGTAGAACACAGATGAAGCTTCTAAGTTGATGTAATAGCCAGTAAGGAGTAGTACAATTCAAGTTTTAGGTATCGATTATTGACTTTTTAGCTGGCTTTGGTGCCTTGGACATGAGCTAGGACCTTAAGATTCTGCATGAAAGGAGGACTAGCCGCCGAGTTGCACGGGAAAATGTGAAAAGTGTTCAAATGTAGTAAAAACCCGATAAATCCGTCCGTTTTCGTCATTTGTTATCGAATCTTCTTAAAGCCAGATCGTCACATTGGCCGCTCTTCTCTCTGAAACACTTGTACTTATCGTCTGCAAAGCTATGTCGAGTGCTGCGGTATGCTGAGACACTAAAAGCACCATAGTAGAACACAGATGAAGCTTCTAAGTTGATGTAATAGCCAGTAAGAAGTAGTACAATTCAAGTTTTAGGTATTGAATATTGACTTTTTAGCTGGCTTTGGAGCCTTGGACATGAGCTAGGACCTTAAGATTCTGCATGAAAGGAGGACGAGGAGCCACGTTCACGGGAGAATGTGAAAAATGTTAATATGTAGTAAAAACCTGAGACATCCGTCCGTTTACGTCATTTGTTATCGAATCTACTTAAAGCCAGATCGTCACATTGGCCGCTCTTCTCTCTGAAACGGTTGTACTTATCGTCTGCAAAGCTATGTCGCGTGCTGCGGTATGCGGAGACAGTAAAAGCACCATAGTAGAACACAGATGAAGCTTCTAAGTTGATGTAATAGCCAGTAAGAAGTAGTACAATTCAAGTTATAGGTATCGATTATTGACTTTTTAGCTGGCTTTGGTGCCTTGGACATTAGCTAGGACCTTAAGCTTCTGCATGAAAGGAGGATTAGCAGCGGAGTTGCACGGGAGAATATGAAAAGTGTTCATATGTAGTAAAAACCTAGAAATCCGTCCGTTTTCGTCATTTGTTATCGAATCTTCTTAAAGCCAGATCGTCACATTGGCCGCTCTTCTCTCTGAAACGGTTGTACTTATCGTCTGCAGAGCTATGTCGCGTGCTGCGGTATTCTGAGACACTAAAAGCACCATAGTAGAACACAGATAAAGCTTCTAAGTTGATGTAATAGCCAGTAAGAAGTAGTACAATTCAAGTTTTAGGTATCGATTATTGACTTTTTAGCTGGCTTTGGTGCCTTGGACATGAGCTAGGACCTTATGATTCTGCATGAAAGGAGGACTAGCAGCCGATTTGCACGGGAGAATGTGAAAAGTGTTCATATGTAGTAAAAACCTGAGAAATCCGTCCGTTTTCGTCATTTGTTATCGAATCGACTTAAAGCCAGATCGTCTCATTGGCCGCTCTTCTCTCTGAAAAAGTTGTACTTATCGTCTGCAAAGCTATGTCGCGTGCTGCGGTATGCGGACACACTAAAAGCACCATAGTAGAACACAGATGACGCTTCTAAGTTGATGTAATAGCCAGTAAGAAGTAGTACAATTAAAGATTTAGGTATCGGTTATTGACTTTTTACCCTTCTTTGGTGCCTTGAACATGAGCTAGGAAATTAAGATATTGCATGAAAGGAGGACTAGCAGCCGAGTTGCACGGGAGAATGTGAATAGTGTTCATATGTAGTAAAAACCTGAGAAATCGGTCCGTTTTCGTCATTTGTTATCTAACCGACTTAAAGCCAGATCGTCACATTGCCCGCTCTTCTCTCTGAAACGGTTGTACTTATCGTCTGCAAAGCTATGTCGCGTGCTGCGGTATGCTGAGACACTAAAAGCACCATAGTAGAACACAGATGAAGCTTCTAAGTTGATGTAATAGCCAGGAAGAAGTAGTACAATACAAGTTTTAGGTATCGATTATTGACTTTTTAGCTGGCTTTGGTGCCTTGGACATGAGCTAGTACCTTTTGATTCTACATGAAAGGAGGACTAGCAGCCGATTTGCACGGGAGAATGTGAAAAGTGTTCATATGTAGTAAAAACCTGAGAAATCCGTCGGTTTCGTCATTTGTTATTGAATCGACTTAAAGCTAGATCGTCACATTGGCCGCTCTTCTCTCTGAAACGGTTGTACTTATCGATTGCAAGGCTACGTCGCGTGCTGCGGTATGCGGAGACACTAAAAGCACCATAGTAGAACACAGATGATGCTTCTAAGTTGATGTAATAGCCAGTAAGAAGTAGTACAATTCAAGTTTTAGGTATCGATTATTGACTTTTTAGCTGGCTTTGGTGCCTTGGACTTGAGCTAGGACCTTAACATTCTGCATGAAAGGAGGACTAGCAGCCGAGTTGCACGGGAGAATGTGAAAAGTGTTCATATGTAGTAAAAACCTGAGAAATCCGTCCATTATCCTCATTTGTTATCGAATCGACTTAAAGCCAGATCGTCACATTCGTCGCTCTTCTCTCTGAAACACTTGTACTTATCCTCTGCAAAGCTATGTCGCGTGCTGCGGTATGCTGAGACACTACACGCACCATAGTAGAACACAGATGAAGCTTCTAAGTTGATGTAATAGCCAGTAAGAAGTAGTACAATTCAAGTTTTAGGTATTGAATATTGACTTTTTAGCTGGCTTTGGTGCCTTGGAAATGAGCTAGGACCTTAAGATTCTGCATGAAAGGAGGACGAGGAGCCAAGTTGCACGTGAGAATGTGAAAAGTGTTCATATGTAGTAAAAACCCGAGAAATCGGTCCGTTTTCGTCATTTGTTATCGAATCGACTTAAAGCCAGATCGTCTCATTGTCCGCACTTCTCTCTGAAACGGTTGTACTTATCGTCTGCAAAGCTATGTGGCGTTCTGCGGTATGCGGAGACAGTTAAAGCACCATAGTAGAACACAGATAAAGCTTCTAAGTTGATGTAATAGCCAGTAAGAAGTAGTACAATTCAAGTTTTAGGTATCGATTATTGACTTTTTAGCTGGCTTTGGTGCCTTGGACATGAGCTAGGACCTTAAGATTCTGCATGAAAGGAGGACTAGCAGCCGAGTTGCACGGGAGAATGTGAAAAGTGTTCACATGTAGTAAAAACCTGAGAAATCCGTCCGTTTTCGTCATTTGTTATCGAATCGACTTAAAGCCAGATCGTCACATTGGCCGCTCTTCTCACTGAAACACTTGTACTTATCGTCTGCAAAGCTATGTCGCGTGCTGCGGTATGCGGAGACACTAAAAGCACCATAGTAGAACACAGATGAAGCTTCTAAGTTGATGTAATAGCCAGTAAGAAGTAGTACAATTCAAGTTTTAGATATCGTTTATTGACTTTTTAGCTGGCTTTATTGCCTTGGACATGAGCTAGGACCTTAACATTCTGCATGAAAGGAGGACTAGCAGCCGAGTTGCACGGGAGAATGTGAAAAGTGTTCATATGTAGTAAAAACCTGAGAAATCCGTACGTTTTCGTCATTTGTTATAGAATCGACTTAAAGCCAGATCGTCACATTGGCCGCTCATCTCTCTGAAACACTTGTACTTATCGTCTGCAAAGCTATGTCGCGTGCTGCTGTATGCTGAGACACTAAACGCACCATAGTAGAACACAGATGAAGCTTCTAAGTAGATGTAATAGCCAGTAAGAAGTAGTACAATTCAAGTTTTAGGTATTGAATATTGAGTTTTTAGCTGGCTTTGGTGCCTTGGACATGAGCTAGGACCTTAAGATTCTGCATGAAAGGAGGACGAAGAGCCAAGTTGCACGGGAGAATGTGAAAAGTGTCCATATGTAGTAAAAACCTGAGTAATCGGTCCGTTTTCGTCACTTGTTATCGAATCGACTTAAAACCAGATCGTCTCATTGGCCGCTCTTCTCTCTGAAACGGTTGTACTTATCGTCTGCAAAGCTATGTCGCGTGCTGCGGTATGCGGAGACACTAAAGTCACCATAGTAGAACACAGATGAAGCTTACAAGTTGATGTAATAGCCAGTAAGAAGTAGTACAATTCAAGTTTTAGGTATCGATTATTGACTTTTCAGCTGGCTTTGGTACCTTGGACATGAGCTAGGACCTTAAGATTCTGCATGAAAGGAGGACTAGCAGCCGAGTTTCACGGGAGAATGTGAGAAATGTTCATATGTAGAAAAAACCTGAGACATCCGTCTGTTTACGTCATTTGTTATTGAATCTACTTAAAGCCAGATCGTCACATTGGCCGCTCTTCTCTCTAAAACGGTTGTACTTTACGTCTGCAAAGCTATGTCGCGTGCTGCTGCGGTATGCGGAGACAGTAAAAGCTCCATAGTAGAACACAGATGAAGCTTCTAAGTTGATGTAATAGCCAGTAAGAAGTAGTACAATTCAAGTTTTAGGTATCGATTATTGACTTTTTAGCTGGCTTTGGTGCCTTGGACATGAGCTAGGACCTTAAGCTTCTGCATGAAAGGAGGATTAGCAGCGGAGTTGCACGGGAGAATATGAAATGTGTTCATATGTAGTAAAAACCTAGAATTCTGTCCGTTTTCGTCATTTGTTATCGAATCTTCTTCAAGCCAGGTCGTCACATTGGCCGCTCTTCTCTCTGAAACGGTTGTACTTACCGTCTGCAAAACTATGTAGCGTGCTGCGGTATGCGGACACACTAAAAGCACCATAGCAGAACACAGATGAAGCTTCTAAGTTGATGTAATAGCCAGTAAGAAGTAGTACAATTAAAGTTTTAGGTATCGGTTATTGAGTTTTTACCCTTCTTTGGTGCATTGAACATGAGCTAGGAAATTAAGATTTTGCATGAAAGGAGGACTAGCAGCCGAGTTGCACGGGAGAATGTGAAAAGTGTTCATATGTAGTAAAAACCTGAGAAATCCGTCCGTTTTCGTCATTTGTTATCGAATCTACTTAAAACCAGATCGTCTCATTGGGGGCTCTTCTCTCTGAAACGGTTGTACTTATCGTCTGCAAAGCTATGTCGCGTGCTGCAGTATGCTGAGACACTAAAAGCACTATAGTAGAACACAGATGAAGCTTCTAAGTTGATGTAATAGCCAGTAAGAAGTAGTACAATTCAAGTTTTAGGTATTGAATATTGACTTTTTAGCTGGCTTTGGTGCCTTGGACATGAGCTAGGACCTTACGATTCTGCATGAAAGGAGGGACTAGCAGCCGAGTTGCACTGGAGAATGTGAATAGTGTTCATATGTAGTAAAAACCGGAGAAATCGGTCCGTTTTCGTCATTTGTTATCGAACCGACTTAAAGCCAGATCGTCACATTGGCCGCTCTTCTCTCTGAAACGGTTGTACTTATCGTCTGCAAAGTATGTCGCGTGCTGCGGTATGCGGAGACACTAAAAGCACCATAGTAGAACACAGATGAAGCTTCTAAGTTGATGTAATAGCCAGGAAGAAGTAGTACAATTCAAGTTTTAGGACTAGCAGCCGAGTTGCACGGGAGAATGTGAAAAATGTTCATATGTAGTAAAAATCTGAGACATCCGTCCGTTTACGTCATTTGTTATCGAATCTACTTAAAGCCAGATCGTCACATTGGCCGCTCTTCTCTCTGAAACGGTTGTACTTATCGTCTGCAAAGCTATGTCGCGTGCTGCGGTATGCGGAGACACTAAAAGCAACATAGTAGAACACAGATGAAGCTTCTAAGTTGATGTAATAGCCAGTAAGAAGTAGTACAATTCAAGTTTTAGGTATCGGTTATTGACTATTTACCCTTCTTTGGTGCCTTGGACATCAGCTAGGAAATTAAGATTTTGCATGAAAGGGGGACTAGCAGCCGAGTTGCACGGGAGAATGTGAAAAGTGTTCACAAGTAGTAAAAACCTGAGACATCCGTCCGTTTTCGTCATTTGTTATCGAATCGACTTAAAGCCAGATCGTCACATTGGCCGCTCTTATCTCTGAAACGGTTGTACTTATCGTCTGCGAAGCTATGTCGCGTGCTGCGGTATGCGGAGACACTAAAATCACCATAGTAGAACACAGCTGAAGCTAAGTTGATGTAATAGCCAGTAAGATGTAGTACAATTCAAGTTTTAGGTATTGAATATTGACTTTTTAGCTGGATTTGGTGCCTTGGACATGAGCTAGGACCTTAAGATTCTGCATGAAAGGAGGACGAGGAGCCAAGTTGCACGGGAGAATGTGAAAAGTGTTCATATGTGGTAAAAACCCGAGAAATCGGTCCGTTTTCGTCATTTGTTATCGAATCGACTTAAAGCCAGATCGTCTCATTGGTCGCTCTTCTCTCTGAAACGGTTGTACTTATCGTCTGCAAAGCTATGTCGCGTGCTGCGGTATGCGGAGACACTAAAATCACCATAGTAGAACACAGATGAAGCTTATATGTTGATGTAATAGCCAGTAAGAAGTAGTACAATTCAAGTTTTAGGTATCGATTATTGACTTTATAGCTGGCTTTGGTACCTTGGACATGAGCTAGGACCTTAAGATTCTGCATGAAAGGAGGACTAGCAGCCGAGTTGCACGGGAGAATGTGAAAAATGTTCATATGTAGAAAAAACCTGAGACATCCGTCTGTTTACGTCATTTGTTATTGAATCTACTTAAAGCCAGATCGTCACATTGGCCGCTCTTCTCTCTAAAACGGTTGTACTTTACGTCTGCAAAGCTATGTCGCGTGCTGCGGTATGCGGAGACAGTAAAAGCTCCATAGTAGAACACAGATGAAGCTTCTAAGTTGATGTAATAGCCAGTAAGAAGTAGTACAATTCAAGTTTTAGGTATCGATTATTGACTTTTTAGCTGGCTTTGGTGCCTTGGACATGAGCTAGGACCTTAAGCTTCTGCATGAAAGGAGGATTAGCAGCGGAGTTGCACGGGAGAATATGAAATGTGTTCATATGTAGTAAAAACCTAGAATTCTGTCCGTTTTCGTCATTTGTTATCGAATCTTCTTCAAGCCAGGTCGTCACATTGGCCGCTCTTCTCTCTGAAACGGTTGTACTTACCGTCTGCAAAACTATGTAGCGTGCTGCGGTATGCGGACACACTAAAAGCACCATAGCAGAACACAGATGAAGCTTCTAAGTTGATGTAATAGCCAGTAAGAAGTAGTACAATTAAAGTTTTAGGTATCGGTTATTGAGTTTTTACCCTTCTTTGGTGCATTGAACATGAGCTAGGAAATTAAGATTTTGCATGAAAGGAGGACTAGCAGCCGAGTTGCACGGGAGAATGTGAAAAGTGTTCATATGTAGTAAAAACCTGAGAAATCCGTCCGTTTTCGTCATTTGTTATCGAATCTACTTAAAACCAGATCGTCTCATTGGGGGCTCTTCTCTCTGAAACGGTTGTACTTATCGTCTGCAAAGCTATGTCGCGTGCTGCAGTATGCTGAGACACTAAAAGCACTATAGTAGAACACAGATGAAGCTTCTAAGTTGATGTAATAGCCAGTAAGAAGTAGTACAATTCAAGTTTTAGGTATTGAATATTGACTTTTTAGCTGGCTTTGGTGCCTTGGACATGAGCTAGGACCTTACGATTCTGCATGAAAGGAGGACTAGCAGCCGAGTTGCACTGGAGAATGTGAATAGTGTTCATATGTAGTAAAAACCGGAGAAATCGGTCCGTTTTCGTCATTTGTTATCGAACCGACTTAAAGCCAGATCGTCACATTGGCCGCTCTTCTCTCTGAAACGGTTGTACTTATCGTCTGCAAAGTATGTCGCGTGCTGCGGTATGCGGAGACACTAAAAGCACCATAGTAGAACACAGATGAAGCTTCTAAGTTGATGTAATAGCCAGGAAGAAGTAGTACAATTCAAGTTTTAGGACTAGCAGCCGAGTTGCACGGGAGAATGTGAAAAATGTTCATATGTAGTAAAAATCTGAGACATCCGTCCGTTTACGTCATTTGTTATCGAATCTACTTAAAGCCAGATCGTCACATTGGCCGCTCTTCTCTCTGAAACGGTTGTACTTATCGTCTGCAAAGCTATGTCGCGTGCTGCGGTATGCGGAGACACTAAAAGCAACATAGTAGAACACAGATGAAGCTTCTAAGTTGATGTAATAGCCAGTAAGAAGTAGTACAATTCAAGTTTTAGGTATCGGTTATTGACTATTTACCCTTCTTTGGTGCCTTGGACATCAGCTAGGAAATTAAGATTTTGCATGAAAGGGGGACTAGCAGCCGAGTTGCACGGGAGAATGTGAAAAGTGTTCACAAGTAGTAAAAACCTGAGACATCCGTCCGTTTTCGTCATTTGTTATCGAATCGACTTAAAGCCAGATCGTCACATTGGCCGCTCTTATCTCTGAAACGGTTGTACTTATCGTCTGCGAAGCTATGTCGCGTGCTGCGGTATGCGGAGACACTAAAATCACCATAGTAGAACACAGCTGAAGCTAAGTTGATGTAATAGCCAGTAAGATGTAGTACAATTCAAGTTTTAGGTATTGAATATTGACTTTTTAGCTGGATTTGGTGCCTTGGACATGAGCTAGGACCTTAAGATTCTGCATGAAAGGAGGACGAGGAGCCAAGTTGCACGGGAGAATGTGAAAAGTGTTCATATGTGGTAAAAACCCGAGAAATCGGTCCGTTTTCGTCATTTGTTATCGAATCGACTTAAAGCCAGATCGTCTCATTGGTCGCTCTTCTCTCTGAAACGGTTGTACTTATCGTCTGCAAAGCTATGTCGCGTGCTGCGGTATGCGGAGACACTAAAATCACCATAGTAGAACACAGATGAAGCTTATATGTTGATGTAATAGCCAGTAAGAAGTAGTACAATTCAAGTTTTAGGTATCGATTATTGACTTTATAGCTGGCTTTGGTACCTTGGACATGAGCTAGGACCTTAAGATTCTGCATGAAAGGAGGACTAGCAGCCGAGTTGCACGGGAGAATGTGAAAAATGTTCATATGTAGTAAAAATCTGAGACATCCGTCCGTTTACGTCATTTGTTATCGAATATACTTAAAGCCAGATCGTCACATTGACCGCTCTTCTCTCCGAAACGGTTGTACTTATCGTCTGCAAAGCTATGTCGCGTGCTGCGGTATGCGGAGACACTAAAAGCACCATAGTAGAACACAGATGAAGCTTCTAAGTTGATGTAATAGCCAGTAAGAAGTAGTACAATTCAAGTTCTAGGTATCGGTTATTGACTTTTTAACCCTTCTTTGGTGCCTTGGACATCAGCTAGGAAATTAAGATTTTGCGTGAAAGGAGGACTAGCAGCCGAGTTGCACGGGAGAATGTGAATAGTGTTCATATGTAGTAAAACCCTGAGACATCCGTCCGTTTTCGTCATTTGTTATCGAATCGACTTAAAGCCAGATCGTCACATTGGCCGCTCTTCTCTCTGAAACGGTTGTACTTATCGTCTGCAAAGCTATGTGGCGTTCTGCGGTATGCGGTGACAGCAAAAGCACCATAGTAGAACACAGATGATGCTTCTAAGTTGATGTAATAGCCAGTAAGAAGTAGTACAATTCAAGTTTTAGGTATCGATTATTGACTTTTTAGCTGGCTTTGGTGCCTTGGACATGAGCTAGGACCTTAAGATTCTGCATGAAAGGAGGACGAGGAGCCAAGTTGCACGTGAGAATGTGAAAAGTGTTCATATGTAGTAAAAACCCGAGAAATCGGTCCGTTTTCGTCATTTGTTATCGAATCGACTTAAAGCCAGATCGTCTCATTGTCCGCTCTTCTCTCTGAAACGGTTGTACTTATCGTCTGCAAAGCTATGTGGCGTTCTGCGGTATGCGGAGACAGTTAAAGCACCATAGTAGAACACAGATAAAGCTTCTAAGTTGATGTAATAGCCAGTAAGAAGTAGTACAATTCAAGTTTTAGGTATCGATTATTGACTTTTTAGCTGGCTTTGGTGCCTTGGACATGAGCTAGGACCTTAAGATTCTGCATGAAAGGAGGACTAGCAGCCGAGTTGCACGGGAGAATGTGAAAAGTGTTCATATGTAGTAAAAACCTGAGAAATCCGTACGTTTTCGTCATTTGTTATCGAATCGACTTAAAGCCAGATCGTCACATTGGCCGCTCATCTCTCTGAAACACTTGTACTTATCGTCTGCAAAGCTATGTCGCGTGCTGCTGTATGCTGAGACACTAAACGCACCATAGTAGAACACAGATGAAGCTTCTAAGTAGATGTAATAGCCAGTAAGAAGTAGTACAATTCAAGTTTTAGGTATTGAATATTGAGTTTTTAGCTGGCTTTGGTGCCTTGGACATGAGCTAGGACCTTAAGATTCTGCATGAAAGGAGGACGAAGAGCCAAGTTGCACGGGAGAATGTGAAAAGTGTTCATATGTAGTAAAAACCTGAGTAATCGGTCCGTTTTCGTCACTTGTTATCGAATCGACTTAAAACCAGATCGTCTCATTGGCCGCTCTTCTCTCTGAAACGGTTGTACTTATCGTCTGCAAAGCTATGTCGCGTGCTGCGGTATGCGGAGACACTAAAGTCACCATAGTAGAACACAGATGAAGCTTACAAGTTGATGTAATAGCCAGTAAGAAGTAGTACAATTCAAGTTTTAGGTATCGATTATTGACTTTTCAGCTGGCTTTGGTACCTTGGACATGAGCTAGGACCTTAAGATTCTGCATGAAAGGAGGACTAGCAGCCGAGTTTCACGGGAGAATGTGAGAAATGTTCATATGTAGAAAAAACCTGAGACATCCGTCTGTTTACGTCATTTGTTATCGAATCTACTTAAAGCCAGATCGTCACATTGGCCGCTCTTCTCTCTAAAACGGTTGTACTTTACGTCTGCAAAGCTATGTCGCGTGCTGCGGTATGCGGAGACAGTAAAAGCTCCATAGTAGAACACAGATGAAGCTTCTAAGTTGATGTAATAGCCAGTAAGAAGTAGTACAATTCAAGTTTTAGGTATCGATTATTGACTTTTTAGCTGGCTTTGGTGCCTTGGACATGAGCTAGGACCTTAAGCTTCTGCATGAAAGGAGGATTAGCAGCGGAGTTGCACGGGAGAATATGAAATGTGTTCATATGTAGTAAAAACCTAGAATTCTGTCCGTTTTCGTCATTTGTTATCGAATCTTCTTCAAGCCAGGTCGTCACATTGGCCGCTCTTCTCTCTGAAACGGTTGTACTTATCGTCTGCAAAACTATGTAGCGTGCTGCGGTATGCGGACACACTAAAAGCACCATAGCAGAACACAGATGAAGCTTCTAAGTTGATGTAATAGCCAGTAAGAAGTAGTACAATTAAAGTTTTAGGTATCGGTTATTGAGTTTTTACCCTTCTTTGGTGCATTGAACATGAGCTAGGAAATTAAGATTTTGCATGAAAGGAGGACTAGCAGCCGAGTTGCACGGGAGAATGTGAAAAGTGTTCATATGTAGTAAAAACCTGAGAAATCCGTCCGTTTTCGTCATTTGTTATCGAATCTACTTAAAACCAGATCGTCTCATTGGGGGCTCTTCTCTCTGAAACGGTTGTACTTATCGTCTGCAAAGCTATGTCGCGTGCTGCAGTATGCTGAGACACTAAAAGCACTATAGTAGAACACAGATGAAGCTTCTAAGTTGATGTAATAGCCAGTAAGAAGTAGTACAATTCAAGTTTTAGGTATTGAATATTGACTTTTTAGCTGGCTTTGGTGCCTTGGACATGAGCTAGGACCTTACGATTCTGCATGAAAGGAGGACTAGCAGCCGAGTTGCACTGGAGAATGTGAATAGTGTTCATATGTAGTAAAAACCGGAGAAATCGGTCCGTTTTCGTCATTTGTTATCGAACCGACTTAAAGCCAGATCGTCACATTGGCCGCTCTTCTCTCTGAAACGGTTGTACTTATCGTCTGCAAAGTATGTCGCGTGCTGCGGTATGCGGAGACACTAAAAGCACCATAGTAGAACACAGATGAAGCTTCTAAGTTGATGTAATAGCCAGGAAGAAGTAGTACAATTCAAGTTTTAGGACTAGCAGCCGAGTTGCACGGGAGAATGTGAAAAATGTTCATATGTAGTAAAAATCTGAGACATCCGTCCGTTTACGTCATTTGTTATCGAATCTACTTAAAGCCAGATCGTCACATTGGCCGCTCTTCTCTCTGAAACGGTTGTACTTATCGTCTGCAAAGCTATGTCGCGTGCTGCGGTATGCGGAGACACTAAAAGCACCATAGTAGAACACAGATGAAGCTTCTAAGTTGATGTAATAGCCAGTAAGAAGTAGTACAATTCAAGTTTTAGGTATCGGTTATTGACTATTTACCCTTCTTTGGTGCCTTGGACATCAGCTAGGAAATTAAGATTTTGCATGAAAGGGGGACTAGCAGCCGAGTTGCACGGGAGAATGTGAAAAGTGTTCACAAGTAGTAAAAACCTGAGACATCCGTCCGTTTTCGTCATTTGTTATCGAATCGACTTAAAGCCAGATCGTCACATTGGCCGCTCTTATCTCTGAAACGGTTGTACTTATCGTCTGCGAAGCTATGTCGCGTGCTGCGGTATGCGGAGACACTAAAATCACCATAGTAGAACACAGCTGAAGCTAAGTTGATGTAATAGCCAGTAAGATGTAGTACAATTCAAGTTTTAGGTATTGAATATTGACTTTTTAGCTGGATTTGGTGCCTTGGACATGAGCTAGGACCTTAAGATTCTGCATGAAAGGAGGACGAGGAGCCAAGTTGCACGGGAGAATGTGAAAAGTGTTCATATGTGGTAAAAACCCGAGAAATCGGTCCGTTTTCGTCATTTGTTATCGAATCGACTTAAAGCCAGATCGTCTCATTGGTCGCTCTTCTCTCTGAAACGGTTGTACTTATCGTCTGCAAAGCTATGTCGCGTGCTGCGGTATGCGGAGACACTAAAATCACCATAGTAGAACACAGATGAAGCTTATATGTTGATGTAATAGCCAGTAAGAAGTAGTACAATTCAAGTTTTAGGTATCGATTATTGACTTTATAGCTGGCTTTGGTACCTTGGACATGAGCTAGGACCTTAAGATTCTGCATGAAAGGAGGACTAGCAGCCGAGTTGCACGGGAGAATGTGAAAAATGTTCATATGTAGTAAAAATCTGAGACATCCGTCCGTTTACGTCATTTGTTATCGAATATACTTAAAGCCAGATCGTCACATTGACCGCTCTTCTCTCCGAAACGGTTGTACTTATCGTCTGCAAAGCTATGTCGCGTGCTGCGGTATGCGGAGACACTAAAAGCACCATAGTAGAACACAGATGAAGCTTCTAAGTTGATGTAATAGCCAGTAAGAAGTAGTACAATTCAAGTTCTAGGTATCGGTTATTGACTTTTTAACCCTTCTTTGGTGCCTTGGACATCAGCTAGGAAATTAAGATTTTGCGTGAAAGGAGGACTAGCAGCCGAGTTGCACGGGAGAATGTGAATAGTGTTCATATGTAGTAAAACCCTGAGACATCCGTCCGTTTTCGTCATTTGTTATCGAATCGACTTAAAGCCAGATCGTCACATTGGCCGCTCTTCTCTCTGAAACGGTTGTACTTATCGTCTGCAAAGCTATGTGGCGTTCTGCGGTATGCGGTGACAGCAAAAGCACCATAGTAGAACACAGATGATGCTTCTAAGTTGATGTAATAGCCAGTAAGAAGTAGTACAATTCAAGTTTTAGGTATCGATTATTGACTTTTTAGCTGGCTTTGGTGCCTTGGACATGAGCTAGGACCTTAAGATTCTGCATGTAAGGAGGACTAGCAGCCGAGTTGCACGGGGGGATGTGAAAAGTGTTCATATGTAGTAAAAACCTGAGAAATCCGTCCGTTTTCGTCATTTGTTATCGAATCGACTTAAAGCCAGATCGTCTGATTGGCCGCTCTTCTCTCTGAAACGGTTGTACTTATCGTCTGCGAAGCTATGTCGCGTGCTGCGGTATGCGGAGACACTAAAATCACCATAGTAGAACACAGATGAAGCTTCTAAGTTGATGTAATAGCCAGTAAGATGTAGTACAATTCAAGTTTTTGGTATCGATTATTGACTTTTCAGCTGGCTTTGGTACCTTGGACATGAGCTAGGACCTTAAGATTCTGCATGAAAGGAGGACTAGCAGCCGAGTTGCACGGGAGAATGTGAAAAATGTTCATATGTAGTAAAAACCTGAGACATCCGTCCGTATACGTCATTTGTTATCGAATCTACTTAAAGCCAGATCGTCACATTGGCCGCTCTTCTTCTCTGAAACGGTTGTACTTATTGTGTGCAAACCTATGTCGCGTATTGCGGTATGCGGAGACAGTAAAAACACCCTAGTAGAACACAGATGAAGCTTCTAATTTGATGTAATAGCCAGTAAGAAGTAGTACAATTCAAGTTTTAGGTATCGATTATTGACTTTTTAGCTGGCTTTGGTGCCTTGGACATGAGCTAGGACCTTAACATTCTGCATGAAAGGAGGACTACCAGCCGATTTGCATGCGAGAATGTGAAAAGTGTTTATATGTAGTAAAAACCTGAGAAATCCGTCCGTTTTCGTCATTTGTTATCGAATCGACTTAAAGCCAGATCGTCACATTGGCCGCTCTTCTCTCTGAACACTTGTACTTATCGTCTGCAAAGCTATGTCGCGTGCTGCGGTATGCGGAGACACTAAAAGCACCATAGTAGAACACAGATGAAGCTTCTAAGTTGATGTAATACAAAGGAAGAAGTAGTACAATTAAAGTTTTAGGTATCGATTATTGAATTTTTAGCTGGCTTTGGTGCCTTGGACATGAGCTAGGACCATAACATTCTGCATGAAAGGAGGACTAGCAGCCGATTTGCACGGGAGAATGTGAAAAGTCTTCACATGTAGTAAAAACCCGAGAAATCCGTCCGTATTCGTCATTTGTTATCGAATCGACTTAAAGCCAGATCGTCACATTGGCCGCTCTTCTCTCTGAAACGGTTGTACTTATCGATTGCAAAACTATGTCGCGTGCTGCGGTATGCGGAGACAGTAAAAGCACCATAGTAGAACACAGATGAAGCTTCTAAGTTGATGTAATAGCCAGTAAGAAGAAGTACAATTCAAGTTTTTGGTATCGGTTATTGACTTTTTACCCTTCTTTGGTGCCTTGGACATCAGCTAGGAAATTAAGATTTTGCATGAAGGAGGACTAGCAGCCGAGTTGCACGGGAGAATGTGAATAGTGTTCATATGTAGTAAAAACCCGAGAAATCCGTCCGTATTCGTCATTTGTTATCGAATCGACTTAAAGCCAGATCGTCACATTGGCCGCTCTTCTCTCTGAAACGGTTGTACTTATCGATTGCAAAACTATGTCGCGTGCTGCGGTATGCGGAGACAGTAAAAGCACCATAGTAGAACACAGATGTAGCTTCTAAGTTGATGTAATAGCCAGTAAGAAGTTGTACTATTCAAGTTTTAGGTATCGATTATTGACTTTTTAGCTGGCTTTGGTGCCTTGGACATGAGCTAGGACCTTAAGATTCTGCATGAAAGGAGGACTAGCAGCCGAGTTGCACGGGAGAATGTGAAAAGTGTTCATACGTAGTAAAAACCTGAGAAATCCGTCCGTTTTCGTCATTAGTTATCGAATCGACTTCAAGTCAGATCGTCACATTGGCCGCTCTTCTCTCTGAAACGGATATACTTATAGTCTGCAAAGCTATGTCGCGTGCTGCGGTATGCGGACACACTAAAAGCACCATAGTAGAACACAGATGAAGCTTCTAAGTTGATGTAATAGCCAGTAAGAAGTAGTACAATTCAAGTTTTAGGTATCGGTTATTGACTTTTTACCCTTCTTTGGTGCCTTGGACATGAGCTAGGAAATTAAGATTTTGCATGAAGGAGGACTAGCAGCCGAGTTGCACGGGAGAATGTGAATATTGTTCATATGTAGTAAAAACCTGAGACATCCGTCCGTTTTCGTCATTTGTTATCGAATCGACTTAAAGCCAGATCGTCACATTGGCCGCTCTTCTCTCTGAAACGGTTGTACTTATCGTCTGCAAAGCTATGTGGCGTTCTGCGGTATGCGGAGACAGTAAAAGCACCATATTAGAACACAGATGATGCTTCTAAGTTGATGTAATAGCCAGTAAGATATAGTACAATTCAAGTTTTAGGTATCGATTATTGACTTTTTAGCTGGCTTTGGTGCCTTGGACATGAGCTAGGACCTTAAGAATCTGCATGAAAGGAGGACTGGCAGCCGATTTGCACGGGAGAATGTGAAAAGTGTTCATATGTAGTAAAAACCTGAGAAATCCGTCCGTTTTCGTCATTTGTTATCGAATCGACTTAAAGCCAGATCGTCACATTGGCCGCTCTTCTCTCTGAAACGGTTGTACTTATCGATTGCAAAGCTATGTCGCGTGCTGCGGTATGCGGACACACTAAAAGCACCATAGTAGAACACAGATGAAGCTTCTAAGTTGATGTAATAGCCAGTAAGAAGTAGTACAATTCAAGTTTTAGGTATCGATTATTGACTTTTTAGCTGGCTTTGGTGCCTTGGACATGAGCTAGGACCTTAAGATTCTTCATGAAAGAAGGACTAGCAGCCGAGTTGCACGGGAGAATGTGAAAAGTGTTCAAATGTAGTAGAAACCTGAGAAATCCGTCCGTTTTCGTCATTAGTTATCGAATCGACTTGAAGCCAGATAGTCACATTGGCCTCTCTTCTCTCTGAAAAAGTTGTACTTATCGTCTGCAAAGCTATGTCGCGTGCTGCGGTATGCGGACACACTAAAAGCACCATAGTAGAACACAGATGAAGCTTCTAAGTTGATGTAATAGTCAGTAAGAAGTAGTACAATTAAAGTTTTAGGTATCGGTTATTGACTTTTTACCATTCATTGGTGCTATGGACATGAGCTAGGAAATTAAGATTTTGCATGAAGGAGGACTAGCAGCCGAGTTGCACGGGAGAATGTGAAAAGTGTTCATATGTAGTAAAAACCTGAGAAATCCGTCCGTTTTCGTCATTTGTTATCGAATCGACTTAAAGCCAGATCGTCACATTGGCCGCTCTTCTCTCTGAAACGGTTGTACTTATCGATTGAAAAGCTATGTCGCGTGCTGCGGTATGCGGAGACACTAAAAGCACCACAGTAGAACACAGATGAAGCTTCTAAGTTGATGTAATACAAAGGAAGAAGTAGTACAATTCAAGTTTTAGGTATCGATTATTGACTTTTTAGCTGGCTTTGGTGCCTTGGACATGAGCTAGGACCTTAACATTCTGCATGAAAGGAGGACTAGCAGCCGATTTGCACGGGAGAATGTGAAAAGTCTTCACATGTAGTAAAAACCCGAGAAATCCGTCCGTATTCGTCATTTGTTATCGAATCGACTTAAAGCCAGATCGTCACATTGCCCGCTCTTCTCTCTGAAACGGTTGTACTTATCGACTGCAAAACTATGTCGCGTGCTGCGGTATGCGGAGACACTAAATTCACCATAGTAGAACACAGATGAAGCTTCTAAGTTGATGTAATAGCCAGTAAGAAGTAGTACAATTCAAGTTTTAGGTATTGAATATTGAATTTTTAGCTGGCTTTGGTGCCTTGGACATGAGCTAGGACCTTAATATTCTGCATGAACGGAGGACTAGCATCCGAGTTGCACGGTAGAATGTGAAAAGTGTTCAAATGTAGTAAAAACCTGAGAAATCCGTCCATTTTCGTCACTTGTTATCGAATCGACTTAAAGCCTGATCGTCACATTGGCCGCTCTTCTCTCTGAAACGGTTGTACTTATCGTCTGCAAAGCTATGTCGCGTGCTGCGGTATGCGGAGACACTAAAAGCACCATAGTAGAACACAGATGAAGCTTCTAAGATGATGTAATAGCCAGTAAGAAGTAGTACAATTCAAGTTTTAGGTATCGATTATTGACTTTTTAGCTATCTTTGGTGCCTTGCACATGAGCTAGGACCTTAAGATTCTGCATGAACGGAGGATTAGCAGCGGAGTTGCACGGGAGAATGTGAAAAGTGTTCATATGTAGTAAAAACCTGAGAAATCCGTCCGTTTTCGTCATTTGTTATCGAATCAACTTAAAGCTAGATCGTCACATTGGCAGCTCTTCTCTCTGAAACGGTTGTACTTATCGTCTGCAAAGCTATGTCGCGTGCTGCGGTATGCTGAGACACTATGAGCACCATAGTAGAACACAGATGAAGCTTCTAAGTTGATGTAATTTCCAGTAAGAAGTAGTACAATTCAAGTTTTAGGTATTCAATATTGTATTTTTAGCTGGCTTTGGTGCCTTGGACATGACCTAGGACCTTAAGATTCTGCATGAAAGGAGGACTAGCAGCCCTGTTGCACGGGAGAATGTGAAAAGTGTTCATATGTAGTAAAAACCTGAGAAATCCGTCCGTTTTCGTCATTTGTTATCGAATCGACTTAAAGCCAGATCGTCACATTGGCCGCTCTTCTCTCTGAAACGGTTGTACTTATCGTCTGCAAAGCTATGTCGCGTACTGCGGTATGCGGAGACAGTAAAAGCACCATAGTAGAACACAGATGATGCTTCTAAGTTGATGTAATAGCCAGTAAGATATAGTACAATTCAAGTTTTAGGTATCGATTATTGACTTTTTAGCTGGCTTTGGTGCCTTGGACATGAGCTAGGACCTTAAGATTCTGCATGAAAGGAGGACTGGCAGCCGATTTGCACGGGAGAATGTGAAAAGTGTTCATATGTAGTAAAAACCTGAGAAACCCGTCCGTTTTCGTTATTTGTTATCGAATCGACTTAAAGCCAGATCGTCACATTGGCCGCTCTTCTCTCTGAAACGGTTGTACTTATCGATTGCAAAGCTATGTCGCATGCTGCGGTATGCGGAGACACTAAAAGCACCATAGTAGAACACAGATGAAGCTTCTAAGTTGATGTAATAGCCAGTAAGAAGTAGTACAATTCAAGTTTTAGGTATCGATTATTGACTTTTTAGCTGGCTTTGGTGCCTTGGACAAGAGCTAGGACCTTAAGATTCTGCATGAAAGGGGACTAGCAGCCGAGTTGCACGGGAGAATGTGAAAAGTGTTCATACGTAGTAAAAACCTGAGAAATCGGTCCGTTTTCGTCATTAGTTATCGAATCGACTTCAAGCCAGATCGTCACATTGGCTGCTTTTCTCTCTGAAAAAGTTGTACTTATCGTCTGCAAAGCTATGTCGCGTGCTGCGGTATGCGGACACACTAAAAGCACCATAGTAGAACACAGATGAAGCTTCTAAGTTGATGTAATAGCCAGTAAGAAGTAGTACAATTCAAGTTTTAGGTATCGATTATTGACTTTTTACCCTTCTTTGGTGCCTTGGACATGAGCTAGGAAATTAAGATTTTGCATGAAAGAGGATTAGCAGCCGAGTTACACGGGAGAATGTGAAAAGTGTTCATATGCAGTAAAAACCTGAGAAATCGGTCCGTTTTCGTCATTTGTTATCGAACCGACTTAAAGCCAGATCGTCACATTGGCCGCTCTTCTCTCTGAAACGGTTGTACTTATCGTCTGCAAAGCTATGTCGCGTGCTGCGGTATGCTGAGACACTAAAAGCACCATAGTAGAACACAGATGAAGCTTCTAAGTTGATGTAATACAAAGGAAGAAGTAGTACAATTCAAGTTTTAGGTATCGATTATTGACTTTTTAGCTGGCTTTGGTGCCTTGGACATGAGCTAGGACCTTAACATTCTGCATGAAAGGAGGACTAGCAGCCGATTTGCACGGGAGAATGTGAAAAGTCTTCACATGTAGTAAAAACCCGAGAAATCCGTCCGTATTCGTCATTTGTTATCGATTCGACTTAAAGCCAGATCGTCACATTGCCCGCTCTTCTCTCTGAAACGGTTGTACATATCGACTGCAAAACTATGTCGCGTGCTGCGGTATGCGGAGACACTAAATTCACCATAGTAGAACACAGATGAAGCTTCTAAGTTGATGTAATAGCCAGTAAGAAGTAGTACAATTCAAGTTTTAGGTATTGAATATTGAATTTTTAGCTGGCTTTGGTGCCTTGGACATGAGCTAGGACCTTAATATTCTGCATGAACGGAGGACTAGCATCCGAGTTGCACGGGAGAATGTGAAAAGTGTTCAAATGTAGTAAAAACCTGAGAAATCCGTCCGTTTTCGTCACTTGTTATCGAATCGACTTAAAGCCTGATCGTCACATTGGCCGCTCTTCTCTCTGAAACGGTTGTACTTATCGTCTGCAAAGCTATGTCGCGTGCTGCGGTATGCGGAGACACTAAATGCACCATAGTAGAACACAGATGAAGCTTCTAAGTTGATGTAATAGCCAGTAAGAAGTAGTACAATTCAAGTTTTAGGTATCGATTATTGACTTTTTAGCTATCTTTGGTGCCTTGCACATGAGCTAGGACCTTAATATTCTGCATGAACGGAGGACTAGCATCCGAGTTGCACGGGAGAATGTGAAAAGTGTTCATATGTAGTAAAAACCTGAGACATCCGTCCGTTTTCGTCATTTGTTATCGAATCGACTTAAAGCCAGATCGTCACATTGGCCGCTCTTCTCTCTGAAACGGTTGTACTTGTCGTTTGCAAAGCTATGTGGCGTTCTGCGGTATGCGGAGACAGTAAAAGCACCATAGTAGAACACAGATGATGCTTCTAAGTTGATGTAATAGCCAGTAAGGTATAGTACAATTCAAGTTTTGGGTATCGATTATTGATTTTAGCTGGCTTTGGTGCCTTGGACAAGAGCTAGGACCTTAAGATTCTGCATGAAAGAGGACTAGCAGCCGAGTTGCACGGGAGAATGTGAAAAGTGTTCATACGTAGTAAAAACCTGAGAAATCGGTCCGTTTTCGTCATTAGTTATCGAATCGACTTAAAGCCAGATCGTCACATTGGCCGCTCTTCTCTCTGAAACGGTTGTACTTATCGTCTGCAAAGCTATGTCGCGTGCTGCGGTATGCTGAGACACTAAAAGCACCATAGTAGAACACAGATGAAGCTTCTAAGTTGGTGTAATAGCCAGGAAGAAGTAGTACAATTCAAGTTTTAGGTATCGATTATTGACTTTTTAGCTGGCTTTGGTGCCTTGGACATGAGCTAGGACCTTATGATTCTACATGAAAAGAGGACTAGCACCGATTTGCACGGGAGAATGTGAAAAGTGTTCATATGTAATAAAAACCTGAGATATCCGTCGGTTTCGTCATTTGTTATTGAATCGACTTAAAGCTAGATCGTCATATTGGCCGCTCTTCTCTCTGAAACGGTTGTACTTATCGATTGCAAAGCTATGTCGCGTGCTGCGGTATGCGGAGACACTAAAAGCACCATAGTAGAACACAGATGAAGCTTCTAAGTTGATGTAATAGCCAGTAAGAAGTAGTACAATTCAAGTTTTAGGTATCGATTATTGACTTTTTAGTTGGCTTTGGTGCCTTGGACATGAGCTAGGACCTTATGATTCTGCATGAAAGGAGGGCTGGCTGCCGATTTGCACGAGAGAATGTGAAAAGTGTTCATATGTAGTGAAAAACTGAGAAGTCGGTCCGTTTTCGTCATTTGTTATCGAATCGACTTCAAGCCAGATCGTCACATTGGCCGCTCTTATCTCTGAAACGGTAGTACTTATCGTCTGCAAAGCTATGTCGCGTGCTGCGGTATGCGGAGACACTAAAAGCACCATAGTAGAACACAGATGAAGCTTCTAAGTTGATGTAATAGCCAGTAAGAAGTAGTACAATTCAAGTTTTAGGTATTGAATATTGACTTTTTAGCTGGCTTTGGAGCCTTGGACATGAGCTAGGACCTTAAGATTCTGCATGAAAGGAGGACGAGGAGCCACGTTCACGGGAGAATGTGAAAAATGTTAATATGTAGTCAAAACCTGAGACATCCGTCCGTTTACGTCATTTGTTATCGAATCTACTTAAAGCCAGATCGTCACATTGGCCGCTCTTCTCTCTGAAACGGTTGTACTTATCGTCTGCAAAGCTATGTCGCGTGCTGCGGTATGCGGAGACAGTAAAAGCACCATAGTAGAACACAGATGAAGCTTCTAAGTTGATGTAATAGCCAGTAAGAAGTAGTACAATTCAAGTTATAGGTATCGATTATTGACTTTTTAGCTGGCTTTGGTGCCTTGGACATGAGCTAGGACCTTATGATTCTGCATGAAAGGAGGACTAGCAGCCGATTTGCACGGGAGAATGTGAAAAGTGTTCATATGTAGTAAAAACCTGAGAAATCCGTCCGTTTTCGTCATTTGTTATCGAATCGACTTAAAGCCAGATCGTCACATTGGCCGCTCTTATCTCTGAAACGGTAGTACTTATCGTCTGCAAAGCTATGTCGCGTGCTGCGGTATGCGGACACACTAAAAGCACCATATTAGAACACAGATGAAGCTTATGAGTTGATGTAATAGCCAGTAAGAAGTAGTACAATTCAAGTTTTAGGTATCGGTTATTGACTTTTTACCCTTCTTTGGTGCCTTGGACATGAGCTAGGAAATTAAGATTTTGCATGAAGGAGGACTAGCAGCCGAGTTGCACGGGAGAATGTGAATATTGTTCATATGTAGTAAAAACCTGAGACATCCGTCCGTTTTCGTCATTTGTTATCGAATCGACTTCAAGCCAGATCGTCACATTGGCCGCTCTTCTCTCTGAAACGGTTGTACTTATCGTCTGCAAAGCTATGTGGCGTTCTGCGGTATGCGGAGACAGTAAAAGCACCATATTAGAACACAGATGATGCTTCTAAGTTGATGTAATAGCCAGTAAGATATAGTACAATTCAAGTTTTAGGTATCGATTATTGACTTTTTAGCTGGCTTTCGTGCCTTGGACATGAGCTAGAACCTTAAGAATCTGCATGAAAGGAGGACTGGCAGCCGATTTGCACGGGAGAATGTGAAAAGTGTTCATATGTAGTAAAAACCTGAGAAATCCGTCCGTTTTCGTCATTTGTTATCGAATCGACTTAAAGCCAGATCGTCACATTGGCCGCTCTTCTCTCTGAAACGGTTGTACTTATCGATTGCAAAGCTATGTCGCGTGCTGCGGTATGCGGACACACTAAAAGCACCATAGTAGAACACAGATGAAGCTTCTAAGTTGATGTAATAGCCAGTAAGAAGTAGTACAATTCAAGTTTTAGGTATCGATTATTGACTTTTTAGCTGGCTTTGGTGCCTTGGACATGAGCTAGGACCTTAAGATTCTGCATGAAAGAAGGACTAGCAGCCGAGTTGCACGGGAGAATGTGAAAAGTGTTCAAATGTAGTAGAAACCTGAGAAATCCGTCCGTTTTCGTCATTAGTTATCGAATCGACTTAAAGCCAGATCGTCACATTGGCCGCTCTTCTCTCTGAAACGGTTGTACTTATCGATTGCAAAGCTATGTCGCGTGCTGCGGTATGCGGAGACACTAAAAGCACCATAGTAGTACACAGATGAAGCTTCTAAGTTGATGTAATAGCCAGTAAGAAGTAGTACAATTCAAGTTTTAGGTTTTCAATATTGAATTTTTAGCTGGCTTTGGTGCCTTGGACATGACCTAGGACCTTAAGATTCTGCATGAAAGGAGGACTAGCAGCCCTGTTGCACGGGAGAATGTGAAAAGTGTTCATATGTAGTAAAAACCTGAGAAATCTGTCCGTTTTCGTCATTTGTTATCGAATCGACTTAAAGCCAGATCGTCACATTGGCCGCTCTTCTCTCTGAAACGGTTGTACTTATCGTCTGCAAAGCTATGTCGCGTACTGCGGTATGCGGAGACAGTAAAAGCACCATAGTAGAACACAGATGATGCTTCTAAGTTGATGTAATAGCCAGTAAGATATAGTACAATTCAAGTTTTAGGTATCGATTATTGACTTTTTAGCTGGCTTTGGTGCCTTGGACAAGAGCTAGGACCTTAAGATTCTGCATGAAAGAGGACTAGCAGCCGAGTTGCACGGGAGAATGTGAAAAGTGTTCATACGTAGTAAAAACCTGAGAAATCGGTCCGTTTTCGTCATTAGTTATCGAATCGACTTCAAGCCAGATCGTCACATTGGCTGCTCTTCTCTCTGAAAAAGTTGTACTTATCGTCTGCAAAGCTATGTCGCGTGCTGCGGTATGCGGACACACTAAAAGCACCATAGTAGAACACAGATGAAGCTTCTTAGTTGATGTAATAGCCAGTAAGAAGTAGTACAATTCAAGTTTTAGGTATCGATTATTGACTTTTTACCCTTCTTTGGTGCCTTGGACATGAGCTAGGAAATTAAGATTTTGCATGAAAGAGGATTAGCAGCCGAGTTGCACGGGAGAATGTGAAAAGTGTTCATATGTAGTAAAAACCTGAGACATCCGTCCGTTTTCGTCATTTGTTATCGAATCGACTTAAAGCCAGATCGTCACATTGGCCGCTCTTCTCTCTGAAACGGTTGTACTTGTCGTTTGCAAAGCTATGTGGCGTTCTGCGGTATGCGGAGACAGTAAAAGCACCATAGTAGAACACAGATGATGCTTCTAAGTTGATGTAATAGCCAGTAAGATATAGTACAATTCAAGTTTTGGGTATCGATTATTGACTTTTTAGCTGGCTTTGGTGCCTTGGACATGAGCTAGGACCTTAAGATTCTGCATGAAAGGAGGACTAGCAGCCGAGTTGCACGGGAGAATGTGAAAAGTGTTCATATTTAGTAAAAACCTGAGAAATCCGTCCGTTTTCGTCATTTGTTATCGAATCGACTTTAAACCAGATCGTCACATTGGCCGCTCTTCTCTCCGAAACACTTGTACTTATCGCCTGCAAAGCTATGTCGAGTGCTACGGTATGCGGAGACACTAAAAGCACCATAGTAGAACACAGATGAAGTTTCTAAGTTGATGTAATAGCCAGTAAGAAGTAGTACAATTCAAGTTTTAGGTATCGATTATTGACTTTTTAGCTGGCTTTGGTGCCTTGGACAAGAGCTAGGACCTTAAGATTCTGCATGAAAGAGGACTAGCAGCCGAGTTGCACGGGAGAATGTGAAAAGTGTTCATACGTAGTAAAAACCTGAGAAATCGGTCCGTTTTCGTCATTAGTTATCGAATCGACTTCAAGCCAGATCGTCACATTGGCTGCTCTTCTCTCTGAAAAAGTTGTACTTATCGTCTGCAAAGCTATGTCGCGTGCTGCGGTATGCGGACACACTAAAAGCACCATAGTAGAACACAGATGAAGCTTCTAAGTTGATGTAATAGCCAGTAAGAAGTAGTACAATTCAAGTTTTAGGTATCGATTATTGACTTTTTACCCTTCTTTGGTGCCTTGGACATGAGCTAGGAAATTAAGATTTTGCATGAGAGAGGATTAGCAGCCGAGTTACACGGGAGAATGTGAAAAGTGTTCATATGCAGTAAAAACCTGAGAAATCGGTCCGTTTTCGTCATTTGTTATCGAACCGACTTAAAGCCAGATCGTCACATTGGCCGCTCTTCTCTCTGAAACGGTTGTACTTATCGTCTGCAAAGCTATGTCGCGTGCTGCGGTATGCTGAGACACTAAAAGCACCATAGTAGAACACAGATGAAGCTTCTAAGTTGATGTAATAGCCAGGAAGAAGTAGTACAATTCAAGTTTTAGGTATCGATTATTGACTTTTTAGCTGGCTTTGGTGCCTTGGACATGAGCTAGGACCTTATGATTCTACATGAAAAGAGGACTAGCACCGATTTGCACGGGAGAATGTGAAAAGTGTTCATATGTAATAAAAACCTGAGATATCCGTCGGTTTCGTCATTTGTTATTGAATCGACTTAAAGCTAGATCGTCATATTGGCCGCTCTTCTCTCTGAAACGGTTGTACTTATCGATTGCAAAGCTATGTCGCGTGCTGCGGTATGCGGAGACACTAAAAGCACCATAGTAGAACACAGTTGAAGCTTCTAAGTTGATGTAATAGCCAGTAAGAAGTAGTACAATTCAAGTTTTAGGTATCGATTATTGACTTTTTAGCTGGCTTTGGTGCCTTGGACATGAGTTAGGACCTTAAGATTCTGCATGAAAGGAGGGCTAGCTGCCGATTTGCACGAGAGAATGTGAAAAGTGTTCATATGTAGTGAAAAACTGAGAAGTCGGTCCGTTTTCGTCATTTGTTATCGAATCGACTTCAAGCCAGATCGTCACATTGGCCGCTCTTATCTCTGAAACGGTAGTACTTATCGTCTGCAAAGCTATGTCGCGTGCTGCGGTATGCGGAGACACTAAAAGCACCATAGTAGAACACAGATGAAGCTTCTAAGTTGATGTAATAGCCAGTAAGAAGTAGTACAATTCAAGTTTTAGGTATCGATTATTGACTTTTTAGCTGGCTTTGGTGCCTTGGACATGAGCTAGGACCTTAAGATTCTGCATGAAAGGAGGACTAGCAGCCGAGTTGCACGGGAAAATGTGAAAAGTGTTCAAATGTAGTAAAAACCCGATAAATCCGTCCGTTTTCGTCATTTGTTATCGAATCGACTTAAAGCCAGATCGTCACATTGGCCGCTCTTCTCTCTGAAACACTTGTACTTATCGTCTGCAAAGCTATGTCGAGTGCTGCGGTATGCTGAGACACTAAAAGCACCATAGTAGAACACAGATGAAGCTTCTAAGTTGATGTAATAGCCAGTAAGAAGTAGTACAATTCAAGTTTTAGGTATTGAATATTGACTTTTTAGCTGGCTTTGGAGCCTTGGACATGAGCTAGGACCTTAAGATTCTGCATGAAAGGAGGACGAGGAGCCACGTTTACGGGAGAATGTGAAAAGTGTTAATATGTAGTAAAAACCTGAGACATCCGTCCGTTTACGTCATTTGTTATCGAATCTACTTAAAGCCAGATCGTCACATTGGCTGCTCTTCTCTCTGAAACGGTTGTACTTATCGTCTGCAAAGCTATGTCGCGTGCTGCGGTATGCGGAGACAGTAAAAGCACCATAGTAGAACACAGATGAAGCTTCTAAGTTGATGTAATAGAAACTAAGAAGTAGTACAATTCAAGTTATAGGTATCGATTATTGACTTTTTAGCTGGCTTTGGTGCCTTGGACATTAGCTAGGATCTTAAGCTTCTGCATGAAAGGAGGATTAGCAGCGGAGTTGCACGGGAGAATATGAAAAGTGTTCATATGTAGTAAAAACCTAGAAATCCGTCCGTTTTCGTCATTTGTTATCGAATCTTCTTAAAGCCAGATCGTCACATTGGCCGCTCTTCTCTCTGAAACGGTTGTACTTATCGTCTGAAAAGCTATGTCGCGTGCTGCGGTATTCTGAGACACTAAAAGCACCATAGTAGAACACAGATGAAGCTTCTAAGTTGATGTAATAGCCAGTAAGAAGTAGTACAATTCAAGTTTTAGGTATCGATTATTGACTTTTTAGCTGGCTTTGGTGCCTTGGACATGAGCTAGGACCTTATGATTCTGCATGAAAGGAGGACTAGCAGCCGATTTGCACGGGAGAATGTGAAAAGTGTTCATATGTAGTAAAAACCTGAGAAATCCGTCCGTTTTCGTCATTTGTTATCGAATCGACGTAAAGCCAGATCGTCACATTGGCCGCTCTTCTCTCTGAAACGCTTGTACTTATCGTCTGCAAAGCTATGTCGCGTGCTGCGGAATGCGGAGACACTAAAAGCACCATAGTAGAACACAGATGAAGCTTCTAAGTTGATGTAATAACCAGTAAGAAGTAGTACAACTCAAGTTTTAGGTATCGATTATTGACTTTTTAGCTGGCTTTGGTGCCTCGGACATGAGCTAGGACCTTAAGATTCTGCATGTAAGGAGGACTAGCAGCCGAGTTACACGGGAGAATGTGAAAAGTGTTCATATGTAGTAAAAACCTGAGAAATCCGTCCGTTTTCGTCATTTGTTATCGAATCGACTTAAAGCCAGATCGTCTCATTGGCCGCTCTTCTCTCTGAAAAAGTTGTACTTATCGTCTGCAAAGCTATGTCGCGTGCTGCGGTATGCGGACACACTAAAAGCACCATAGTAGAACAGAGATGACGCTTCTAAGTTGATGTAATAGCCAGTAAGAAGTAGTACAATTAAAGATTTAGGTATCGGCTATTGACTTTTTACCCTTCTTTGGTGCCTTGAGCATGAGCTAGGAAATTAAGATATTGCATGAAAGGAGGACTAGCAGCCGAGTTGCACGGGAGAATGTGAATAGTGTTCATATGTAGTAAAAACCTGAGAAATCGGTCCGTTTTCGTCATTTGTTATCTAACCGACTTAAAGCCAGATCGTCACATTGCCCGCTCTTCTCTCTGAAACGGTTGTACTTATCGTCTGCAAAGCTATGTCGCGTGCTGCGGTATGCTGAGACACTAAAAGCACCATAGTAGAACACAGATGAAGCTTCTAAGTTGATGTAATAGCCAGGAAGAAGTAGTACAATTCAAGTTTTAGGTATTGAATATTGACTTTTTAGCTGGCTTTGGTGCCTTGGACATGAGCTAGGACCTTAAGATTCTGCATGAAAGGAGGACGAGGAGCCAAGTTGCACGGGAGAATGTGAAAAGTGTTCATATGTAGTAAAAACCTGAGAAATCCGTCCATTTTCCTCATTTGTTATCGAATCGACTTAAAGCCAGATCGTCACATTCGTCGCTCTTCTCTCTGAAACACTTGTACTTATCGTCTGCAATGCTATGTCGCGTGCTGCGGTATGCTGAGACACTAAACGCACCATAGTAGAACACAGATGAAGCTTCTAAGTTGATGTAATAGCCAGTAAGAAGTAGTACAATTCAAGTTTTAGGTATTGAATATTGACTTTTTAGCTGGCTTTGGTGCCTTGGACATGAGCTAGGACCTTAAGATTCTGCATGAAAGGAGGACGAGGAGCCAAGTTGCACGGGAGAATGTGAAAAGTGTTCATATGTAGTAAAAACCCGAGAAATCGGTCCGTTTTCGTCATTTGTTATCGAATCGACTTAAAGCCAGATCGTCTCATTGGCCGCTCTTCTCTCTGAAACGGTTGTACTTATCGTCTGCAAAGCTATGTGGCGTTCTGCGGTATGCGGAGACAGTAAAAGCACCATAGTAGAACACAGATAAAGCTTCTAAGTTGATGTAATAGCCAGTAAGAAGTAGTATAATTCAAGTTTTAGGTATCGATTATTGACTTTTTAGCTGGCTTTGGTGCCTTGGACATGAGCTAGGACCTTAAGATTCTGCATGAAAGGAGGACTAGCAGCCGAGTTGCACGGGAGAATGTGAAAAGTGTTCACATGTAGTAAAAACCTGAGAAATCCGTCCGTTTTCGTCATTTGTTATCGAATCGACTTAAAGCCAGATCGTCACATTGGCCGCTCTTCTCTCTGAAACACTTGTACTTATCGTCTGCAAAGCTATGTCGCGTGCTGCGGTATGCGGAGACACTAAAAGCACCATAGTAGAACACAGATGAAGCTTCTAAGTTGATGTAATAGCCAGTAAGAAGTAGTACAATTCAAGTTTTAGATATCGTTTATTGACTTTTTAGCTGGCTTTGGTGCCTTGGACATGAGCTAGGACCTTAACATTCTGCATGAAAGGAGGACTAGCAGCCGAGTTGCACGGGAGAATGTGAAAAGTGTTCATATGTAGTAAAAACCTGAGAAATCCGTACGTTTTCGTCATTTGTTATAGAATCGACTTAAAGCCAGATCGTCACATTGGCCGCTCTTCTCTCTGAAACACTTGTACTTATCGTCTGCAAAGCTATGTCGCGTGCTGCTGTATGCTGAGACACTAAAAGCACCATAGTAGAACACAGATGAAGCTTCTAAGTTGATGTAATAGCCAGTAAGAAGTAGTACAATTCAAGTTTTAGGTATTGAATATTGACTTTTTAGCTGGCTTTGGTGCCTTGGACATGAGCTAGGACCTTAAGATTCTGCATGAAAGGAGGACGAAGAGCCAAGTTGAACGGGAGAATGTGAAAAGTGTTCATATGTAGTAAAAACCTGAGTAATCGGTCCGTTTTCGTCACTTGTTATCGAATCGACTTAAAACCAGATCGTCTCATTGGCCGCTCTTCTCTCTGAAACGGTTGTACTTATCGTCTGCAAAGCTATGTCGCGTGCTGCGGTATGCGGAGACACTAAAATCACCATAGTAGAACACAGATGAAGCTTACAAGTTGATGTAATAGCCAGTAAGAAGTAGTACAATTCAAGTTTTATGTATCGATTATTGACTTTTCAGCTGGCTTTGGTACCTTGGACATGAGCTAGGACCTTAAGATTCTGCATGAAAGGAGGACTAGCAGCCGAGTTTCACGGGAGAATGTGAAAAATGTTCATATGTAGAAAAAACCTGAGACATCCGTCCGTTTACGTCATTTGTTATCGAATCTACTTAAAGCCAGATCGTCACATTGGCCGCTCTTCTCTCTGAAACGGTTGTACTTTACGTCTGCAAAGCTATGTCGCGTGCTGCGGTATGCGGAGACAGTAAAAGCTCCATAGTAGAACACAGATGAAGCTTCTAAGTTGATGTAATAGCCAGTAAGAAATAGTACAATTCAAGTTTTAGGTATCGATTATTGACTTTTTAGCTGTCTTTGGTGCCTTGGACATGAGCTAGGACCTTAAGCTTCTGCATGAAAGGAGGATTAGCAGCGGAGTTGCACGGGAGAATATGAAAAGTGTTCATATGTAGTAAAAACCTAGAATTCCGTCCGTTTTCGTCATTTGTTATCGAATCTTCTTCAAGCCAGGTCGTCACATTGGCCGCTCTTCTCTCTGAAACGGTTGTACTTATCGTCTGCAAAACTATGTAGCGTGCTGCGGTATGCGGACGCACTAAAAGCACCATAGCAGAACACAGATGAAGCTTCTAAGTTGATGTAATAGCCAGTAAGAAATAGTACAATTAAAGTTTTAGGTATCGGTTATTGAGTTTTTACCCTTCTTTGGTGCCTTGAACATGAGCTAGGAAATTAAGATTTTGCATGAAAGGAGGACTAGCAGCCGAGTTGCACGGGAGAATGTGAAAGGGTTCACATGTAGTAAAAACCTGAGACATCCGTCCGTTTTCGTCATTTGTTATCGAATCGACTTAAAGCCAGATCGTCACATTGGCCGCTCTTTTCTCTGAAACGGTTGTACTTATCGCCTGCAAAGCTATGTCGCGTGCTGCGGTATGCGGAGACACTAAAATCACCATAGTAGAACACAGCTGAAGCTTCTAAGTTGATGTAATAGCCAGTAAGATGTAGGACAATTTAAGTTTTAGGTATTGAATATTGACTTTTTAGCTGGATTTGGTGCCTTGGACATGAGCTAGGACCTTAAGATTCTGCATGAAAGGAGGACGAGGAGCCAAGTTGCACGGGAGAATGTGAAAAGTGTTCATATGTGGTAAAAACCCGAGAAATCGGTCCGTTTTCGTGATTTGTTATCGAATCGACTTAAAGCCAGATCGTCTCGTTGGTCGCTCTTCTCTCTGAAACGGTTGTACTTATCGTCTGCAAAGCTATGTCGCGTGCTGCGGTTTGCGGAGACACTAAAATCACCACAGTAGAACACAGATGAAGCTTATAAGTTGATGTAATAGCCAGTAAGAAGTAGTACAACTCAAGTTTTAGGTATCGATTATCGACTTTTTAGCTTGCTTTGGTACCTTGGACATGAGCTAGGACCTTAAGATTCTGCATGAAAGGAGGACTAGCTGCCGAGTTGCACGGGAGAATGTGAAAAATGTTCATATGTAGTAAAAATCTGAGACATCCGTCCGTTTACGTCATTTGTTATCGAATATACTTAAAGCCAGATCGTCACATTGGCCGCTCTTCTCTCCGAAACGGTTGTACTTATCGTCTGCAAAGCTATGTCGCGTGCTGCGGTATGCGGAGACACTAAAAGCACCATAGTAGAACACAGATGAAGCTTCTAAGTTGATGTAATAGCCAGTAAGAAGTAGTACAATTCAAGTTTTAGGTATCGGTTATTGACTTTTTAACCCTTCTTTGGTGCCTTGGACATCAGCTAGGAAATTAAGATTTTGCATGAAAGGAGGACTAGCAGCCGAGTTGCACGGGAGAATGTGAATAGTGTTCATATGTAGTAAAAACCTGAGACATCCGTCCGTTTTCGTCATTTGTTATCGAATCGACTTAAAGCCAGATCGTCACATTGGCCGCTCTTCTCTCTGAAACGGTTGTACTTATCGTCTGCAAAGCTATGTGGCGTTCTGCGGTATGCGGTGACAGCAAAAGCACCATAGTAGAACACAGATGATGCTTCTAAGTTGATGTAATAGCCAGTAAGAAGTAGTACAATTCAAGTTTTAGGTATCGATTATTGACTTTTTAGCTGGCTTTGGTGCCTTGGACATGAGCTAGGACCTTAAGATTCTGCATGTAAGGAGGACTAGCAGCCGAGTTGCACGGGGGGATGTGAAAAGTGTTCATATGTAGTAAAAACCTGAGAAATCCGTCCGTTTTCGTCATTTGTTATCGAATCGACTTAAAGCCAGATCGTCTCATTGGCCGCTCTTCTCTCTGAAACGGTTGTACTTATCGATTGCAAAGCTATGTCGCGTGCTGCGGTATGCGGAGACACTAAAAGCACCATAGTAGAACACAGATGAAACTTCTAAGTTGATGTAATAGCCAGTAAGAAGTAGTACAATTCAAGTTTTAGTTATCGATTATTGACTTTTCAGCTGGCTTTGGTACCTTGGACATGAGCTAGGACCTTAAGATTCTGCATGAAAGGAGGACTAGCAGCCGAGTTGCACGGGAGAATGTGAAAAATGTTCATATGTAGTAAAAACCTGAGACATCCGTCCGTATACGTCATTTGTTATCGAATCTACTTAAAGCCAGATCGTCACATTGGCCGCTCTTCTTCTCTGAAACGGTTGTACTTATCGTGTGCAAACCTATGTCGCGTATTGCGGTATGCGGAGACAGTAAAAACACCATAGTAGAACACAGATGAAGCTTCTAATTTGATGTAATAGCCAGTAAGAAGTAGTACAATTCAAGTTTTAGGTATCGATTATTGACTTTTTAGCTGGCTTTGGTGCCTTGGACATGAGCTAGGACCTTAACATTCTGCATGAAAGGAGGACTACCAGCCGATTTGCATGCGAGAATGTGAAAAGTGTTTATATGTAGTAAAAAAATGAGAAATCCGTCCGTTTTCGTCATTTGTTATCGAATCGACTTAAAGCCAGATCGTCACATTGGCCGCTCTTCTCTCTGAACACTTGTACTTATCGTCTGCAAAGCTATGTCGCGTGCTGCGGTATGCGGACACACTAAGAGCACCATAGTAGAACACAGATGAAGCTTCTAAGTTGATGTAATAGCCAGTAAGAAGTAGTACAATTCAAGTTTTAGGTATCGGTTATTGACTTTTTACCCTTCTTTGGTGCCTTGGACATGAGCTAGGAAATTAAGATTTTGCATGAAGGAGGAATAGCAGCCGAGTTGCACGGGAGAATGTGAATATTGTTCATATGTAGTAAAAACCTGAGACATCCGTCCGTTTTCGTCATTTGTTATCGAATCGACTTAAAGCCAGATCGTCACATTGGCCGCTCTTCTCTCTGAAACGGTTGTACTTATCGTCTGCAAAGCTATGTGGCGTTCTGCGGTATGCGGAGACAGTAAAAGCACCATATTAGAACACAGATGATGCTTCTAAGTTCATGTAATAGCCAGTAATATATAGTACAATTCAAGTTTTAGGTATCGATTATTGACTTTTTAGCTGGCTTTGGTGCCTTGGACATGAGCTAGGACCTTAAGAATCTGCATGAAAGGAGGACTGGCAGCCGATTTGCACGGGAGAATGTGAAAAGTGTTCATATGTAGTAAAAACCTGAGAAATCCGTCCGTTTTCGTCATTTGTTATCGAATCGACTTAAAGCCAGATCGTCACATTGGCCGCTCTTCTCTCTGAAACGGTTGTACTTATCGATTGCAAAGCTATGTCGCGTGCTGCGGTATGCGGACACACTAAAAGCACCATAGTAGAACACAGATGAAGCTTCTAAGTTGATGTAATAGCCAGTAAGAAGTAGTACAATTCAAGTTTTAGGTATCGATTATTGACTTTTTAGCTGGCTTTGGTGCCTTGGACATGAGCTAGGACCTTAAGATTCTGCATGAAAGAAGGACTAGCAATCGAGTTGCACGGGAGAATGTGAAAAGTGTTCAAATGTAGTAGAAACCTGAGAAATCCGTCCGTTTTCGTCATTAGTTATCGAATCGACTTGAAGCCAGATCGTCACATTGGCCTCTCTTCTCTCTGAAAAAGTTGTACTTATCGTCTGCAAAGCTATGTCGCGTGCTGCGGTATGCGGACACACTAAAAGCACCATAGTAGAACACAGATGAAGCTTCTAAGTTGATGTAATAGTCAGTAAGAAGTAGTACAATTAAAGTTTTAGGTATCGGTTATTGACTTTTTACCCTTCATTGGTGCTTTGGACATGAGCTAGGAAATTAAGATTTTGCATGAAGGATGAAGAGCAGCCGAGTTGCACGGGAGAATGTGAAAAGTGTTCATATGTAGTAAAAACCTGAGAAATCCGTCCGTTTTCGTCATTTGTTGTCGAATCGACTTAAAGCCAGATCGTCACATTGGCCGCTCTTCTCCCTGAAACGGTTGTATTTATCGATTGCAAAGCTATGTCGCGTGCTGCGGTATGCGGAGACACTAAAAGCACCATAGTAGAACACAGATGAAGCTTCTAAGTTGATGTAATACAAAGGAAGAAGTAGTACAATTCAAGTTTTAGGTATCGATTATTGACTTTTTAGCTGGCTTTGGTGCCTTGGACATGAGCTAGGACCTTAACATTCTGCATGAAAGGAGGACTAGCAGCCGATTTGCACGGGAGAATGTGAAAAGCCTTCACATGTAGTAAAAACCCGAGAAATCCGTCCGTATTCGTCATTTGTTATCGAATCGACTTAAAGCCAGATCGTCACATTGGCCGCTCTTCTCTCTGAAACGGTTGTACTTATCGACTGCAAAACTATGTCGCGTGCTGCGGTATGCGGAGACACTAAATTCACCATAGTAGAACACAGATGAAGCTTCTAAGTTGATGTAATAGCCAGTAAGAAGTAGTACAATTCAAGTTTTACGTATTGAATATTGAATTTTTAGCTGGCTTTGGTGCCTTGGACATGAGCTAGGACCTTAATATTCTGCATGAACGGAGGACTAGCATCCGAGTTGCACGGGAGAATGTGAAAAGTGTTCAAATGTAGTAAAAACCTGAGAAATCCGTCCGTTTTCGTCACTTGTTATCGAATCGACTTAAAGCCTGATCGTCACATTGGCCGCTCTTCTCTCTGAAACGGTTGTACTTATCGTCTGCAAAGCTATGTCGCGTGCTGCGGTATGCGGAGACACTAAAAGCACCATAGTAGAACACAGATGAAGCTTCTAAGTTCATGTAATAGCCAGTAAGAAGTAGTACAATTCATGTTTTAGGTATCGATTATTGACTTTTTAGCTATCTTTGGTGCCTTGCACATGAGCTAGGACCTTAAGATTCTGCATGAACGGAGGATTAGCAGCGGAGTTGCACGGGAGAATGTGAAAAGTGTTCATATGTAGTAAAAACCTGAGAAATCCGTCCGTTTTCGTCATTTGTTATCGAATCAACTTAAAGCTAGATCGTCACATTGGCAGCTCTTCTCTCTGAAACGGTTGTACTTATCGTCTGCAAAGCTATGTCGCGTGCTGCGGTATGCTGAGACACTATGAGCACCATAGTAGAACACAGATGAAGCTTCTAAGTTGATGTAATTTCCAGTAAGAAGTAGTACAATTCAAGTTTTAGGTATTCAATATTGAATTTTTAGCTGGCTTTGGTGCCTTGGACATGACCTAGGACCTTAAGATTCTGCATGAAAGGAGGACTAGCAGCCCTGTTGCACGGGAGAATGTGAAAAGTGTTCATATGTAGTAAAAACCTGAGAAATCCGTCCGTTTTCGTCATTTGTTATCGAATCGACTTAAAGCCAGATCGTCACATTGGCCGCTCTTCTCTCTGAAACGGTTGTACTTATCGTCTGCAAAGCTATGTCGCGTACTGCGGTATGCGGAGACAGTAAAAGCACCATAGTAGAACACAGATGATGCTTCTAAGTTGATGTAATAGCCAGTAAGATATAGTACAATTCAAGTTTTAGGTATCGATTATTGACTTTTTAGCTGGCTTTGGTGCCTTGGACATGAGCTAGGACCTTAAGATTCTGCATGAAAGGAGGACTGGCAGCCGATTTGCACGGGAGAATGTGAAAAGTGTTCATATGTAGTAAAAACCTGAGAAATCCGTCCGTTTTCGTTATTTGTTATCGAATCGACTTAAAGCCAGATCGTCACATTGGCTGCTCTTCTCTCTGAAAAAGTTGTACTTATCGTCTGCAAAGCTATGTCGCTTGCTGCGGTATGCGAACACACTAAAAGCACCATAGTAGAACACAGATGAAGCTTCTAAGTTGATGTAATAGCCAGTAAGAAGTAGTACAATTCAAGTTTTAGGTATCGATTATTGACTTTTTACCCTTCTTTGGTGCCTTGGACATGAGCTAGGAAATTAAGATTTTGCATGAAAGAGGATTAGCAGCCGAGTTGCACGGGAGAATGTGAAAAGTGTTCATATGTAGTAAAAACCTGAGACATCCGTCCGTTTTCGTCATTTGTTATCGAATCGACTTAAAGCCAGATCGTCACATTGGCCGCTCTTCTCTCTGAAACGGTTGTACTTGTCGTTTGCAAAGCAATGTGGCGTTCTGCGGTATGCGGAGACAGTAAAAGCACCATAGTAGAACACAGATGATGCTTCTAAGTTGATGTAATAGCCAGTAAGATATAGTACAATTCAAGTTTTGGGTATCGATTATTGACTTTTTAGCTGGCTTTGGTGCCTTGGACATGAGCTAGGACCTTAAGATTCTGCATGAAAGGAGGACTAGCAGCCGAGTTGCACGGGAGAATGTGAAAAGTGTTCATATTTAGTAAAAACCTGAGAAATCCGTCCGTTTTCGTCATTTGTTATCGAATCGACTTTAAGCCAGATCGTCACATTGGCCGCTCTTCTCTCCGAAACACTTGTACTTATCGTCTGCAAAGCTATGTCGAGTGCTACGGTATGCGGAGACACTAAAAACACCATAGTAGAACACAGATGAAGCTTCTAAGTTGATGTAATAGCCAGTAAGAAGTAGTACAATTCAAGTTTTAGGTATCGATTATTGACTTTTTAGCTGGCTTTGGTGCCTTGGACAAGAGCTAGGACCTTAAGATTCTGCATGAAAGAGGACTAGCAGCCGAGTTGCACGGGAGAATGTGAAAAGTGTTCATACGTAGTAAAAAACTGAGAAATCGGTCCGTTTTCGTCATTAGTTATCGAATCTACTTCAAGCCAGATCGTCACATTGGCTGCTCTTCTCTCTGAAAAAGTTGTACTTATCGTCTGCAAAGCTATGTCGCGTGCTGCGGTAGGCGGACACACTAAAAGCACCATAGTAGAACACAGATGAAGCTTCTAAGTTGATGTAATAGCCAGTAAGAAGTAGTACAATTCAAGTTTTAGGTATCGATTATTGACTTTTTACCCTTCTTTGGTGCCTTGGACATGAGCTAGGAAATTAAGATTTTGCATGAAAGAGGATTAGCAGCCGAGTTGCACGGGAGAATGTGAAAAGTTTTCATATGTAGTAAAAACCTGAGACATCCGTCCGTTTTCGTCATTTGTTATCGAATCGACTTAAAGCCAGATCGTCACATTGGCCGCTCTTCTCTCTGAAACGGTTGTACTTATCGTCTGCAAAGCTATGTGGCGTTCTGCGGTATGCTGATACACTAAAAGCACCATAGTAGAACACAGATGAAGCTTCTATGTTGATGTAATAGCCAGGAAGAAGTAGTACAATTCAAGTTTTAGGTATCGATTATTGACGTTTTAGCTGGCTTTGGTGCCTTGGACATGAGCTAATACCTTAACATTCTGCATGAAAATAGGAATAGCAGCCGATTTGCACGGGAGAATGTGAAAAGTGTTCATATGTAGTAAAAACCTGAGTAATCCGTCCGTTTTCGTCATTTGTTATCGAATCGACTTAAAGCCAGATCGTCACATTGGCCGCTCTTCTCTCTGAAACGGTTGTACTTATCGATTGCAAAGCTACGTCGCGTGCTGCGGTATGCGGAGACACTAAAAGCACCATAGTAGAACACAGATGAAACTTCTAAGTTGATGTAATAGCCAGTAAGAAGTAGTACAATACAAGTTTTAGTTATCGATTATTGACGTTTTAGCTGGCTTTGGTGCCTTGGACATGAGCTAGGACCTTAAGATTCTGCATGAAAGGAGGACTAGCAGCCTAGTTGCACGGGAAAATGTGAAAAGTGTTCAAATGTAGTAAAAACCTGAGAAATCCGTCCGTTTTCGTCATTTGTTATCGAATCGACTTAAAGTCAGATCGTCACATTGGCCGCTCTTCTCTCTGAAACGCTCGTAGTTATCGTCTGCAAAGCTATGTCGCGTGCTGCGGTATGCGGAGACACTAAAAGCACCATAGTAGAACACAGATGAAGCTTCTAAGTTGATGTAATAGCCAGTAAGAAGTAGTACAATTCAAGTTTTAGGTATCGATTATTGACTTTTTAGCTATCTTTGGTTCCTTGCACATGAGCTAGGACCTTAAGATTCTGCATGAACGGAGGATTAGCAGCGGAGTTGCACGGGAGAATGTGAAAAGTATGCATATGTAGTAAAAACCTGAGAAATCCGTCCGTTTTCGTCATTTGTTATCGAATCAACTTAAAGCTAGATCGTCACATTGGCCGCTCTTCTCTCTGAAACGGTTGTACTTATCGTCTGCAAAGCTATTTCGCGTGCTGCGGTATGCTGAGACACTATGAGCACCATAGTAGAACACAGATGAAGTTTCTAAGTTGATGTAATTTCCAGTAAGAAGTAGTACAATTCAAGTTTTAGGTATCGGTTATTGACTTTTTACCCTTCTTTGGTGCCTTGGACATCAGCTAGGAAATTAAGATTTTGCATGAAGGAGGACTAGCAGCCGAGTTGCACGGGAGAATGTGAATAGTGTTCATATGTAGTAAAAACCTGAGACATCAGTCCGTTTTCGTCATTTGTTATCGAATCGACTTAAAGCCAGATCGTCACATTGACCGCTCTTCTCTCTGAAACGGTTGTACTTATCGTCTGCAAAGCTATGTGGCGTTCTGCGGTATGCGGAGACAGTAAAAGCACCATAGTAGAACACAGATGATGCTTCTAAGTTGATGTAATAGCCAGTAAGATATAGTACAATTCAAGTTTTAGGTATCGATTATTGACTTTTTAGCTGGCTTTGGTGCCTTGGATATGAGCTAGGACCTTAAGATTCTGCATGAAAGGAGGACTGGAAGCCGATTTGCATGGGAGAATGTAAAAAGTGTTCATATGTAGTAAAAACCTGAGAAATCCGTCCGTTTTCGTTATTTGTTAGCGAATCGACTTCAAGCCAGATCGTCACATTGGCTGCTCTTCTCTCTGAAAAAGTTGTACTTATCGTCTGCAAAGCTATGTCGCGTGCTGCGGTAGGCGGACACACTAAAAGCACCATAGTAGAACACAGATGAAGCTTCTAAGTTGATGTAATAGCCAGTAAGAAGTAGTACAATTCAAGTTTTAGGTATCGATTATTGACTTTTTACCCTTCTTTGGTGCCTTGGACATGAGCTAGGAAATTAAGATTTTGCATGAAAGAGGATTAGCAGCCGAGTTGCACGGGAGAATGTGAAAAGTGTTCATATGTAGTAAAAACCTGAGACATCCGTCCGTTTTCGTCATTTGTTATCGAATCGACTTAAAGCCAGATCGTCACATTGGCCGCTCTTCTCTCTGAAACGGTTGTACTTATCGTCTGCAAAGCTATGTGGCGTTCTGCGGTATGCTGATACACTAAAAGCACCATAGTAGAACACAGATGAAGCTTCTATGTTGATGTAATAGCCAGGAAGAAGTAGTACAATTCAAGTTTTAGGTATCGATTATTGACCTTTTAGCTGGCTTTGGTGCCTTGGACATGAGCTAATACCTTAACATTCTGCATGAAAATAGGAATAGCAGCCGATTTGCACGGGAGAATGTGAAAAGTGTTCATATGTAGTAAAAACCTGAGTAATCCGTCCGTTTTCGTCATTTGTTATCGAATCGACTTAAAGCCAGATCGTCACATTGGCCGCTCTTCTCTCTGAAAAGGTTATACTTATCGATTGCAAAGCAACGTCGCGTGCTGCGGTATGCGGAGACACTAAAAGCACCATAGTAGAACACAGATGAAACTTCTAAGTTGATGTAATAGCCAGTAAGAAGTAGTACAATTCAAGTTTTAGGTATTGAATATTGAATTTTAGCTGGCTTTGGTGCCTTGGACATGAGCTAGGACCTTAATATTCTGCATGAAAGGAGGACTAGCATCCGAGTTGCACGGGAGAATGTGAAAAGTGTTCAAATGTAGTAAAAACCTGAGAAATCCGTCCGTTTTCGTCATTTGTTATCGAATCGACTTAAAGCCTGATCGTCACATTGGCCGCTCTTCTCTCTGAAACGGTTGTTCTTATCGTCTGCAAAGTTTTGTCGCGTGCTGCGGTATGCGGAGACACTAAAATCACCATAGTAGAACACAGATGAAGCTTCTAAGTTGATGTAATAGCCAGTAAGAAGTAGTACAATTCAAGTTTTAGGTATCGATTATTGACTTTTTAGCTATCTTTGGTTCCTTGCACATGATCTAGGACCTTAAGATTCTGCATGAACGGAAGATTAGCAGCGGAGTTGCACGGGAGAATGTGAAAAGTATGCATATGTAGTAAAAACCTGAGAAATCCGTCCGTTTTCGTCATTTGTTATCGAATCAACTTAAAGCTAGATCGTCACATTGGCCGCTCTTCTCTCTGAAACGGTTGTACTTATCGTCTGCAAAGCTATGTCGCGTGCTGCGGTATGCTGAGACACTATGAGCACCATAGTAGAACACAGATGAAGTTTCTAAGTTGATGTAATTTCCAGTAAGAAGTAGTACAATTCAAGTTTTAGGTATCGGTTATTGACTTTTTACCCTTCTTTGGTGCCTTGGACATCAGCTAGGAAATTAAGATTTTGCATGAAGGAGGACTAGCAGCCGAGTTGCACGGGAGAATGTGAATAGTGTTCATATGTAGTAAAAACCTGAGACATCAGTCCGTTTTCGTCATTTGTTATCGAATCGACTTAAAGCCAGATCGTCACATTGACCGCTCTTCTCTCTGAAACGGTTGTACTTATCGTCTGCAAAGCTATGTGGCGTTCTGCGGTATGCGGAGACAGTAAAAGCACCATAGTAGAACACAGATGATGCTTCTAAGTTGATGTAATAGCCAGTAAGATATAGTACAATTCAAGTTTTAGGTATCGATTATTGACTTTTTAGCTGGCTTTGGTGCCTTGGATATGAGCTAGGACCTTAAGATTCTGCATGAAAGGAGGACTGGCAGCCGATTTGCATGGGAGAATGTAAAAAGTGTTCATATGTAGTAAAAACCTGAGAAATCCGTCCGTTTTCGTTATTTGTTAGCGAATCGACTTTAAGCCAGATCGTCACATTGGCTGCTCTTCTCTCTGAAACGGTTGTACTTATCGATTGCAAAGCTATGTCGCGTGCTGCGGTATGCGGAGACACTAAAAGCACCATAGTAGAACACAGATGAAGCTTCTAAGTTGATGTAATAGCCAGTAAGAAGTAGTACAATTCAAGTTTTAGGTATCGATTATTGACTTTTTAGCTGGCTTTGGTGCCTTGGACAAGAGCTAGGACCTTAAGATTCTGCATGAAAGAGGACTAGCAGCCGAGTTGCACGGGAGAATGTGAAAAGTGTTCATACGTAGTAAAAGCCTGAGAAATCGGTCCGTTTTCGTCATTAGTTATCGAATCGACTTCAAGCCAGATCGTCACATTGGCCGCTCTTCTCTCTGAAAAAGTTGTACTTATCGTCTCCAAAGCTATGTCGCGTGCTGCGGTATGCGGACACACTAAAATCACCATAGTAGAACACAGATGAAGCTTCTAAGTTGATGTAATAGCCAGTAAGATGTAGTACAATTCAAGTTTTAGGTATCGGTTATTGACTTTTTACCCTTCTTTGGTGCCTTGGACATGAGCTAGGAAATTAAGATTTTGCATGAAGGAGGATTAGCAGCCGAGTTGCACGGGAGAATGTGAAAAGTGTTCATATGTAGTAAAAACCTGAGCCATCCGTCCGTTTTCGTCATTTGTTATCGAATCGACTTAAAGCCAGATCGTCACATTGGCCGCTCTTCTCTCTGAAACGGTTGTACTTATCGATTGCAAAGCTATGTCGCGTGCTGCGGTATGCGGACACACTAAAAGCACCATAGTAGAACACAGATGAAGCTTCTAAGTTGATGTAATAGCCAGTAAGAAGTAGTTCAATTCAAGTTTTAGATATTGAATATTGACTTTTTAGCTGGCTTTGGTGCCTTGGACTTGAGCTAGGACCTTAAGATTCTGCATGAAAGGAGGGCTAGCAGCCGAGTTGCACAGGAGAATGTGAAAAGTGTTCATATGTAGTAAAAACCTGAGAAATCCGTCCGTTTTCGTCATTTGTTATCGAATCGACTTAAAGCCAGATCGTCACATTGGCCGCTCTTCTCTCTGAAACGGTTGTACTTATCGTCTGCAAAGCTATGTCGCGTGCTGCGGTATGTGGAGACACTAAAAGCACCATAGTAAAACACAGATGAAGCTTCTAAGTTGATGTAATAGCCAGTAAGAAGTAGTACAATTCAAGTTTTTGGTATCGTTTATTGACTCTTTAGCTGGCTTTGATGCCTTGGACATGAGCTAGGACCTTAAGATTCTGCATGAAAGGAGGACTAGCAGCCGAGTTGCACGGGAGAATGTGAAAAGTGTTCATATTTAGTAAAAACCTGAGAAATCCGTCCGTTTTCGTCATTTGTTATCGAATCGACTTTAAGCCAGATCGTCACATTGGCCGCTCTTCTCTCTGAAACGGTTGTACTTATCGTCTGCAAAGCTATGTCGCGTGCTACGGTATGCTGATACACTAAAAGCACCATAGTAGAACACAGATGAAGCTTCTATGTTGATGTAATAGCCAGGAAGAAGTAGTACAATTCAAGTTTTAGGTATCGATTATTGACCTTTTAGCTGGCTTTGGTGCCTTGGACATGAGCTAATACCTTAACATTCTGCATGAAAATAGGAATAGCAGCCGATTTGCTCGGGAGAATGTGAAAAGTGTTCATATGTAGTAAAAACCTGAGTAATCCGTCCGTTTTCGTCATTTGTTATCGAATCGACTTAAAGCCAGATCGTCACATTGGCCGCTCTTCTCTCTGAAACGGTTGTACTTATCGATTGCAAAGCTACGTCGCGTGCTGCGGTATGCGGAGACACTAAAAGCACCATAGTAGAACACAGATGAAACTTCTAAGTTGATGTAATAGCCAGTAAGAAGTAGTACAATACAAGTTTTAGTTATCGATTATTGACGTTTTAGCTGGCTTTGGTGCCTTGGACATGAGCTAGGACCTTAAGATTCTGCATGAAAGGAGGACTAGCATCCGAGTTGCACGGGAGAATGTGAAAAGTGTTCAAATGTAGTAAAAACCTGAGAAATCCGTCCGTTTTCGTCATTTGTTATCGAATCGACTTTAAGCCAGATCGTCACATTGGCCGCTCTTCTCTCTGAAACGGTTGTACTTATCGTCTGCAAAGCTATGTCGCGTGCTACGGTATGCTGATACACTAAAAGCACCATAGTAGAACACAGATGAAGCTTCTATGTTGATGTAATAGCCAGGAAGAAGTAGTACAATTCAAGTTTTAGGTATCGATTATTGACCTTTTAGCTGGCTTTGGTGCCTTGGACATGAGCTAATACCTTAACATTCTGCATGAAAATAGGAATAGCAGCCGATTTGCACGGGAGAATGTGAAAAGTGTTCATATGTAGTAAAAACCTGAGTAATCCGTCCGTTTTCGTCATTTGTTATCGAATCGACTTAAAGCTAGATCGTCACATTGGCCGCTCTTCTCTCTGAAACGGTTGTACTTACCGTCTGCAAAGCTATGTCGCGTGCTGCGGTATGCTGAGACACTATGAGCACCATAGTAGAACACAGATGAAGTTTCTAAGTTGATGTAATTTCCAGTAAGAAGTAGTACAATACAAGTTTTAGTTATCGATTATTGACGTTTTAGCTGGCTTTGGTGCCTTGGACATGAGCTAGGACCTTAAGATTCTGCATGAACGGAGGATTAGCAGCCTAGTTGCACGGGAAAATGTGAAAAGTGTTCAAATGTAGTAAAAACCTGAGAAATCCGTCCGTTTTCGTCATTTGTTATCGAATCAACTTAAAGCTAGATCGTCACATTGGCCGCTCTTCTCTCTGAAACGGTTGTACTTACCGTCTGCAAAGCTATGTCGCGTGCTGCGGTATGCTGAGACACTATGAGCACCATAGTAGAACACAGATGAAGTTTCTAAGTTGATGTAATTTCCAGTAAGAAGTAGTACAATTCAAGTTTTAGGTATCGGTTATTGACTTTTTACCCTTCTTTGGTGCCTTGGACATCAGCTAGGAAATTATGATTTTGCATGAAGGAGGACTAGCAGCCGAGTTGCACGGGAGAATGTGAATAGTGTTCACAAGTAGTAAAAACCTGAGACATCAGTCCGTTTTCGTCATTTGTTATCGAATCGACTTAATGCCAGATCGTCACATTGACCGCTCTTCTCTCTGAAACGGTTGTACTTATCGTCTGCAAAGCTATGTGGCGTTCGGCGGTATGCGGAGACAGTAAAAGCACCATAGTAGAACACAGATGATGCTTCTAAGTTGGTGTAATAGCCAGTAAGATATAGTACAATTCAAGTTTTAGGTATCGATTATTGACTTTTTAGCTGGCTTTGGTGCCTTGGACATGAGCTAGGACCTTAAGATTCTGCATGAAAGGAGGACTGGCAGCCGATTTGCACGGGAGAATATGAAAAGTGTTCATATGTAGTAAAAACCTGAGAAATCCGTCCGTTTTCGTCATTTGTTATCGAATTGACTTAAAGCCAGATCGTCACATTGGCCGCTCTTCTCTCTGAAACGGTTGTACTTATCGATTGCAAAGCTATGTCGCGTGCTGCGGTATGCGGAGATACTAAAAGCACCATAGTAGAACACAGATGAAGCTTCTAAGTTGATGTAATAGCCAGTTAGAAGTAGTACAATTCAAGTTTTAGGTATCGATTATTGACTTTTTAGCTGGCTTTGGTGCCTTGGACATGAGCTAGGACCTTAAGATTCTGCATGAAAGGAGGACTAGCAGCCGAGTTGCACGGTAGAATGTGAAAAGTGTTCATACGTAGTAAAAACATGAGAAATCCGTCCGTTTTCGTCATTAGTTATCGAATCGACTTCAAGCCAGATCGTCACATTGGCCGCTCTTCTCTCTGAAAAAGTTGTACTTATCGTCTGCAAAGCTATGTCGCGTGCTGCGGTATGCGGACACACTAAAAGCACCATAGTAGAACACAGATGAAGCTTCTAAGTTGATGTAATAGCCAGTAAGAAGTAGTACAATTCAAGTTTTAGGTATCGGTTATTGACTTTTTACCCTTCTTTGGTGCCTTGGACATCAGCTAGGAAATTAAGATTTTGCATGAAGGAGGACTAGCAGCCGAGTTGCACGGGAGAATGTGAATAGTGTTCATATGTAGTAAAAACCTGAGACATCCGTCCGTTTTCGTCATTTGTTATCGAATCGACTTAAAGCCAGATCGTCACATTGGCCGCTCTTCTCTCTGAAACGGTTGTACTTATCGTCTGCAAAGCTATGTGGCGTTCTGCGGTATGCGGAGACAGTAAAAGCACCATAGTAGAACACAGATGATGCTTCTAAGTTGATGTAATAGCCAGTAAGATAAAGTACAATTCAAGTTTTAGGTAACGATTATTGACTTTTTAGCTGGCTTTGGTGCCTTGGACATGAGCTAGGACCTTAAGATTCTGCATGAAAGGAGGACTGGCAGCCGATTTGCACGGGAGAATGTGAAAAGTGTTCATATGTAGTAAAAACCTGAGAAATCCGTCCGTTCTCGTCATTTGTTATCGAATCGACTTAAAGCCAGATCGTCACATTGGCCGCTCTTCTCTCTGAAACGGTTGTACATATCGATTGCAAAGCTATGTCGCGTGCTGCGGTATGCGGACACACTAAAAGCACCATAGTAGGACACAGATGACGCTTCTAAGTTGATGTACTAGCCAGTAAGAAGTAGTACAATTCAAGTTTTAGGTATCGATTATTGACTTTTTAGCTGGCTTTGGTGCCGTGGACATGAGCTAGGACCTTAAGATTCTGCATGAAAGGAGGACTAGCAGCCGAGTTGCACGGGAGAATGTGAAAAGTGTTCATACGTAGTAAAAACCTGAGAAATCCGTCCGTTTTCGTCATTTGTTATCGAATCGACTTAAAGCCAGATCGTCACATTGGCCGCTCTTCTCTCTGAAACGGTTGTACTTATCGTCTGCAAAGCTATGTGGCGTTCTGCGGTATGCGGAGACAGTAAAAGCACCATAGTAGAACACAGATGAAACTTCTAAGTTGATGTAATAGCCAGTAAGAAGTAGTACAATACAAGTTTTAGTTATCGATTATTGACGTTTTAGCTGGCTTTGGTGCCTTGGACATGAGCTGGGACCTTAAGATTCTGCATGAAAGGAGGACTAGCAGCCTAGTTGCACGGGAAAATGTGAAAAGTGATCAAATGTAGTAAAAACCTGAGAAATCCGTCCGTTTTCGTCATTTGTTATCGAATCGACTTAAAGTCAGATCGTCACATTGGCCGCTCTTCTCTCTGAAACGCTCGTAGTTATCGTCTGCAAAGCTATGTCGCGTGCTGTGGTATGCGGAGACACTAAAAGCACCATAGTAGAACACAGATGAAGCTTCTAAGTTTATGTAATAGCCAGTAAGAAGTAGTACAATTCAAGTTTTAGGTATTGAATATTGAATTTTTAGCTGGATTTGGTGCCTTGGACATGAGCTAGGACCTTAATATTCTGCATGAAAGGAGGACTAGCATCCGAGTTGCACGGGAGAATGAGAAAAGTGTTCAAATGTAGTAAAAACCTGAGAAATCCGTCCGTTTTCGTCATTTGTTATCGAATCGACTTAAAGCCAGATCGTCACATTGGCCGCTCTTCTCTCTGAAACGGTTGTACTTATCGTCTGCAAAGCTTTGTCGCGTGCTGCGGTATGCGGAGACACTAAAATCACCATAGTAGAACACAGATGAAGCTTCTAAGTTGATGTAATAGCCAGTAAGAAGTAGTACAATTCAAGTTTTATGTATCGATTATTGACTTTTTAGCTATCTTTGGTGCCTTGCACATGAGCTAGGACCTTAAGATTCTGCATGAACGGAGGATTAGCAACGGAGTTGCACGGGAGAATGTGAAAAGTATGCATATGTAGTAAAAACCTGAGAAATCCGTCCGTTTTCGTCATTTGTTATCGAATCAACTTAAAGCTAGATCGTCACATTGGCCGCTCTTCTCTCTGAAACGGTTGTACTTATCGTCTGCAAAGCTATGTCGCGTGCTGCGGTATGCTGAGACACTATGAGCACCATAGTAGAACACAGATGAAGTTTCTAAGTTGATGTAATTTCCAGTAAGAAGTAGTACAATTCAAGTTTTAGTTATCGGTTATTGACTTTTTACCCTTCTTTGGTGCCTTGGACATCAGCTAGGAAATTAAGATTTTGCATGAAGGAGGACTAGCAGCCGAGTTGCACGGGAGAATGTGAATAGTGTTCATATGTAGTAAAAACCTGAGACATCTGTCCGTTTTCGTCATTTGTTATCGAATCGACTTAAAGCCAGATCGTCACATTGACCGCTCTTCTCTCTGAAACGGTTGTACTTATCGTCTGCAAAGCTATGTGGCGTTCTGCGGTATGCGGAGACAGTAAAAGCACCATAGTAGAACACAGATGATGCTTCTAAGTTGATGTAATAGCCAGTAAGATATAGTACAATTCAAGTTTTAGGTATCGATTATTGACTTTTTAGCTGGCTTTGGTGCCTTGGACATGAGCTAGGACCTTAAGATTCTGCATGAAAGGAGTACTGGCAGCCGATTTGCACGGGAGAATATGAAAAGTGTTCATATGTAGAAAAAACCAGAGAAATCCGTCCGTTTTCGACATTTGTTATCGAATCGACTTAAAGCCAGATCGTCACATTGGCCGCTCTTCTCTCTGAAAAAGTTGTACTTATCGTCTGCAAAGCTATGTCGCGTGCTGCGGTATGCGGACACACTAAAAGCACCATGGTAGAACACAGATGAAGCTTCTAAGTTGATGTAATAGCCAGTAAGAAGTAGTACAATTCAAGTTTTAGGTATCGGTTATTGAGTTTTTACCCTTCTTTGGTGCCTTGGACATCAGCTAGGAAATTAAGATTTTGCATGAAGGAGGACTAGCAGCCGAGTTGCACGGGAGAATGTGAATAGTGTTCATATGTAGTAAAAACCTGAGACATCCGTCCGTTTTCGTCATTTGTTATCGAATCGACTTAAAGCCAGATCGTCACATTGGCCGCTCTTCTCTCTGAAACGGTTGTACTTATCGTCTGCAAAGCTATGTGGCGTTCTGCGGTATGCGGAGACAGTAAAAGCACCATAGTAGAACACAGATGATGCTTCTAAGTTGATGTAATAGCCAGTAAGACATAGTACAATTCAAGTTTTAGGTAACGATTATTGACTTTTTAGCTGGCTTTGGTGCCTTTGACATGAGCTAGGACCTTAAGATTCTGCATGAAAGGAGGACTGGCAGCCGAGTTGCACGGGAGAATGTGAAAAGTGTTCATATGTAGTAAAAACCTGAGAAATCCGTCCGTTCTCGTCATTTGTTATCGAATCGACTTAAAGCCAGATCGTCACATTGGCTGCTCTTCTCTCTGAAACGGTTGTACATATCGATTGCAAAAATAATGTCGCGTGCTGCGGTATGCGGACACACTAAAAGCACCATAGTAGGACACAGATGAAGCTTCTAAGTTGATGTAATAGCCAGTAAGAAGTAGTACAATTCAAGTTTTAGGTATTGAATATTGAATTTTTAGCTGGCTTTGGTGCCTTGGACAAGAGCTAGGACCTTAAGATTCTGCATGAAAGGAGTACTGGCAGCCGATTTGCACGGGAGAATATGAAAAGTGTTCATATGTAGAAAAAACCAGAGAAATCCGTCCGTTTTCGTCATTTGTTATCGAATCGACTTAAAGCCAGATCGTCACATTGGCCGCTCTTCTCTCTGAAAAAGTTGTACTTATCGTCTGCAAAGCTATGTCGCGTGCTGCGGTATGCGGACACACTAAAAGCACCATGATAGAACACAGATGAAGCTTCTAAGTTGATGTAATAGCCAGTAAGAAGTAGTACAATTCAAGTTTTAGGTATCGGTTATTGACTTTTTACCCTTCTTTGGTGCCTTGGACATCAGCTAGGAAATTAAGATTTTGCATGAAGGAGGACTAGCAGCCGAGTTGCACGGGAGAATGTGAATAGTGTTCATATGTAGTAAAAACCTGAGACATCCGTCCGTTTTCGTCATTTGTTATCGAATCGACTTAAAGCCAGATCGTAACATTGGCCGCTCTTCTCTCTGAAACGGTTGTACTTATCGTCTGCAAAGCTATGTGGCGTTCTGCGGTATGCGGAGACAGTAAAAGCACCATAGTAGAACACTGATGATGCTTCTAAGTTGATGTAATAGCCAGTAAGATATAGTACAATTCAAGTTTTAGGTAACGATTATTGACTTTTTAGCTGGCTTTGGTGCCTTGGACATGAGCTAGGACCTTAAGATTCTGCATGAAAGGAGGACTGGCAGCCGATTTGCACGGGAGAATGTGAAAAGTGTTCATATGTAGTAAAAACCTGAGAAATCCGTCCGTTCTCGTCATTTGTTATCGAATCGACTTAAAGCCAGATCGTCACATTGGCCGCTCTTCTCTCTGAAACGGTTGTACATATCGATTGCAAAGCTATGTCGCGTGCTGCGGTATGCGGACACACTAAAAGCACCATAGTAGGACACAGATGAAGCTTCTAAGTTGATGTACTAGCCAGTAAGAAGTAGTACAATTCCAGTTTTAGGTATCGATTATTGACTTTTTAGCTGGCTTTGGTGCCGTGGACATGAGCTAGGACCTTAAGATTCTGCATGAAAGGAGGACTAGCAGCCGAGTTGCACGGGAGAATGTGAAAAGTGTTCATACGTAGTAAAAACCTGAGAAATCCGTCCGTTTTCGTCATTTGTTATCGAATCGACTTAAAGCCAGATCGTCACATTGGCCGCTCTTCTCTCTGAAACGGTTGTACTTATCGTCTGCAAAGCTATGTGGCGTTCTGCGGTATGCGGAGACAGTAAAAGCACCATAGTAGAACACAGATGAAACTTCTAAGTTGATGTAATAGCCAGTAAGAAGTAGTACAATACAAGTTTTAGTTATCGATTATTGACGTTTTAGCTGGCTTTGGTGCCTTGGACATGAGCTGGGACCTTAAGATTCTGCATGATAGGAGGACTAGCAGCCTAGTTGCACGGGAAAATGTGAAAAGTGATCAAATGTAGTAAAAACCTGAGAAATCCGTCCGTTTTCGTCATTTGTTATCGAATCGACTTAAAGTCAGATCGTCACATTGGCCGCTCTTCTCTCTGAAACGCTCGTAGTTATCGTCTGCAAAGCTATGTCGCGTGCTGCGGTATGCGGAGACACTAAAAGCACCATAGTAGAACACAGATGAAGCTTCTAAGTTTATGTAATAGCCAGTAAGAAGTAGTACAATTCAAGTTTTAGGTATTGAATATTGAATTTTTAGCTGGCTTTGGTGCCTTGGACATGAGCTAGGACCTTAATATTCTGCATGAAAGGAGGACTAGCATCCGAGTTGCACGGGAGAATGTGAAAAGTGTTCAAATGTAGTAAAAACCTGAGAAATCCGTCCGTTTTCGTCATTTGTTATCGAATCGACTTAAAGCCTGATCGTCACATTGGCCGCTCTTCTCGCTGAAACGGTTGTACTTATCGTCTGCAAAGCTTTGTCGCGTGCTGCGGTATGCGGAGACACTAAAATCACCATAGTAGAACACAGATGAAGCTTCTAAGTTGATGTAATAGCCAGTAAGAAGTAGTACAATTCAAGTTTTAGGTATCGATTATTGACTTTTTAGCTATCTTTGGTGCCTTGCACATGAGCTAGGACCTTAAGATTCTGCATGAACGGAGGATTAGCAACGGAGTTGCACGGGAGAATGTGAAAAGTATGCATATGTAGTAAAAACCTGAGAAATCCGTCCGTTTTCGTCATTTGTTATCGAATCAACTTAAAGCTAGATAGTCACATTGGCCGCTCTTCTCTCTGAAACGGTTGTACTTATCGTCTGCAAAGCTATGTCGCGTGCTGCGGTATGCTGAGACACTATGAGCACCATAGTAGAACACAGATGAAGTTTCTAAGTTGATGTAATTTCCAGTAAGAAGTAGTACAATTCAAGTTTTAGGTATCGGTTATTGACTTTTTACCCTTCTTTGGTGCCTTGGACATCAGCTAGGAAATTAAGATTTTGCATGAAGGAGGACTAGCAGCCGAGTTGCACGGGAGAATGTGAATAGTGTTCATATGTAGTAAAAACCTGAGACATCTGTCCGTTTTCGTCATTTGTTATCGAATCGACTTAAAGCCAGATCGTCACATTGACCGCTCTTCTCTCTGAAACGGTTGTACTTATCGTCTGCAAAGCTATGTGGCGTTCTGCGGTATGCGGAGACAGTAAAAGCACCATAGTAGAACACAGATGATGCTTCTAAGTTGATGTAATAGCCAGTAAGATATAGTACAATTCAAGTTTTAGGTATCGATTATTGACTTTTTAGCTGGCTTTGGTGCCTTGGACATGAGCTAGGACCTTAAGATTCTGCATGAAAGGAGTACTGGCAGCCGATTTGCACGGGAGAATATGAAAAGTGTTCATATGTAGAAAAAACCAGAGAAATCCGTCCGTTTTCGTCATTTGTTATCGAATCGACTTAAAGCCAGATCGTCACATTGGCCGCTCTTCCTCTGAAAAAGTTGTACTTACCGTCTGCAAAGCTATGTCGCGTGCTGCGGTATGCGGACACACTAAAACCACCATGGTAGAACACAGATGAAGCTTCTAAGTTGATGTAATAGCCAGTAAGAAGTAGTACAATTCAAGTTTTAGGTATCGGTTATTGACTTTTTACCCTTCTTTGGTGCCTTGGACATCAGCTAGGAAATTAAGATTTTGCATGAAGGAGGACTAGCAGCCGAGTTGCACGGGAGAATGTGAATAGTGTTCATATGTAGTAAAAACCTGAGACATCCGTCCGTTTTCGTCATTTGTTATCGAATCGACTTAAAGCCAGATCGTCACATTGGCCGCTCTTCTCTCTGAAACGGTTGTACTTATCGTCTGCAAAGCTATGTGGCGTTCTGCGGTATGCGGAGACAGTAAAAGCACCATAGTAGAACACAGATGATGCTTCTAAGTTGATGTAATAGCCAGTAAGATATAGTACAATTCAAGTTTTAGGTAACGATTATTGACTTTTTAGCTGGCTTTGGTGCCTTTGACATGAGCTAGGACCTTAAGATTCTGCATGAAAGGAGGACTGGCAGCCGAGTTGCACGGGAGAATGTGAAAAGTGTTCATATGTAGTAAAAACCTGAGAAATCCGTCCGTTCTCGTCATTTGTTATCGAATCGACTTAAAGCCAGATCGTCACATTGGCTGCTCTTCTCTCTGAAACGGTTGTACATATCGATTGCAAAAATAATGTCGCGTGCTGCGGTATGCGGCCACACTAAAAGCACCATAGTAGGACACAGATGAAGCTTCTAAGTTGATGTAATAGCCAGTAAGAAGTAGTACAATTCAAGTTTTAGGTATTGAATATTGAATTTTTAGCTGGCTTTGGTGCCTTGGACATGAGCTAGGACCTTAAGATTCTGCATGAAAGGAGGACGAGGAGCCAAGTTGCACGGGAGAATGTGAAAAGTGTTCATATGTAGTAAAAACCTGAGAAATCGGTCCGTTTTCGTCACTTGTTATCGAATCGACTTAAAGCCAGATCGTCTCATTGGCCGCTCTTCTCTCAGAAACGGTTCTACTTATCGTCTGCAAAGCTATGTCGCGTGCTGCGGTATGCGGAGACACTAAAATCAACATCGTAGAACACAGATGAAGCTTACAAGTTGATGTAATAGCCAGTAAGAAGTAGTACAATTCAAGTTTTAGGTATCGATTATTGACTTTTCAGCTGGCTTTGGTACCTTGGACATGAGCTAGAACCTTAAGATTCTGCATGAAAGGAGGACTAGCAGCCGAGTGTAACGGGAGAATGTGAAAAATGTTCATATGTGGAAAAAACCTGAGACATCCGTCCGTTTACGTCATTTGTTATCGAATATACTTAAAGCCAGATTGTCACATTGGCCGCTCTTCTCTCTGAAACGGTTGTACTTATCGTCTGCAAAGCTATGTCGTGTGCTGCGGTATGCGGAGACAGTAAAAGCTCCATAGTAGAACACAGATGAAGCTTCTAAGTTGATGTAATAGCCAGTAAGAAGTAGTACAATTCAAGTTTTAGGTATCGATTATTGACTTTTTAGCTATCTTTGGTGCCTTGCACATGAGCTAGGACCTTAAGAATCTGCATGAAAGGAGGACTAGCAGCCCTGTTGCACGGGAGAATGTGAAAAGTGTTCATACGTAGTAAAAACATGAGAAATCCGTCCGTTTTCGTCATTAGTTATCGAATCGACTTCAAGCCAGATCGTCACATTGGCCGCTCTTCTCTCTGAAAAAGTTGTACTTATCGTCTGCAAAGCTATGTCGCGTGCTGCGGTATGCGGAGACACTAAAAGCACCATAGTAGAACACAGATGAAGCTTCTAAGTTTATGTAATAGCCAGTAAGAAGTAGTACAATTCAAGTTTTAGGTATCGGTTATTGACTTTTTACCCTTCTTTGGTGCCTTGGACATCAGCTAGGAAATTAAGATTTTGCATGAAGGAGGACTAGCAGCCGAGTTGCACGGGAGAATGTGAATAGTGTTCATATGTAGTAAAAACCTGAGAAATCCGTCCGTTTTCGTCATTTGTTATCGAATCGACTTAAAGCCAGATCGTCTCATTGGCCGCTCTTCTCTCTGAAACGGTTGTACTTATCGTCTGCAAAGCTATGTGGCGTTCTGCGGTATGCGGAGACAGTAAAAGCACCATAGTAGAACACAGATGATGCTTCTAAGTTGATGTAATAGCCAGTAAGATATAGTACAATTCAAGTTTTAGGTATCGATTATTGACTTTTTAGCTGGCTTTGGTGCCTTGGACATGAGCTAGGACCTTAAGATTCTGCATGAAAGGAGGACTAGCAGCCGAGTTGCACGGGAGAATGTGAAAAGTGTTCATACGTAGTAAAAACCTGAGAAATCCGTCCGTTTTCGTCATTTGTTATCGAATCGACTTAAAGCCAGATCGTCACATTGGCCGCTCTTCTCTCTGAAACGGTTGTACTTATCGTCTGCAAAGCTATGTGGCGTTCTGCGGTATGCGGAGACAGTAAAAGCACCATAGTAGAATACAGATGATGCTTCTAAGTCGATGTAATAGCCAGTAAGAAGTAGTACAATTCAAGTTTTAGGTATCGATTATTGACTTTTTAGCTGGCTTTGGTGCCTTGGACATGAGCTAGGACCTTAAGATTCTGCATGTAAGGAGGACTAGCAGCCGAGTTGCACGGGGGAATGTGAAAAGTGTTCATATGTAGTAAAAACCTGAGAAATCCGTCCGTTTTCGTCATTTGTTATCGAATCGACTTAAAGCCAGATCGTCTCATTGGCCGCTCTTCTCTCTGAAACGGTTGTACTCATCGTCTGCGAAGCTATGTCGCGTGCTGCGGTATGCGGAGACACTAAAATCACCAAAATAGAACACAGATGAAGCTTCTAAGTTATGTAATAGCCAGTAAGATGTAATACAATTCAAGTTTTAGGTATCGATTATTGACTTTTCAGCTGGCTTTGGTACCTTGGACATGAGCTAGGTCCTTAAGATTCTGCATGAAAGGAGGACTAGCAGCCGAGTTGCACGGGAGAATGTGAAAAATGTTCATATGTAGTAAAAACCTGAGACATCCGTCCGTTTACGTCATTTGTTATCGAATCTACTTAAAGCCAGATCGTCACATTGGCCGCTCTTCTTCTCTGAAACGGTTGTACTTATCGTGTGCAAACCTATGTCGCGTATTGCGGTATGCGGAGACAGTAAAAGCACCATAGTAGAACACAGATGAGGCTTCTAATTTGATGTAATAGCCAGTAAGAAGTAGTACAATTCAAGTTTTAGGTATCGATTATTGACTTTTTAGCTGGCTTTGGTGCCTTGGACATGAGCTACGACCTTAACATTCTGCATGAAAGGAGGACTAGCAGCCCAGTTGCACGGGAGAATGTGAAAAGTGTTCATATGTAGTAAAAACCTGAGAAATCCGTACGTTTTCGTCATTTGTTATCGAATCGACTTAAAGCCAGATCGTCACATTGGCCGCTCTTCTCTCTGAAACACATGTACTTATCGTCTGCAAAGCTATGTGGCGTTCTGCGGTATGCTGAGACACTAAAAGCACCATAGTAGAACACAGATGAAGCTTCTAAGTTGATGTAATAGCCAGTAAGAAGTAGTACAATTCAAGTTTTAGGTATTGAATATTGAATTTTTAGCTGGCTTTGGTGCCTTGGACATGAGCTAGGACCTTAAGATTCTGCATGAAAGGAGGACGAGGAGCCAAGTTGCACGGGAGAATGTGAAAAGTGTTCATATGTAGTAAAAACCTGAGAAATCGGTCCGTTTTCGTCACTTGTTATCGAATCGACTTAAAGCCAGATCGTCTCATTGGCCGCTCTTCTCTCAGAAACGGTTGTACTTATCGTCTGCAAAGCTATGTCGCGTGCTGCGGTATGCGGAGACACTAAAATCACCATAGTAGAACACAGATGAAGCTTACAAGTTGATGTAATAGCCAGTAAGAAGTAGTACAATTCAAGTTTTAGGTATCGATTATTGACTTTTCAGCTGGCTTTGGTACCTTGGACATGAGCTAGAACCTTAAGATTCTGCATGAAAGGAGGACTAGCAGCCGAGTGTAACGGGAGAATGTGAAAAATGTTCATGTGTAGAAAAAACCTGAGACATCCGTCCGTTTACGTCATTTGTTATCGAATATACTTAAAGCCAGATTGCCACATTGGCCGCTCTTCTCTCTGAAACGGTTGTACTTATCGTCTGCAAAGCTATGTCGCGTGCTGCGGTATGCGGAGACAGTAAAAGCTCCATAGTAGAACACAGATGAAGCTTGTAAGTTGATGTAATAGCCAGTAAGAAGTAGTACAATTCAAGTTTTAGGTATCGATTATTGACTTTTTAGCTGGCTTTGGTGCCTTGGACATGAGCTAGGACCATAACATTCTGCATGAAAGGAGGACTAGCAGCCGATTTGCACGGGAGAATGTGAAAAGTCTTCACATGTAGTAAAAACCCGAGAAATCCGTCCGTATTCGTCATTTGTTATCGAATCGACTTAAAGCCAGATCGTCACATTGGCCGCTCTTCTCTCTGAAACGGTTGTACTTATCGATTGCAAAACTGTGTCGCGTGCTGCGGTATGGCGGAGACAGTAAAAGCACCATAGTAGAACACAGATGAAGCTTCTAAGTTGATGTAATAGCCAGTAAGAAGAAGTACAATTCAAGTTTTAGGTATCGGTTATTTACTTTTTACCCTTCTTTGGTGCCTTGGACATCAGCTAGCAAATTAAGATTTTGCATGAAGGAGGACTAGCAGCCGAGTTGCACGGGAGAATGTGAATAGTGTTCAAATGTAGTAAAAACCTGAGACATCCGTCCGTTTTCGTCATTTGTTATCGAATCGACTTAAAGCCAGATCGTCACATTGACCGCTCGTCTCTCTGAAAGGGTTTTACTTATCGTCTGCAAAGCTATGTGGCGTTCTGCGGTATGCGGAGACAGTAAAAGCACCATAGTAGAACACAGATGATGCTTCTAAGTTGATGTAATAGCCAGTAAGATACAGTACAATTCAAGTTTTAGGTATCGATTATTGACTTTTTAGCTGGCTTTGGTGCCTTGGACATGAGCTAGGACCTTAAGATTCTGCATGTAAGGAGGACTAGCAGCCGAGTTGCACGGGAGAATGTGAAAAGTGTTCATATGTAGTAAAAACCTGAGAAATCCGTCCGTTTTCGTCATTTGTTATCGAATCGACTTAAAGCCAGATCGTCACATTGGCCGCTCTTCTCTCTGAACACTTGTACTTATCGTCTGCCAAGCTATGTCGCGTGCTGCGGTATACGGAGACACTAAAAGCACCATAGTAGAACACAGATGAACCTTCTAAGTTGATGTAATACAAAGGAAGAAGTAGTACAATTAAAGTTTTAGGTATCGATTATTGACTTTTTAGCTGGCTTTGGTGCCTTGGACATGAGCTAGGACCATAACATTCTGCATGAAAGGAGGACTAGCAGCCGATTTGCACGGGAGAATGTGAAAAGTCTTCACATGTAGTAAAAACCCGAGAAATCCGTCCGTATTCGTCATTTGTTATCGAATCGACTTAAAGCCAGATCGTCACATTGGCCGCTCTTCTCTCTGAAACGGTTGAACTTATCGATTGCAAAACTATGTCGCGTGCTGCGGTATGCGGAGACAGTAAAAGCACCATAGTAGAACACAGATGAAGCTTCTAAGTTGATGTAATAGCCAGAAGAAGAAGTACAATTCAAGTTTTAGGTATCGGTTATTTACTTTTTACCCTTCTTTGGTGCCTTGGACATCAGCTAGGAAATTAAGATTTTGCATGAAGGAGGACTAGCAGCCGAGTTGCACGGGAGAATGTGAATAGTGTTCATATGTAGTAAAAACCTGAGACATCCGTCCGTTTTCGTCATTTGTTATCGAATCGACTTAAAGCCAGATCGTCACATTGACCGCTCGTCTCTCTGAAAGGGTTGTACTTATCGTCTGCAAAGCTATGTGGCGTTCTGCGGTATGCGGAGACAGTAAAAGCACCATAGCTGAACACAGATGATGCTTCTAAGTTGATGTAATAGCCAGTAAGATATAGTACAATTCAAGTTTTAGGTATCGATTATTGACTTTTTAGCTGGCTTTGGTGCCTTGGACATGAGCTAGGACCTTAAGATTCTGCATGAAAGGAGGACTGGCAGCCGATTTGCGCGGGAGAATGTGAAAAGTGTTCATATGTAGTAAAAACATGAGAAATCCGTCCGTTTTCGTCATTAGTTATCGAATCGACTTCAAGCCAGATCGTCACATTGGCCGCTCTTCTCTCTGAAAAAGTTGTACTTATCGTCTGCAAAGCTATGTCGCGTGCTGCTTTATGCGGACACACTAAAAGCACCATAGTAGAACACAGATGAAGCTTCTAAGTTGATGTAATAGCCAGTAAGAAGTAGTACAATTCAAGTTTTAGGTATCGGTTATTGACTTTTTACCCTTCTTTGGTGCCTTGGACATCAGCTAGGAAATTAAGATTTTGCATGAAGGAGGACTAGCAGCCGAGTTGCACGGGAGAATGTGAATAGTGTTCATATGTAGTAAAAACCTGAGACATCCGTCCGTTTTCGTCATTTGTTATCGAATCGACTTAAAGCCAGATCGTCACATTGGCCGCTCTTCTCTCTGAAACGGTTGTACTTATCGTCTGCAAAGCTATGTCGCGTGCTGCGGTATGCGGACACACTAAAAGCACCATAGTAGAACACAGATGAAGCTTCTAAGTTGATGTAATTGCCAGTAAGAAGTAGTACAATTCCAGTTTTAGGTATCGATTATTGACTTTTTAGCTGGCTTTGGTGCCTTGGACATGAGCTAGGACCTTAAGCTTCTGCATGAAAGGAGGATTAGCAGCGGAGTTGCACGGGAGAATATGAAAAATGTTCATATGTAGTAAAAACCTAGAAATCCGTCCGTTTTCGTCATTTGTTATCGAATCTTCTTCAAGCCAGATCGTCACATTGGCCGCTCTTCTCTCTGAAACGGTTGTACTTATCGTCTGCAATGCTATGTCGCGTGCTGCGGTATTCTGAGACACTAAAAGCACCATAGTAGGACACAGATGAAGCTTCTAAGTTGTTGTAATAGCCAGGAAGAAGTAGTACAATTCAAGTTTTAGATATCGTTTATTGACTTTTTAGCTGGCTTTGGTGCCTTGGACATGAGCTAGGACCTTAACATTCTGCATGAAAGGAGGGCTACAAGCCGATTTGCATGCGAGAATATGAAAAGTGTTTATATGTAGTAAAAACCCGATAAATCAGTCCGTTTTCGTCATTAGTTATCGAATCGACTTAAAGCCAGATCGTCAAATTAGCTGCTCTTCTCTGTGAAACGGTTGTACTTATCGATTGCAAAGCTATGTCGCGTGCTGCGGTATGCTGAGACACTAAAAGCACCATAGTAGAACACAGATGAAGCTTCTACGTTGATGTAATAGCCAGTAAGGAGTGGTACAGTTCAAGTTTTAGGTATCGATTATTGACTTTTTAGCTGGCTTTGGTGCCTTGGACATGAGCTACGACCTTAACATTCTGCATGAATGGAGGACTAGCAGCCCAGTTGCACGGGAGAATGTGAAAAGTGTTCATATGTAGTAAAAACCTGAGAAATCCGTACGTTTTCGTCATTTGTTATCGAATCGACTTAAAGCCAGATCGTCACATTGGCCGCTCTTCTCTCTGAAACACTTGTACTTATCGTCTGCAAAGCTATGTGGCGTTCTGCGGTATGCGGAGACACTAAAATCACCATAGTAGAACACAGATGAAGCTTACAAGTTGATGTAATAGCCAGTAAGAAGTAGTACAATTCAAGTTTTAGGTATCGATTATTGACTTTTCAGCTGGCTTTGGTACATTGGACATGAGCTAGAACCTTAAGATTCTGCATGAAAGGAGGACTAGCAGCCGAGTGTAACGGGAGAATGTGAAAAATGTTCATATGTAGAAAAAACCTGAGACATCCGTCCGTTTACGTCATTTGTTATCGAATATACTTAAATCCAGATTGTCACATTGGCCGCTCTTCTCTCTGAAACGGTTGTACTTATCGTCTGCAAAGCTATGTCGCGTGCTGCGGTATGCGGAGGCAGTAAAAGCTCCATAGTAGAACACAGATGAAGCTTCTAAGTTGATGTAATAGCCAGTAAGAAGTAGTACAATTCAAGTTTTAGGTATCGATTATTCACATTTTAGCTGGCTTTGGTGCCTTGGACATGAGCTAGGACCTTAAGCTTCTGCATGAAAGGAGGATTAGCAGCGGAGTTGCACGGGAGAATATGAAAAGTGTTCATATATAGTAAAAACCTAGAATTCCGTCCGTTTTCGTCATTAGTTATCGAATCTTCTTCAAGCCAGGTCGTCACATTGGCCGCTCTTCTCTCTGAAACACTTGTACTTATCGTCTGCAAAGCTATGTCGCGTGCTGCGGTATGCGGACACACTAAAAGCACCATAGTAGAACACAGATGAAGCTTCTAAGTTGATGTAATAGCCAGTAAGAAGTAGTACAATTCAAGTTTTAGGTATCGATTATTGACTTTTTAGCTGGCTTTGGTGCCTTGGACATGAGCTAGGACCTTAAGATTCTGCATGTAAGGAGGACTAGCAGCCGAGTTGCACGGGAGAATGTGAAAAGTGTTCATATGTAGTAAAAACCTGAGAAATCCGTCCGTTTTCGTCATTTGTTATCGAATCGACTTAAAGCCAGATCGTCACATTGGCCGCTCTTCTCTCTGAACACTTGTACTTATCGTCTGCAAAGCTATGTCGCGTGCTGCGGTATGCGGAGACACTAAAAGCACCATAGTAGAACACAGATGAAGCTTCTAAGTTGATGTAATTTCCAGTAAGAAGTAGTACAATTCAAGTTTTAGGTATTCAATATTGAATTTTTAGCTGGCTTTGGTGCCTTGGACATGAGCTAGGACCTTAAGATTCTGCATGAAAGGAGGACTAGCAGCCCTGTTGCACGGGAGAATGTGAAAAGTCTTCACATGTAGTAAAAACCCGAGAAATCCGTCCGTATTCGTCATTTGTTATCGAATCGACTTAAAGCCAGATCGTCACATTGGCCGCTCTTCTCTCTGAAACGGTTGTACTTATCGATTGCAAAACTATGTCGCGTGCTGCGGTATGCGGAGACAGTAAAAGCACCATAGTAGAACACAGATGATGCTTCTAAGTTGATGTAATAGCCAGTAAGATATAGTACAATTCAAGTTTTAGGTATCGATTATTGACTTTTTAGCTGGCTTTGGTGCCTTGGACCTGAGCTAGGACCTTAAGATTGTGCATGAAAGGAGGACTGGCAGCCGATGTGCACGGGAGAATGTGAAAAGTGTTCATATGTAGTAAAAACCTGAGAAATCCGTCCGTTTTCGTCATTAGTTATCGAATCGACTTCAAGCCAGATCGTCACATTGGCCGCTCTTCTCTCTGAAAAAGTTGTACTTATCGTCTGCAAAGCTATGTCGCGTGCTGCGGTATGCGGACACACTAAAAGCACCATAGTAGAACACAGATGAAGCTTCTAAGTTGATGTAATAGCCAGTAAGAAGTAGTACAATTCAAGTTTTAGGTATCGGTTATTGACTTTTTACCCTTCTATGGTGCCTTGGACATGAGCTAGGAAATTAAGATTTTGCATGAAGGAGGACTAGCAGCCGAGTTACACGGGAGAATGTGAATAGTGTTCATATGTTGTAAAAACCTGAGACATCCGTCCGTTTTCGTCATTTGTTATCGAATCGACTTAAAGCCAGATCGTCACATTGGCCGCTCTTCTCTCTGAAACGGTTGTACTTATCGTCTGCAAAGCTATGTGGCGTTCTGCGGTATGCGGAGACAGTAAAAGCACCATATTAGAACACAGATGATGCTTCTAAGTTGATGTAATAGCCAGTAAGATATAGTACAATTCAAGTTTTAGGTATCGATTATTGACTTTTTAGCTGGCTTTGGTGCCTTGGACATGACCTAGGACCTTAAGATTCTGCATGAAAGGAGGACTGGCAGCCGATTTGCACGGGAGAATGTGAAAAGTGTTCAAATGTAGTAAAAACCTGAGAAATCCGTCCATTTTCGTCATTAGTTATCGAATCGACTTCAAGCCAGATCGTCACATTGGCCGCTCTTCTCTCTGAAAAAGTTGTACTTATCGTCTGCAAAGCTATGTCGCGTGCTGCGGTATGCGGACACACTAAAAGCACCATAGTAGAACACAGATGAAGCTTCTAAGTTGATGTAATAGCCAGTAAGAAGTAGTACAATTAAAGTTTTAGGTATCGGTTATTGACTTTTTACCCTTCTTTGGTGCCTTGGACATGAGCTAGGATATTAAGATTTTGCATGAAGGAGGACTAGCAGCCGAGTTGCACGGGAGAATGTGAATAGTGTTCATATGTAGTAAAAACCTGAGACATGCGTCCGTTTTCGTCATTTGTTATCGAATCGACTTAAAGCCAGATCGTCACATTGGCCGCTCTTCTCTCTGATTAGGTTGTACTTATCGTCTGCAAAGCTATGTGGCGTTCTGCGGTATGCGGAGACAGTAAAAGCACCATATTAGAACACAGATGATGCTTCTAAGTTGATGTCATACCCAGTAAGATATAGTACAATTCAAGTTTTAGGTATCGATTATTGACTTTTTAGCTGGCTTTGGTGCCTTGGACATGAGCTAGGACCTTAAGATTCTGCATGAAAGGAGGACTGGCAGCCGATTTGCACGGGAGAATGTGAAAAGTGTTCAAATGTAGTAAAAACCTGAGAAATCCGTCCGTTTTCGTCATTAGTTATCGAATCGACTTCAAGCCAGATCGTCACATTGGCCGCTCTTCTCTCCGAAACACTTGTACTTATCGTCTGCAAAGCTATGTCGCGTGCTACGGTATGCTGATACACTAAAAGCACCATAGTAGAACACAGATGAAGCTTCTAAGTTGATGTAATAGCCAGTAAGAAGTAGTACAATTCAAGTTTTAGGTATTGAATATTGAATTTTTAGCTGGCTTTGGTGCCTTGGACATGAGCTAGGACCTGAATATTCTGCATGAAAGGAGGACTAGCATCCGAGTTGCACGGGAGAATGTGAAAAGTGTTCAAATGTAGTAAAAACCTGAGAAATCCGTCCGTTTTCGTCATTTGTTATCGAATCGACTTAAAGCCTGATCGTCACATTGGCCGCTCTTCTCTCTGAAACGGTTGTACTTATCGTCTGCAAAGCTATGTCGCGTGCTGCGGTATGCTGAGACACTAAAAGCACCATAGTGGAACACAGATGAAGCTTCTAAGTTGATGTAATAGCCAGTAAGAAGTAGTACAATTCAAGTTTTAGGTATCGTTTATTGACTTTTTAGCTGGCTTTGGTGCCTTGGACATGAGCTAGGACCTTAAGATTCTGCATGAAAGGAGGACTAGCAGCCGATTTGCACGGGAGAATGTGAAAAGTCTTAACATGTAGTAAAAACCCGAGAAATCCGTCCGTTTTTGTCATTTGTTATCGAATCGACTTAAAGCCAGATCGTCACATTGGCCGCTCTTCTCACTGAAACGGTTGTACTTATCGATTGCAAAGCTTTGTCGCGTGCTGCGGTATGCGGAGACACTAAAAGCACCATAGTAGAACACAGATGAAGCTTCTAAGTTGATGTAATAGCCAGTAAGAAGTCGTAAAATTCAAATTTCAGGTATTCAATATTGAATTTTTAGCTGGCTTTGGTGCCTTGGACATGAGCTAGGACCTTACGATTCTACATGAAAGAGGGAATAGCAGCCCTGTTGCACGGGAGAATGTGAAAAGTGTTCATATGTAGTAAAAACCTGAGAAATCGGTCCGTTTTCGTCATTTGTTATCGAATCGACTTCAAGCCAGATCGTCACATTGGCCGCTCTTCTCTCTGAAACGGTTGTACTTATCGTCTGCAAAGCTATGTCGCGTGCTGCGGTATGCTGAGACACTATGAGCACCATAGTAGAACACAGATGAAGCTTCTAAGTTGATGTAATTTCCAGTAAGAAGTAGTACAATTCAAGTTTTAGGTATCGGTTATTGACTTTTTACCCTTCTTTGGTGCCTTGGACATCAGCTAGGAAATTAAGATTTTGCATGAAAAAAGGACTAGCAGCCGCGTTGCACGGGAGAATGTGAAAAGAGTTCATATGTAGTAAAAACCTGGGAAATCCGTCCGTTTTCGTCATTTGTTATCGAATCGACTTAAAGCCAGATCGTCACATTGGTCGCTCTTCTCTCTGAAACGGTTACACTTATTGTCTGCAAAGCTATGTCGCGTTCTGCGATATGTGAAAACACTAAAAGCACCATAGTACAACACTGAAGAAGCTTCTAAGTTGAAGTAATAGCCAGTAGGAAGTAGTACAATTCAAAATTTAGTTGTCGATTATTCACTTTTTAGGCGGCTTTGGTGGCTTGGACATGACCTAGGACCGTAAGATTTTGCATGAAAGGAGGACTAGCAACCGCGTTGCATGGGAGTATGTGAAAAGTGTTCATATGTAGTAAAAACCTGAGCAATCAGTCCGTTTTCGTCATTTGTTATCGAATCGACTTAAAGCCAGATCGTCACATTGGCCGCTTTTCCCTCTGAGACGGTTAAATTTATCGTCTGCAAAGCTATGTCGCGTGCTGCGGTATGCCGAAACACTAAAATCACCATAGTAGAACACAGAAGAAGCTTCTAAGTTGAAGAAACAGCCAGTAAGAAGTAGTACAATTCAAGTTTTAGTTGTAGATTATTCACTTTATAGCCGGCTTTTGTGGCTTGGACATGACCTAGGACCTTAAGATTTTGCATGAAAGGAGGACTTGCAGCCGCGTTGCACGGGAGAATGTGAAAAGTGTTCATATGTAGTAAAAACCTGAGAAATTCGTCCGTTTTCGTCATTTGTTATCGAATCGACGTAAAGCCAGATCGTCACATTGGCCGCTCTTCTCTCTGAAAATGTTGCATCTATCGTCTGCAAAGCTATGTCGCGTGCTGCGGTATGCGGAGACACTAAAAGCGCCATAGTAGAACACAGAAGCAGCTTCTAAGTTGAAGAAACAGCCAGTAAGAAGTAGTACAATTCAAGTTTTAGTTGTAGATTATTCACTTTATAGCCGGCTTTGTGGCTTGGACATGACCTAGGACCTTAAGATTTTGCATGAAAGGAGGACTTGCAGCCGCGTTGCACGGGAGAATGTGAAATGTGTTCATATGTAGTAGAAACCTGAGAAATCCGTCCGTTTTCGTCATTTGTTATCGAATCGACTTAAAGCCAGATCGTCACATTGACCGCTCTTCTCTCTGAAACGGTTGTACTTATCGTCTGCAAAGCTATGTGGCGTTCTGCGGTATGCGGAGACAGTAAAAGCACCATAGTAGAACACAGATGATGCTTCTAAGTTGATGTAATAGCCAGTAAGATATAGTACAATTCAAGTTTTAGGTATCGATTATTGACTTTTTAGCTGGCTTTGGTGCCTTGGACATGAGCTAGGACCTTAAGATTCTGCATGAAAGGAGGACTGGCAGCCGATTTGCATGGGAGAATGTGAAAAGTGTTCATATGTAGTAAAAACCTGAGAAATCCGTCCGTTTTCGTCATTTGTTATCGAATCGACTTAAAGCCAGATCGTCACATTGGCCGCTCTTCTCTCTGAAACGGTTGTACTTATCGATTGCAAAGCTATGTCGCGTGCTGCGGTATGCGGAGACACTAAAAGCACCATAGTAGAACACAGATGAAGCTTCTAAGTTGATGTAATAGCCAGTAAGAAGTAGTACAATTTAAGTTTTAGGTATCGGTTATTGACTTTTTACCCTTCTTTGGCGCCTTGGACATGAGCTAGGAAATTAAGATTTTGCATGAAGGAGGATTAGCAGCCGAGTTGCACGGGAGAATGTGAAAAGTGTTCATATGTAGTAAAAACCTGAGACATCCGTCCGTTTTCGTCATTTGTTATCGAATCGACTTAAAGCCAGATCGTCACATTGGCCGCTCTTCTCTCTGAAACGGTTGTACTTACCGTCTGCAAAGCTATGTGGCGTTCTGCGGTATGCGGAGACAGTAAAAGCACCATAGTAGAACACAGATGATGCTTCTAAGTTGATGTAATAGCCAGTAAGATATAGTACAATTCAAGTTTTAGGTATCGATTATTGACTTTTTAGCTTTCTTTGGTGCCTTGGACATGAGCTAGGACCTTAAGATTCTGCATGAAAGGAGGACTGGCAGCCGATTTGCACGGGAGAATGTGAAAAGTGTTCATATGTAGTAAAAACCTGAGAAATCCGTCCGTTTTCGTCATTTGTTATCGAATCGACTTAAAGCCAGATCGTCACATTGCCCGCTCTTCTCTCTGAAACGGTTGTACTTATCGATTGCACAGCTATGTCGCGTGCTGCGGTATGCGGACACACTAAAAGCACCATAGTAGAACACAGATGAAGCTTCTAAGTTGATGTAATAGCCAGTAAGAAGTAGTACAATTCAAGTTTAGGTATCGATTATTGACTTTTTAGCTGGCTTTGGTGCCTTGGACATGAGCTAGGACCTTAAGATTCTGCATGAAAGGAGGACTAGCAGCCGAGTTGCACGGGAGAATGTGAAAAGTGTTCATACGTAGTAAAAACCTGAGAAATCCGTCCGTTTTCGTCATTAGTTATCGAATCGACTTCAAGCCAGATCGTCACATTGGCCGCTCTTCTCTCTGAAAAAGTTGTACTTATCGTCTACAAAGCTATGTCGCGTGCTGCGGTATGCGGACACACTAAAAGCACCATAGTAGAACACAGATGAAGCTTCTAAGTTGATGTAATAGCCAGTAAGAAGTAGTACAATTAAAGTTTTAGGTATCGGTTATTGACTTTTTACCCTTCTTTGGTGCTTTGGACATGAGCTAGGAAATTAAGATTTTGCATGAAGGAGGACTAGCAGCCGAGTTGCACGGGAGAATGTGAAAAGTGTTCATATGTAGTAAAAACCTGAGAAATCCGTCCGTTTTCGTCATTTGTTATCGAATCGACTTAAAGCCAGATCGTCACATTGGCCGCTCTTCTCTCTGAAACGGTTGTACTTATCGTCTGCAAAGCTATGTCGCGTGCTGCGGTATGCTGAGACACTATGAGCACCATAGTAGAACACAGATGAAGCTTCTAAGTTGATGTAATTTCCAGTAAGAAGTAGTACAATTCAAGTTTTAGGTATTCAATATTGAATTTTTAGCTGGCTTTGGTGCCTTGGACATGACCTAGGACCTTAAGATTCTGCATGAAAGGGGGACTAGCAGCCCTGATGCACGGGAGAATGTGAAAAGTGTTCATATGTAGTAAAAACCTGAGAAATCCGTCCGTTTTCGTCATTTGTTATCGAATCGACTTAAAGCCCGATCGTCACATTGGCCGCTCTTCTCTCTGAAACGGTTGTACTTATCGTCTGCAAAGCTATGTCGCGTACTGCGGTATGCGGAGACACTAAAATCACCATAGTAGAACACAGATGAAGCTTCTAAGTTGATGTAATAGCCAGTAAGAAGTAGTACAATTCAAGTTTTAGGTATCGATTATTGACTTTTTAGCTGGCTTTGGTGCCTTGGACATGAGCTAGGACCTTAACATTCTGCATGAAAGGAGGACTAGCAGCCGATTTGCACGGGAGAATGTGAAAAGTCTTAACATGTAGTAAAAACCCGAGTAATCCGTCCGTTTTCGTCATTTGTTATCGAATCGACTTAAAGCCAGATCGTCACATTGGCCGCTCTTCTCTCTGAAACGGTTGTACTTATCGATTGCAAAGCTATGTCGCGTGCTGCGGAATGCGGAGACACTAAAAGCACCATAGTAGAACACAGATGAAGCTTCTAAGTTTACGTAATAGCCAGTAAGAAGTAGTACAATTCAAGTTTTAGGTATTGAATATTGAATTTTTAGCTGGCTTTTTTGCCTTGGACATGAGCTAGGACCTTAATATTCTGCATGAAAGGAGGACTAGCATCCGAGTTGCACGGGAGAATGTGAAAAGTGTTCAAATGTAGTAAAAACCTGAGAAATCCGTCCGTTTTGGTCATTTGTTATCGAATCAACTTAAAGCTAGATCGTCACATTGGCCGCTCTTCTCTCTGAAACGGTTGTACTTATCGTCTGCAAAGCTATGTCGCGTGCTGCGGTATGCTGAGACACTATGAGCACCATAGTAGAACACAGATGAAGCTTCTAAGTTGATGTAATTTCCAGTAAGAAGTAGTACAATTCAAGTTTTAGGTATTCAATATTGAATTTTTAGCTGGCTTTGGTGCCTTGGACATGACCTAGGACCTTAAGATTCTGCATGAAAGGGGGACTAGCAGCCCTGATGCACGGGAGAATGTGAAAAGTGTTCATATGTAGTAAAAACCTGAGAAATCCGTCCGTTTTCGTCATTTGTTATCGAATCGACTTAAAGCCAGATCGTCACATTGGCCGCTCTTCTCTCTGAAACGGTTGTACTTATCGTCTGCAAAGCTATGTCGCGTACTGCGGTATGCGGAGACACTAAAATCACCATAGTAGAACACAGATGAAGCTTCTAAGTTGATGTAATAGCCAGTAAGAAGTAGTACAATTCAAGTTTTAGGTATCGATTATTGACTTTTTAGCTGGCTTTGGTGCCTTGGACATGAGCTAGGACCTTAACATTCTGCATGAAAGGAGGACTAGCAGCCGATTTGCACGGGAGAATGTGAAAAGTCTTAACATGTAGTAAAAACCCGAGTAATCCGTCCGTTTTCGTCATTTGTTATCGAATCGACTTAAAGCCAGATCGTCACATTGGCCGCTCTTCTCTCTGAAACGGTTGTACTTATCGATTGCAAAGCTATGTCGCGTGCTGCGGAATGCGGAGACACTAAAAGCACCATAGTAGAACACAGATGAAGCTTCTAAGTTGATGTAATAGCCAGTAAGAAGTAGTACAATTCAAATGTTAGGTATTCAATATTGAATTTTTAGCTGGCTTTGGTGCCTTGGACATGAGCTAGGACCTTAAGATTCTGCATGAAAGGAGGACTAGCAGCCCTGTTGCACGGGAGAATGTGAAAAGTGTTCATATGTAGTAAGAACCTGAGAAATCGGTCCGTTTTCGTCATTTGTTATCGAATCGACTTAAAGCCAGATCGTCACATTGGCCGCTCTTATCTCTGAAACGGTTGTATTTATCGTCTGCAAAGCTATGTCGCGTGCTGCGGTATGCTGAGACACTATGAGCATCATAGTAGAACACATATGAAGCTTCTAAGTTGATGTAATTTCCAGTAAGAAGTAGTACAATTCAAGTTTTAGGTATCGGTTATTGACTTTTTACCCTTCTTTGGTGCCTTGGACATCAGCTAGGAAACTAAGATTTTGCATGAAGGAGGACTAGCAGCCGAGTTGCACGGGAGAATGTGAATAGTGTTCATATGTAGTAAAAACCTGAGACATCCGTCCGTTTTCGTCATTTGTTATCGAATCGACTTAAAGCCAGATCGTCACATTGACCGCTCTTCTCTCTGAAACGGTTGTACTTATCGTCTGCAAAGCTATGTGGCGTTCTGTGGTATGCGGAGACAGTAAAAGCACCATAGTAGAACACAGATGATGCTTCTAAGTTGATGTAATAGCCAGTAAGATATAGTACAATTGAAGTTTTAGGTATCGATTATTGACTTTTTAGCTGGCTTTGGTGCCTTGGACATGAGCTAGGACCTTAAGATTCTGCATGAAAGGAGGACTGGCAGCCGATTTGCACGGGAGAATGTGAAAAGTGTTAATATGTAGTAAAAACCTGAGATATCCGTCCGTTTTCGTTATTTGTTATCGAATCGACTTAAAGCCAGATCGTCACATTGGCCGCTCTTCTCTCCGAAACACTTGTACTTATCGTCTGCAAAGCTATGTCGCGTGCTACGGTATGCTGATACACTAAAAGCACCATAGTAGAACACAGATGAAGCTTCTAAGTTGATGTAATAGCCAGTAAGAAGTAGTACAATTCAAGTTTTAGGTATCGATTATTGACTTTTTACCCTTCTTTGGTGCCTTGGACATCAGCTAGGAAATTAAGATTTTGCATGAAAGGAGGACTAGCAGCCGAGTTGCACGGGAGAATGTGAATAGTGTTCATATGTAGTAAAAACCTGAGACATCCGTCCGTTTTCGTCATTTGTTATCGAATCGACTTAAAACCAGATCGTCACATTGACCGCTCTTCTCTCTGAAACGCTCGTAGTTATCGTCTGCAAAGCTATGTCGCGTGCTGCGGTATGCGGAGACACTAAAAGCACCATAGTAGAACACAGATGAAGCTTCTAAGTTGAAGTAATACAAAGGAAGAAGTAGTACAATTCAAGTTTTAGGTATCGATTATTGACTTTTTAGCTGGCTTTGGTGCCTTGGACATGAGCTAGGACCTTAACATTCTGCATGAAGGGAGGACTAGCAGCCGATTTGCACGAGAGAATGTGAAAAGTCTTCACATGTAGTAAAAACCCGAGAAATCCGTCCGTATTCGTCATTTGTTATCGAATCGACTTAAAGCCAGATCGTCACATTGGCCGCTCTTCTCTCTGAAACGGTTGTACTTATCGACTGCAAAACTATGTCGCATGCTGCGGTATGCGGAGACACTAAAAGCACCATAGTAGAACACAGATGAAGCTTCTAAGTTGATGTAATAGCCAGTAAGACGTAGTACAATTAAAGTTTTAGGTATTCAATATTGAATTTTTAGCTGGCTTTGGTGCCTTGGACATGAGCTAGGACCTTAAGATTCTGCATGAAAGGAGGACTAGCATCCGAGTTGCACGGGAGAATGTGAAAAGTGTTCAAATGTAGTAAAAACCTGAGAAATCCGTCCGTTTTCGTCATTTGTTATCGAATCGACTTAAAGCCTGATCGTCACATTGGCCGCTCTTCTCTCTGAAACGGTTGTACTTATCGTCTGCAAAGCTATGTCGCGTGCTGCGGTATGCGGAGACACTAAAAGCACCATAGTAGAACACAGATGAAGCTTCTAAGTTGATGTAATAGCCAGTAAGAAGAAGTACAATTCAAGTTTTAGGTATCGATTATTGACTTTTTAGCTATCTTTGGTGCCTTGCACATGAGCTAGGACCTTAAGATTCTGCATGAACGGAGGATTAGCAGCGGAGTTGCACGGAAGAATGTGAAAAGTGTTCATATGTAGTAAAAACCTGAGAAATCCGTCCGTTTTCGTCATTTGTTATCGAATCAACTTAAAGCTAGATCGTCACATTAGCCGCTCTTCTCTCTGAAACGGTTGTACTTATCGTCTGCAAAGCTATGTCGCGTGCTGCGGTATGCTGAGACACTATGAGCACCATAGTAGAACACAGATGAAGCTTCTAAGTTGATGTAATTTTCAGTAAGAAGTAGTACAATTCAAGTTTTAGTTATTCAATATTGAATTTTTAGCTGGCTTTGGTGCCTTGGACATGAGCTAGGACCTTAAGATTCTGCATGAAAGGAGGACTAGCAGCCCTGTTGCACGGGAGAATGTGAAAAGTGTTCATATGTAGTAAAAACCTGAGAAATCCGTCCGTTTTCGTCATTTGTTATCGAATCGACTTAAAGCCAGATCGTCACATTGGCCGCTCTTCTCTCTGAAACGGTTGTACTTATCGATTGCAAAGCTATGTCGCGTGCTGCGGTATGCTGAGACACTAAAATCACCATAGTAGAACACAGATGAAGCTTCTAAGTTGATGTAATAGCCAGTAAGAAGTAGTACAATTCAAGTTTTAGGTATCGATTATTGACTTTTTAGCTGGCTTTGGTGCCTTGGACATGAGCTAGGACCTTAACATTCTGCATGAAAGGAGGACTAGCAGCCGAGTTGCACGGGAGAATGTGAAAAGTCTTAACATGTAGTAAAAACCCGAGAAATCCGTCCGTTTTCGTCATTTGTTATCGAATCGACTTAAAGCCAGATCGTCAGATTGGCCGCTCTGCTCTCTGAAACGGTTGTACATATCGATTGCAAAGCTATGTCGCGTGCTGCGGTATGCGGAGACACTAAAAGCACCATAGTAGAACACAGATGAAGCTTCTAAGTTGATGTAATAGCCAGTAAGAAGTAGTACAATTCAAATTTTAGGTATTCAATATTGAATTTTTAGCTGGCTTTGGTGCCTTGGACATGAGCTAGGACCTTAAGATTCTGCATGAAAGGAGGACTAGCAGCCCTGTTGCACGGGAGAATGTGAAAAGTGTTCATATGTAGTAAAAACCTGAGAAATCGGTCCGTTTTCGTCATTTGTTATCGAATCGACTTAAAGCCAGATCGTCACATTGGCCGCTCTTCTCTCCGAAACACTTGTACTTATCGTCTGCAAAGCTATGTCGCGTGCTACGGTATGCTGATACACTAAAAGCACCATAGTAGAACACAGATGAAGCTTCTATGTTGATGTAATAGCCAGGAAGAAGTAGTACAATTCAAGTTTTAGGTATCGATTATTGACCTTTTAGCTGGCTTTGGTGCCTTGGACATGAGCTAGGACCTTAACATTCTGCATGAAAATAGGAATAGCAGCCGATTTGCACGGGAGTATGTGAAAAGTGTTCATATGTAGTAAAAACCTGAGAAATCCGTCCGTTTTCGTCATTTGTTATCGAATCGACTTAAAGCCAGATCGTCACATTGGCCGCTCTTCTCTCTGAAACGGTTGTACTTATCGATTGCAAAGCTATGTCGCGTGCTGCGGTATGCGGAGACACTAAAAGCACCATAGCAGAACACAGATGAAGCTTCTAAGTTGATGTAATACAAAGGAAGAAGTAGTACAATTCAAGTTTTAGGTATCGATTATTGACTTTTTAGCTGGCTTTGGTGCCTTGGACATGAGCTAGGACCTTAACATTCTGCATGAAAGGAGGACTAGCAGCCGATTTGCACGGGAGAATGTGAAAAGTCTTAACATGTAGTAAAAACCCGAGAAATCCGTCCGTTTTCGTCATTTGTTATCGAATCGACTTAAAGCCAGATCGTCACATTGGCCGCTCTTCTCTCTGAAACGGTTGTACTTATCGATTGCAAAGCTATGTCGCGTGCTGCGGTATGCGGAGACACTAAAAGCACCACAGTAGAACACAGATGAAGCTTCTAAGTTGATGTAATAGAAAGTAAGAAGTAGTACAATTCAAATTTTAGGTATTCAATATTGAATTTTTAGCTGGCTTTGGTGCCTTGGACATGAGCTAGGACCTTAAGATTCTGCATGAAAGGAGGACTAGCAGCCCTGTTGCACGGGAGAATGTGAAAAGTGTTCATATGTAGTAAAAACCTGAGAAATCGGTCCGTTTTCGTCATTTGTTATCGAATCGACTTAAAGCCAGATCGTCACATTGACCGCTCTTCTCTCTGAAACGCTCGTAGTTATCGTCTGCAAAGCTATGTCGCGTGCTGCGGTATGTGGAGACACTAAAAGCACCATAGTAGAACACAGATGAAGCTTCTAAGTTGATGTAAAACAAAGGAAGAAGTAGTACAATTCAAGTTTTAGGTATCGATTATTGACTTTTTACCCTTCTTTGGTGCCTTGGACATCAGCTAGGAAATTAAGATTTTGCATGAAAGGAGGACTAGCAGCCGAGTTGCACGGGAGAATGTGAAAAGTGTTCATATGTAGTAAAAACCTGAGACATCCGTCCGTTTTCGTCATTTGTTATCGAATCGACTTAAAGCCAGATCGTCACATTGACCGCTCTTCTCTCTGAAACGCTCGTAGTTATCGTCTGCAAAGCTATGTCGCGTGCTGCGGTATGCGGAGACACTAAAAGCACCATAGTAGAACACAGATGAAGCTTCTAAGTTGATGTAATACAAAGGAAGAAGTAGTACAATTCAAGTTTTAGGTATCGATTATTGACTTTTTAGCTGGCTTTGGTGCCTTGGACATGAGCTAGGACCTTAACATTCTGCATGAAGGGAGGACTAGCAGCCGATTTGCACGAGAGAATGTGAAAAGTCTTCACATGTAGTAAAAACCCGAGAAATCCGTCCGTATTCGTCATTTGTTATCGAATCGACTTAAAGCCAGATCGTCACATTGGCCGCTCTTCTCTCTGAAACGGTTGTACTTATCGACTGCAAAACTATGTCGCATGCTGCGGTATGCGGAGACACTAAAAGCACCATAGTAGAACACAGATGAAGCTTCTAAGTTGATGTAATAGCCAGTAAGACGTAGTACAATTAAAGTTTTAGGTATTCAATATTGAATTTTTAGCTGGCTTTGGTGCCTTGGACATGAGCTAGGACCTTAAGATTCTGCATGAAAGGAGGACTAGCATCCGAGTTGCACGGGAGAATGTGAAAAGTGTTCACATGTAGTAAAAACCTGAGAAATCCGTCCGTTTTCGTCATTTGTTATCGAATCGACTTAAAGCCTGATCGTCACATTGGCCGCTCTTCTCTCTGAAACGGTTGTACTTATCGTCTGCAATGCTATGTCGCGTGCTGCGGTATGCGGAGACACTAAAAGCACCATAGTAGAACACAGATGAAGCATCTAAGTTGATGTAATAGCCAGAAAGAAGTAATCCAATTCAAGTTTTAGCTATCGATTATTGACTTTTTAGCTGGCTTTGGTGACTTGGACATGAGCTAGGACCTTACGATTCTGCATGAAAGGAGGACTAGCAGCCGAGTTGCACGGGAGAATGTGAAAAGTGTTCATATGTAATAAAAACCTAAAAAATCCGTCCGTTTTCGTCATTTGTTATCGAATCGACTTAAAGCCAGATCGTCACATTGGCCGCTCTTCTCTCTGAAACGGTTGTACTTATCGTCTGCAAAGCTATGTCGCGTGCTGCGGTATGTGGAGACACTAAAAGCACCATAGTAGAACACAGATGAAGCTTCTAAGTTGATGTAAAACAAAGGAAGAAGTAGTACAATTCAAGTTTTAGGTATCGATTATTGACTTTTTACCCTTCTTTGGTGCCTTGGACATCAGCTAGGAAATTAAGATTTTGCATGAAAGGAGGACTAGCAGCCGAGTTGCACGGGAGAATGTGAAAAGTGTTCATATGTAGTAAAAACCTGAGACATCCGTCCGTTTTCGTCATTTGTTATCGAATCGACTTAAAGCCAGATCGTCACATTGACCGCTCTTCTCTCTGAAACGCTCGTAGTTATCGTCTGCAAAGCTATGTCGCGTGCTGCGGTATTCTGAGACACTAAAAGCACCATAGTAGAACACAGATGAAGCTTCTAAGTTGATGTAATACAAAGGAAGAAGTAGTACAATTCAAGTTTTAGGTATCGATTATTGACTTTTTAGCTGGCTTTGGTGCCTTGGACATGAGCTAGGACCTTAACATTCTGCATGAAGGGAGGACTAGCAGCCGATTTGCACGAGAGAATGTGAAAAGTCTTCACATGTAGTAAAAACCCGAGAAATCCGTCCGTATTCGTCATTTGTTATCGAATCGACTTAAAGCCAGATCGTCACATTGGCCGCTCTTCTCTCTGAAACGGTTGTACTTATCGACTGCAAAACTATGTCGCATGCTGCGGTATGCGGAGACACTAAAAGCACCATAGTAGAACACAGATGAAGCTTCTAAGTTGATGTAATAGCCAGTAAGACGTAGTACAATTAAAGTTTTAGGTATTCAATATTGAATTTTTAGCTGGCTTTGGTGCCTTGGACATGAGCTAGGACCTTAAGATTCTGCATGAAAGGAGGACTAGCATCCGAGTTGCACGGGAGAATGTGAAAAGTGTTCACATGTAGTAAAAACCTGAGAAATCCGTCCGTTTTCGTCATTTGTTATCGAATCGACTTAAAGCCTGATCGTCACATTGGCCGCTCTTCTCTCTGAAACGGTTGTACTTATCGTCTGCAATGCTATGTCGCGTGCTGCGGTATGCGGAGACACTAAAAGCACCATAGTAGAACACAGATGAAGCTTCTAAGTTGATGTAATAGCCAGTAAGAAGAAGTACAATTCAAGTTTTAGGTATCGATTATTGACTTTTTAGCTATCTTTGGTGCCTTGCACATGAGCTAGGACCTTAAGATTCTGCATGAACGGAGGATTAGCAGCGGAGTTGCACGGAAGAATGTGAAAAGTGTTCATATGTAGTAAAAACCTGAGAAATCCGTCCGTTTTCGTCATTTGTTATCGAATCAACTTAAAGCTAGATCGTCACATTAGCCGCTCTTCTCTCTGAAACGGTTGTACTTATCGTCTGCAAAGCTATGTCGCGTGCTGCGGTATGCTGAGACACTATGAGCACCATAGTAGAACACAGATGATGCTTCTAAGTTGATGTAATTTTCAGTAAGAAGTAGTACAATTCAAGTTTTAGTTATTCAATATTGAATTTTTAGCTGGCTTTGGTGCCTTGGACATGAGCTAGGACCTTAAGATTCTGCATGAAAGGAGGACTAGCAGCCCTGTTGCACGGGAGAATGTGAAAAGTGTTCATATGTAGTAAAAACCTGAGAAATCCGTCCGTTTTCGTCATTTGTTATCGAATCGACTTAAAGCCAGATCGTCACATTGGCCGCTCTTCTCTCTGAAACGGTTGTACTTATCGATTGCAAAGCTATGTCGCGTGCTGCGGTATGCTGAGACACTAAAATCACCATAGTAGAACACAGATGAAGCTTCTAAGTTGATGTAATAGCCAGTAAGAAGTAGTACAATTCAAGTTTTAGGTATCGATTATTGACTTTGTAGCTGGCTTTGGTGCCTTGGACATGAGCTAGGACCTTAACATTCTGCATGAAAGGAGGACTAGCAGCCGAGTTGCACGGGAGAATGTGAAAAGTCTTAACATGTAGTAAAAACCCGAGAAATCCGTCCGTTTTCGTCATTTGTTATCGAATCGACTTAAAGCCAGATCGTCAGATTGGCCGCTCTGCTCTCTGAAACGGTTGTACATATCGATTGCAAAGCTATGTCGCGTGCTGCGGTATGCGGAGACACTAAAAGCACCATAGTAGAACACAGATGAAGCTTCTAAGTTGATGTAATAGCCAGTAAGAAGTAGTACAATTCAAATTTTAGGTATTCAATATTGAATTTTTAGCTGGCTTTGGTGCCTTGGACATGAGCTAGGACCTTAAGATTCTGCATGAAAGGAGGACTAGCAGCCCTGTTGCACGGGAGAATGTGAAAAGTGTTCATATGTAGTAAAAACCTGAGAAATCGGTCCGTTTTCGTCATTTGTTATCGAATCGACTTAAAGCCAGATCGTCACATTGGCCGCTCTTCTCTCCGAAACACTTGTACTTATCGTCTGCAAAGCTATGTCGCGTGCTACGGTATGCTGATACACTAAAAGCACCATAGTAGAACACAGATGAAGCTTCTATGTTGATGTAATAGCCAGGAAGAAGTAGTACAATTCAAGTTTTAGGTATCGATTATTGACCTTTTAGCTGGCTTTGGTGCCTTGGACATGAGCTAGGACCTTAACATTCTGCATGAAAATAGGAATAGCAGCCGATTTGCACGGGAGTATGTGAAAAGTGTTCATATGTAGTAAAAACCTGAGAAATCCGTCCGTTTTCGTCATTTGTTATCGATTCGACTTAAAGCCAGATCGTCACATTGGCCGCTCTTCTCTCTGAAACGGTTGTACTTATCGATTGCAAAGCTATGTCGCGTGCTGCGGTATGCGGAGACACTAAAAGCACCATTGCAGAACACAGATGAAGCTTCTAAGTTGATGTAATACAAAGGAAGAAGTAGTACAATTCAAGTTTTAGGTATCGATTATTGACTTTTTAGCTGGCTTTGGTGCCTTGGACATGAGCTAGGACCTTAACATTCTGCATGAAAGGAGGACTAGCAGCCGATTTGCACGGGAGAATGTGAAAAGTCTTAACATGTAGTAAAAACCCGAGAAATCCGTCCGTTTTCGTCATTTGTTATGGAATCGACTTAAAGCCAGATCGTCACATTGGCCGCTCTTCTCTCTGAAACGGTTGTACTTATCGATTGCAAAGCTATGTCGCGTGCTGCGGTATGTGGAGACACTAAAAGCACCACAGTAGAACACAGATGAAGCTTCTAAGTTGATGTAATAGAAAGTAAGAAGTAGTACAATTCAAATTTTAGGTATTCAATATTGAATTTTTAGCTGGCTTTGGTGCCTTGGACATGAGCTAGGACCTTAAGATTCTGCATGAAAGGAGGACTAGCAGCCCTGTTGCACGGGAGAATGTGAAAAGTGTTGATATGTAGTAAAAACCTGAGAAATCGGTCCGTTTTCGTCATTTGTTATCGAATCGACTTAAAGCCAGATCGTCACATTGGCCGCTCTTCTCTCTGAAACGGCTGTACTTATCGCCTGCAATGCTATGTCGCGTGCTGCGGTATGCTGAGACACTATGAGCACCATAGTATAACACGGATGAAGCTTCTAAGTTGATGTAATTTCCAGTAAGAAGTAGTACAATTCAAGTTTTAGGTATTCAATATTGAATTTTTAGCTGGCTTTGGTGCTTTGGACATAAGCTAGGACCTTAATATTCTGCAAGAAAGGAGGACTAGCATCCGAGTTGCACGGGAGAATGTGAAAAGTGTTCAAATGTAGTAAAAACCTGAGAAATCCGTCCGTTTTCGTCATTTGTTATCGAATCGACTTAAAGCCAGATCGTCACATTGGCCGCTCTTCTCTCTGAAACGCTTGTACTTATCGTCTGCAAAGCTTTGTCGCGTTCTGCGGTATGCTGAGACACTATGAGCACCATAGTATAACACAGATGAAGCTTCTAAGTTGATGTAATTTCCAGTAAGAAGTAGTACAATTCAAGTTTTAGGTATTCAATATTGAATTTTTAGCTGGCTTTGGTGCTTTGGACATAAGCTAGGACCTTAATATTCTGCATGAAAGGAGGACTAGCAGCCGATTTGCACAGGAGAATGTGAAAAGTCTTCACATGTAGTAAAAACCCGAGAAATCCGTCGGTTTTCGTCATTTGTTATCGAATCGACTTAAAGCCAGATCGCCACATTGTCCGCTCTTCTCTCTGAAACGGTTGTACTTATCATCTGCAAAGGTACGTCGCGTGCTGCGGTATGCGGAGACACTAAAATCACCATAGTAGAACACAGATGAAGCTTCTAAGTTGATGTAATAGCCAGTAAGAAGTAGTACAATTCAAGTTTTAGGTATCGATTACTGACTTTTTAGCTATCTTTGGTGCCTTGGACATGAGCTAGGCCCTTAAGATTCTCCATGAAAGGAGGATTAGCAGCGGAGTTGCACGGGAGAATATGAAAAGTGTTCATATGTAGTAAAAACCTGAGAAATCCGTCCGTTTTCGTCATTTGTTATCGAATCAACTTAAAGCTAGATCGTCACATTGGCCGCTCTTCTCTCTGAAACGGTTGTACTTATCGTCTGCAAAGCTATGTCGCGTGCTGCGGTATGCTGAGACACTATGAGCACCATAGTAGAACACAGATGAAGCTTCTAAGTTGATGTAATAGCCAGTAAGAAGTAGTACAATTCAAGTTTTTGGTATCGTTTATTGACTCTTTAGCTGGCTTTGATGCCTTGGACATGAGGTAGGACCTTAAGATTCTGCATGAAAGGAGGACTAGCAGCCGAGTTGCACGGGAAAATGTGAAAAGTGTTCAAATGTAGTAAAAACCTGAGAAATCCGTCCGTTTTCCTCATTTGTTATCGAATCGACTTAAAGTCAGATCGTCACATTGGCCGCTCTTCTCTCTGAAACGCTCGTAGTTATCGTCTGCAAAGCTATGTCGCGTGCTGCGGTATGCGGAGACACTAAAAGCACCATAGTAGAACACAGATGAAGCTTCTAAGTTGATGTAAAACAAAGGAAGAAGTAGTACAATTCAAGTTTTAGGTATCGATTATTGACTTTTTAGCTGGCTTTGGTGCCTTGGACATGAGCTAGGACCTTAACATTCTGCATGAAAGGAGGACTAGCAGCCGATTTGCACGGGAGAATGTGAAAAGTCTTCACATGTAGTAAAAACAGGAGAAATCCGTCCGTATTCGTCATTTGTTATCGAATCGACTTAAAGCCAGATCGTCACATTGGCCGCTCTTCTCTCTGAAACGGTTGTACTTATCGACTGCAAAACTACTTCGCGTGCTGCGGTATGCGGAGACACTAAAAGCACCATAGTAGAACACAGATGAAGCTTCTAAGTTGATGTAATAGCCAGGAAGAAGTAGTACAATTCAAGTTTTAGGTATTGAATATTGAGTTTTTAGCTGGCTTTGGTGCCTTGGACATGAGCTAGGACCTTAAGATTCTGCATGAAAGGAGGACTAGCATCCGAGTTGCACGGGAGAATGTGAAAAGTGTACAAATGTAGTAAAAACCTGAGAAATCCGTCCGTTTTCGTCATTTGTTATCGAATCGACTTAAAGCTAGATCGTCACATTAGCCGCTCTTCTCTCTGAAACGCTTGTACTTATCGTCTGCAAAGCTATGTCGCGTGCTGCGGTATGCTGAGACACTAAAAGCACCATAGTAGAACACAGATGAAGCTTCTAAGTTGATGTAATAGAAAGGAAGAAGTAGTACAATTCAAGTTTTAGGTATCAATTACTGACTTTTTAGCTGACTTTGGTGCCTTGGACATGAGCTAGGACCTTAACATTCTGCATGAAAGGAGGACTAGCAGCCGATTTGCACGGGAGAATGTGAAAAGTCTTAACATGTAGTAAAAACCCGAGAAATCCGTCCGTTTTCGTCATTTGTTATCGAATCGACTTAAAGCCAGATCGTCACATTGGCCGCTCTTCTCTCTGAAACGGTTGTACTTATCGATTGCAAAGCTATGTCGCGTGCTGCGGTATGCGGAGACACTAAAAGCACCATAGTAGAACACAGATGAAGCTTCTAAGTTGATGTAATAGAAAGTAAGAAGTAGTACAATTCAAATTTTAGGTATTCAATATTGAATTTTTAGCTGACTTTGGTGCCTTGGACATGAGCTAGGACCTTAAGATTCTGCATGAAAGGAGGACTAGCAGCCCTGTTGCACGGGAGAATGTCAAAAGTGTTCATATGTAGTAAAAACCTGAGAAATCGGTCCGTTTTCGTCATTTGTTATCGAATCGACTTAAAGCCAGATCGTCACATTGGCCGCTCTTCTCTCTGAAACGGTTGTACTTATCGTCTGCAATGCTATGTCGCGTGCTGCGGTATGCTGAGACACTATGGGCACCATAGTAGGACACAGATGAAGCTTCTAAGTTGATGTAATAGCCAGTAAGAAGTAGTAAAATTCAAGTTTTAGGTATCGATTATTGACATTTTAGCTGGCTTTGGTGCCTTGGACATGAGCTAGGACCTTAAGACTCTGCATGAAAGGAGGACTAGCAGCCGAGTTGCTCGGCAGAATGTGAAAAGTGTTCACATGTAGTAAAAACCTGAGAAATCCGTCCGTTTTCGTCATTTGTTATCGAGTCGACTTAAAGCCAGATCGTCACATTGGCCGCTCTTCTCTCTGAAACGGTTGTACTTATCGATTGCAAAGCTATGTCGCGTGCTGCGGTATGCGGAGACACTAAAAGCACCATAGTAGAACACAGATGTAGCTTCTAAGTTGATGTAATAGTCAGTAAGAAGTAGTACAATTCAAATTTTAGGTATTCAATATTGAATTTTTAGCTGGCTTTGGTGCCTTGGACATGAGCTAGGACCTTAATATTCTGCATGAAAGGAGCACTAGCAGCCCTGTTGCACGGGAGAATGTGAAAAGTGTTCATATGTAGTAAAAACCTGAGAAATCGGTCCGTTTTCGTCATTTGTTATCGAATAGACTTGAAGCCAGATCGTCACATTGGCCGCTCTTCTCTCTGAAACGGTTGTACTTATCGTCTGCAAAGCTATGTCGCGTTCTGCGGTATGCTGAGACACTATGAGCACCATAGTATAACACAGATGAAGCTTCTAAGTTGATGTAATTTCCAGTAAGAAGTAGTACAATTCAAGTTTTAGGTATTCAATATTGAATTTTTAGATGGCTTTGGTGCTTTGGACATAAGCTAGGACCTTAATATTCTGCATGAAAGGAGGACTAGCATCCGAGTTGCACGGGAGAATGTGAAAAGTGTTCAAATGTAGTAAAAACCTGAGAAATCCGTCCGTTTTCGTCATTTGTTATCGAATCGACTTAAAGCCAGATCGTCACATTGGCCGCTCTTCTCTCTGAAACGGTTGTACTTATCGTCTGCAAAGCTATGTCGCGTTCTGCGGTATGCTGAGACACTATGAGCACCATAGTATAACACAGATGAAGCTTCTAAGTTGATGTAATTTCCAGTAAGAAGTAGTAGAATTCAAGTTTTAGGTATTCAATATTGAATTTTTAGATGGCTTTGGTGCTTTGGACATAAGCTAGGACCTTAATATTCTGCATGAAAGGAGGACTAGCATCCGAGTTGCACGGGAGAATGTGAAAAGTGTTCAAATGTAGTAAAAACCTGAGAAATCCGTCCGTTTTCGTCATTTGTTATCGAATCGACTTAAAGCCAGATCGTCACATTGGCCGCTCTTCTCTCTGAAACGGTTGTACTTATCGTCTGCAAAGCTATGTCGCGTTCTGCTGTATGCTGAGACACTATGAGCACCATAGTATAACACAGATGAAGCTTCTAAGTTGATGTAATTTCCAGTAAGAAGTAGTACAATTCAAGTTTTAGGTATTCAATATTGAATTTTTAGCTGGCTTTGGTGCTTTGGACATAAGCTAGGACCTTAATATTCTGCATGAAAGGAGGACTAGCAGCGGAGTTGCACGGGAGAATATGAAAAGTGTTCATATGTAGTAAAAACCGGAGAAATCCGTCCGTTTTCGTCATTTGTTATCGAATCAACTTAAAGCTAGATCGTCACATTGGCCGCTCTTCTCTATGAAACGGTTGTACTTATCGTCTGCAAAGCTATGTCGCGTGCTGCGGTATGCTGAGACACTATGAGCACCATAGTAGAACACAGATGAAGCTTCTAAGTTGATGTAATTTCCAGTAAGAAGTAGTACAATTCAAGTTTTAGGTATTCAATATTGAATTTTTAGCTGGCTTTGGTGCTTTGGACATAAGCTAGGACCTTAATATTCTGCATGAAAGGAGGACTAGCAGCCGAGTTGCACGGGAAAATGTGAAAAGTGTTCAAATGTAGTAAAAACCTGAGAAATTCGTCCGTTTTCGTCATTTGTTATCGAATCGACTTAAAGTCAGATCGTCACATTGGCCGGTCTTCTCTCTGAAACGCTCGTAGTTATCGTCTGCAAAGCTATGTCGCGTGCTGCGGTATGCGGAGACACTAAAAGCATCATAGTAGAACACAGATGAAGCTTCTAAGTTGATGTAATATAAAGGAAGAAGTAGTACAATTCAAGTTTTAGGTATCGATTATTGACTTTTTAGCTCGCTTTGGTGCCTTGGACATGAGCTAGGACCTTATCATTCTGCATAAAAGGAGGACTAGCAGCCGATTTGCACGGGAGAATGTGAAAAGTCTTCACATGTAGTAAAAACCCGAGAAATCCGTCCGTATTCGTCATTTGTTATCGAATCGACTTAAAGCCAGATCGTCACATTGGCCGCTCTTCTCTCTGAAACGGTTGTACTTATCGACTGCAAAACTATGTCGCGTGCTGCGGTATGCGGAGACACTAAAAGCACCATAGTAGAACACAGATCTAGCTTCTAAGTTGATGTAATAGCCAGTAAGAAGTAGTACAATTCAAGTTTTAGGTACTGAATATTGAATTTTTAGCTGGCTTTGGTGCCTTGGACATGAGCTAATACCTTAATATTCTGCATGAAAGGAGGACTAGCATCCGAGTTGCACGGGAGAATGTGAAAAGTGTTCAAATGTAGTAAAAACCTGAGAAATCCGTCCGTTTTCGTCATTTGTTATCGAATCGACTTAAAGCTAGATCGTCACATTGGCCGCTCTTCTCTCTGAAACGGTTGTACTTATCGTCTGCAAAGCTATGTCGCGTGCTGCGGTATGCTGAGAGACTATGAGCACCATAGTAGAACACAGATGAAGCTTCTAAGTTGATGTAATTTCCAGTAAGAAGTAGTATAATTCAAGTTTTAGGTATTCAATATTGAATTTTTAGCTGGCTTTGGTGCTTTGGACATGAGCTAGGACCTTAATATTCTGCATGAAAGGAGGTCTAGCATCCGAGTTGCACGGGAGAATGTGAAAAGTGTTCAAATGTAGTAAAAACCTGAGAAATCCGTCCGTTTTCGTCATTTGTTATTGAATCGACTTAAAGCCAGATCGTCACATTGGCCGCTCTTCTCTCTGAAACGCTTGTACTTATCGTCTGCAAAGCTATGTCGCGTGCTGCGGTATGCTGAGACACTAAAAGCACCATAGTAGAACACAGATGAAGCTTCTAAGTTGATGTAATAGAAAGGAAGAAGTAGTACAATTCAAGTTTTAAGTAATATTAATGACTTTTTAGCTGACTTTGGTGCCTTGGACATGAGCTAGGACCTTAACATTCTGCATGAAAGGAGGACTAGCAGCCGATTTGCACGGGAGAATGTGAAAAGTTTTCACATGTAGTAAAAACCCGAGAAATCCGTCCGTTTTCGTCATTTGTTATCGAATCGACCTAAAGCCAGATCGTCACATTGGCCGCTCTTCTCTCTGAAACGGTTGTACTTATCGTCTGCAAAGGTACGTCGCGTGCTGCGGTATGCGGAGACACTAAAATCACCATAGTAGAACGCAGATGAAGCTTCTAAGTTGATGTAATAGCCAGTAAGAAGTAGTACAATTCAAGTTTTAGGTATCGACTATTGACTTTTTAGCTATCTTTGGTGCCTTGGACATGAGCTAGGCCCTTAAGATTCTGCATGAAAGGAGGATTAGCAGCGGAGTTGCACGGGAGAATATGAAAAGTGTTCATATGTAGTAAAAACCTGAGAAATCCGTCCGTTTTCGTCATTTGTTATCGAATCAACTTAAAGCTAGATCGTCACATTGGCCGCTCTTCTCTCTGAAACGGTTGTACTTATCGTCTGCAAAGATATGCCGCGTGCTGCGGTATGCTGAGACACTATGAGCACCATAGTAGAACACAGATGAAGCTTCTAAGTTGATGTAATTTCCAGTAAGAAGTAGTACAATTCAAGTTTTAGGTATTCAATATTGAATTTTTAGCTGGCTTTGGTGCCTTGGACATGAGCTAGGACCTTAAGATTCTGCATGAAAGGAGGACTAGCAGTCCTGTTGCACGGGAGAATGTGAAAAGTGTTCATATGTAGTAAAAACCTGAGAAATCCGTCCGTTTTCGTCATTTGTTATCGAATCGACTTAAAGCCAGATCGTCACATTGGCCGCTCTTCTCTCTGAAACGGTTGTACTTATCGTCTGCAAAGCTATGTCGCGTGCTGCGGTATGCGGAGACACTAAAATCACCATAGTAGAACACAGATGAAGCTTCTAAGTTGATGTAATAGCCAGTAAGAAGTAGTACAATTCAAGTTTTAGGTATCGATTATTGACTTTTTAGCTGGCATTGGTGCTTTGGACATGAGCTAAGACCTTAACATTCTGCATGAAAGGAGGACTAGCAGCCGATTTGCACGGGAGAATGTGAAAAGTCTTCACATGTAGTAAAAACCCGAGAAATCCGTCCGTTTTCGTCATTTGTTATCGAATCGACTTAAAGCCAGATCGTCACATTGGCCGCTCTTCTCTCTGAAACGGTTGTACTTATCTTCTGCAAAGCTATGTCGCGTGCTGCGGTATGCTGAGACACTATGAGCACCATAGTAGAACACAGATGAAGCTTCTAAGTTGATGTAATTTCCAGTAAGAAGTAGTACAATTCAAGTTTTAAGTATTCAATATTGAATTTTTAGCTGGCTTTGGTGCCTTGGACATGAGCTAGGACCTTAAGATTCTGCATGAAAGGAGGACTAGCAGCCCTGTTGCACGGGAGAATGTGAAAAGTGTTCATATGTAGTAAAAACCTGAGAAATCCGGCGGTTTTCGTCATTTGTTATCGAATCGACTTAAAGCCAGATCGTCTCATTGGCCGCTCTTCTCTCTGAATCGGTTGTACTTATCGTCTGCAAAGCTATGTCGCGTGCTGCGGTATGCTGAGACACTATGAGCACCATAGTAGAACACAGATGAAGCTTCTAAGTTGATGTAATTTCCAGTAAGAAGTAGTACAATTCAAGTTTTAGGTATTCAATATTGAATTTTTAGCTGGCTTTGGTGCCTTGGACATGAGCTAGGACCTTAAGATTCTGCATGAAAGGAGGATTAGCAGCGGAGTTGCACGGGAGATAATGAAAAGTGTTCATATGTAGTAAAAACCTGAGAAATCTGTCCGTTTTCGTCATTTGTTATCGAATCGACGTAAAGCCAGATCGTCACATTGTCGCTCTTCTCTCTGAAACACTTGTACTTATCGTCTGCAAAGCTATGTCGCGTGCTGTGGTATGCGGAGACACTAAAAGCACCATAGTAGAACACAGATGAAGCTTCTAAGTCGATGTAATAGCCAGTAAGCAGTAGTACAATTCAAGTTTTAGGTATCGATTATTGACTTTTTTGCTGGCTTTGGTGCCTGGGACATGAGCTAGGACCTTAACGTTCTGCATGAAAGGAGGACTAGCAGCCGATTTGCACGGGAGAATGTGAAAAGACTTCACATGTAGTAAAAACCCGAGAAATCCGTCCGTTTTCGTCATTTGTTATCGAATCGACTTAAAGCCAGATCGTCACATTGGCCGCTTTTCTCTCTGAAACGGTGGTACTTATCGTCTGCAAAGCTATGTCGCGTGCTGCGGTATGCTGAGACACTAAAGGCACCATAGTAGAACACAGATCAAGCTTCTAAGTTGATGTAATAGCCAGTAAGAAGTAGTACAATTCAAGTTTTAGGTATTCAATATTGAATTTTTAGCTGGCTTTGGTGCTTTGGACATGAGCTAGGACCTTAAGATTCTGCATGAACGGAGGATTAGCAGCGGAGTTGCACGGGAGAATATGAAAAGTGTTCATATGTAGTAAAAACCTGAGGAATCCGTCCGTTTTCGTCATTTGTTATCGAATCGACTTAAAACCAGATCGTCACATTGGCCGCTCTTCTCTCTGAAACGGTTGTACTTCTCGTCTGCAAAGCTATGTCGCGTGCTGCGGTATGCGGAGACAGTGAAAGCACCATAGTAGAACACAGATGAAGCTTCTAAGTTGATGTAATAGCCGGGAAGAAGTAGTACAATTCAAGTTTTAGGTATCGATTATTGACTTTTTAGCTGGCTTTGGTGCCTTGGACATGAGCTAGGACCTTAAGATTCTGCATGAAAGGAGGACTAGCAGCCGAGTTGCACTTGAGAATGTGAAAAGTGTTCATATGTAGTATAAACCTGAGACATCCGTCCGTTTTCGTCATTTGTTATCGAATCGACTTAAAGCCAGATCGTCACATTGGCCGCTCTTATCTCTGAAACGATTGTACTTATCGTCTGCAAAGCTATATCGCGTGCTGCGGTATGCGGAGACACTAAAAGCACCATAGTAGAACACAGATGAAGCTGCTAAGTTGATGTAATAGCCAGTAAAAAGTAGTACAATTCGAGTTTTAGGTATCGATTATTGACTTCTTAGCTGGCTTTGGTGCCTTGGACATGAGCTACGACCTTAAGATTCTGCATTAAAGGAGGACTAGCAGCCGAGGTGAACGGGAGAATGTGAAAAGTGTTCATATGTAGTAAAAACCTGAGAAATCCGTCCGTTTTCGTCATTTGTTATCGAATCGATTTCAAGCCAGATCGTCACTTTGGCCGCTCTTCTCTCTGAAAAATTTGTACATATCGTCAGCAAAGCTATGTCGCGTGCTGCGGTATGCGGAAACACTAAAAGCACCATAGTAGAACACAGATGAAGCTTGTAAGTTGATATAATAGCCAGTAAGAAGTAGTACAATTCAAGTTTTAGGTATCGATTATTGACTTTTTAGCTGGCTTTGGTGCCTTGGACATGAGCTAGGACCTTAAGATTCTGCATGAAAGGAGGATTAGCAGCGGAGTTGCACGGGAGAATGTGAAAAGTGTTCATATGTAGTAAAAACCTGTGACATCCGTCCGTTTTCGTCATTTGTTATCGAATCGACTTAAAGCCAGATCGTCACATTGGCCGCTCTTCTCTCTGAAACGCTTGTACTTATCGTCTGCAAAGCTATGTCGCGTGCTGCGGTATGCGGAGACAGTAAAAGCACCATAGTAGAACACAGATGAAGCTTCTAAGTTGATGTAATAGCCAGTAAGATATAGTACAATTCAAGATTTAGGTATCGATTATTGACTTTTTAGCTGGCATTGGTGCCTTGGACATGAGCTAGGACCTAAAGATTCTGCATGAAAGGAGGACTAGCAGCCGTGTTGCACGGGAGAATGTGAAAAGTGTTCATATGTAGTAAAAACCTGAGAAATCCGTCCGTTTTCGTCATTTGTTATCGAATCGACTTAAAGCCAGATCGTCACATTGGCCGCTCTTCTCTCTGAAACGGTTGTACTTATCGTCTGCAAAGCTATGTCGCGTGCTGCGGTATGCGGAGACACTAAAATCACCATAGTAGAACACAGATGAAGCTTCTAAGTTGATGTAATAGCCAGTAAGAAGTAGTACAATTCAACTTTTAGGTATCAATTACTGACTTTTTAGCTGACTTTGGTGCCTTGGACATGAGCTAGGACGGACTAGCAACCGATTTGCACGGGAGAATGTGAAAAGTCTTCACATGTAGTAAAAACCCGAGAAATCCGTCCGTTTTCGTCATTTGTTATCGAATCGACTTAAAGCCAGATCGTCACATTGGCCGCTCTTCTCTCTGAAACGGTTGTACTTATCGTCTGCAAAGCTATGTCGCGTGCTGCGGTATGCGGAGACACTAAAATCACCATAGTAGTACACAGATGAAGCTTCTAAGTTGATGTAATAGCCAGTAAGAAGTAGTACAATTCACGTTTTAGGTATCGATTATTGAATTTTTAGCTATCTTTGGTGCCTTGGACATGAGCTAGGACCTTAAGATTCTGCATGAACGGAGGATTAGCAGCGGAGTTGCACGGGAGAATGTGAAAGGTGTTCATATGTAGTAAAAACCTGAGACACCCGTCCGTTTTCGTCATTTGTTATCGAATCGACTTAAAGCCAGATCGTCACATTGGCCGCTCTTCTCTATGAAACGGTGGTACTTATCGTCTGCAAAGCTATGACGCGTGCTGCGGTATGCTGAGACACTATAAGCACCATAGTAGAACACAGATCAAGCTTCTAAGTTGATGTAATAGCCAGTAAGAAGTAGTACAATTCAAGTTTTAGGTATTGAATATTGAATTTTTAACTGGCTTTGGTGCCTTGGACATGAGCTAGGACCTTAATATTCTGCATGAAAGGAGGACTAGCAGCCGAGTTCCACGGGAGAATGTGAAAAGTCTTCAAATGTAGTAAAAACCTGAGAAATACGTCCGTTTTCGTCATTTGTTATCGAATCGACTTAAAGCCAGATCGTCACATTGGCCGCTCTTCTCTCTGAAACGGTTGTACTTATCGATTGCAAAGCTATGTCGCGTGCTGCGGTATGCGGAGACACTAAAAGCACCATAGTAGAACACAGATGAAGCTTCTAAGTTGATGTAATAGCCAGTAAGAAGTAGTACAATTCAAGTTTTAGGTATTCAATATTGAATTTTTAGCTGGCTTTGGTGCTTGGACATGAGCTAGGACGTTAAGATTCTGCATGAAAGGAGGACTAGCAGCCGAGTTTCCCAGGAGAATGTGAAAAGTGTTCATATGTAAAAAAATACCTGAGAAATCCCTCCGTTTTCGTCATTTGTTATCGAATCGACTTAAAGCCAGATCGTCACATTGGCCGCTCTTCTCTCTGAATCGGTTGTACTTATCGTCTGCAAAGCTATGTCGCGTGCTGCGGTATGCGGAGACAGTAAAAGCACAATAGTAGAACACAGATGAAGCTTCTAAGTTGATGTAATAGCCAGTAAGATATAGTACAATTCAAGTTTCAGGTATCGATTATTTACTTTTTAGCTGGCTTTGGTGCCTTGGACTTGAGCTAGGACCTTAACATTCTGCATAAAAGGAGGACGAGCAGCCGAGTTGCACGGGAGAATGTGAAAAGTGTTCATATGTAGTAAAAACCTGAGAAATCGGTCCGTTTTCGTCTTTTGTTATCGAACCGACTTAAAGCCAGATCGTCACATTGGCAGCTCATCTCTCTGAAACGGTTGTACTTATCGTCTACAAAGCAATGTCGCGTGCTGCGGTGTGCGGAGACACTAAAATCACCGTAGTAGAACACAGATGAGGCTTCTAAGTTGATGCAATATCCAGTAACAAGTAGTAAAATTAAAGTTTTAGGTATCGATTATTGACTTTTTAGCTGGCTTTGGTGCCTTGGGCACGATCTAGGACCTTAACATTCTGCATGAAAGGAGGACTAGCAGCCGAGTTGCACGGGAGAATGTGAAAAGTGTTCATATGTAGTTATAACCTTAGAAATCCGTCCATTTTCCTCACTTGTTATCTAATCGACATAAAGCCAGATCGTCACACTAGCCGCACTTCTGTCTGAAACGGTAACATTTATCGTCTGCAAAGCTGTATCTCGTGCTGCGGTATGCGGAGACACTAAAAGCACCATAGTAGAACACAGATGAAGCTTCTAAGTTGATGTAATAGCCAGTAAGAAGTAGTACAATTCAAGTTTTAGGTATCGATTATTGACTTTTTAGCTGGCTTTGGTGCCTTGGACATGAGCTAGGTCCTTAAGATTCTGCATGAAAGGAGGATTAGCAGCGGAGTTGGACGGGAGAATATGAAAAGTGTTCATATGTGGTAAAAACCTAGACATCCGTCCGTTTTCGTCATTTGATATCGAATCGACTTAAAGCCAGATCGTCACATTGGCCGCTCTTCTCTCTGATACGGTTGTACTTATCGTCTGCAAAGCTATGTCTCGTGCTGCGGTATGCTGATACACTAAAAGCACCATAGTAGAACACAGATGAAGCTTCTAAGTTGATGTAATAGCCAGTAAGAAGTAGTAAAATTCGAGTTTTAGTTATTGAATATTGAATTTTTTGCTGGATTTTGTGCCTTGGACATGAGCTAGGACCTTAATATTCAGCATGAAAGGAGGACTAGCAGCCGAGTTGCACGGGAGAATGTGAAAAGTGTTCAAATGTAGTAAAAACCTGAGAAATCCGTCCGTTTTCGTCATTTGTTATCGAATCGCCTTAAAGCCAGATCGCCACATTGGCCGCTCTTCTCTCTGAAACGGTTGTACTTATCGATTGCAAAGCTATGTCGCGTGCTGTGGTATGCGGAGACACTAAAAGCACCATAGTAGAACACAGATGGAGCTTCTAAGTTGATGTTATAGCCAGTAAGAAGTAGTACAATTCAAGTTTTAGGTATCGATTATTGACGTTTTAGCTGGCTTTGGTGCCTTGGACATAAGCTAGGACCTTATGATTCTGCATGAAAGGAGGACTAGCAGCCGAGTTGCACGGGAGAATGAGAAAAGTGTTCATATGTAGTAAAAACCTGAGAAATCCGTCCGCTTTCGTCATTTGTTATCGAATCTACTTAAAGCCAGATCGTCACATTTGCCGCACTTCTCTCTGAAACGGTTGTACTTATCGTCTACAAAGCTATGTCGCGTGCTGCGATATGCGGAGACACTAAAAGCACCATAGTAGAACACAGATGAAGCTTCTAAGTTGATGTAATAGCCAGTAAGAAGTAATCCAATTCAAGTTTTAGGTATCGATTATTGACTTTTTAGCTGGCTTTGGTGCCTTGGACATGAGCTAGGACCTTAAGATTCTGCGTAAAAGGAGGACTAGCAGCCGAGTTGCACGGGAGAATGAGAAAAGTGTTCATAAGTAGTAAAAACCTTTGAAATCCGTCCGCTTTCGTCATTTGTTATCGAATCTACTTAAAGGAAGATCGTCACATTGGCCGCTCTTCTCTCTGAAACGGTTGTACTTATCGTCTACAAAGCTATGTCGCGTGCTGCGATATGCGGAGACACTAAAAGCACCATAGTAGAACACAGATGAAGCTTCTACGTTGATGTATTAGCCAGTAAGAAGTAGTACAATTGAAGTTTTAGGTATCGATTATTGACTTTTTAGCTGGCTTTGGTGCCTTGGACATGAGCTAGGACCTTAAGATTCTGCATGAATGGAGGACTAGCAGCCGAGTTGCACGGGAAATGTGAAAAGTGTTCAAATGTAGTAAAAACCTGAGAAATCCGTCCGTTTTCGTCATTTGTAATCGAATCGACTTAAAGCCAGATCGTCACATTTTCCGATCTTCTCTCTGAAACGCTTGTACTTTTCGTCTGCAAAGCTATGTCGCGTGCTGCGGTATGCGGAGACACTAAAATCACCATAGTAGAACACAGTTGAAGCTTCTAAGTTGATGTAATAGCCAGTAAGAAGTAGTACAATTCAAGTTTTGGGTATCGATTATTGACTTTTTAGTTGGCATTGGTGCTTTGGACATGAGCTAAGACCTTAACATTCTGCATGAAAGGAGGACTAGCAGCCGATTTGCACGGGAGAATGTGAAAAGTCTTCACATGTAGTAAAAACCCGAGAAATCCGTCCGTTTTCGTCATTTGTTATCGAATCGACTTAAAGCCAGATCGTCACATTGGCCGCTCTTCTCTCTGAAACGGTTGTACTTATCGTCTGCAAAGCTATGTCGCGTGCTGCGGTATGCTGAGACACTATGCGCACCATAGTAGAACACAGATGAAGCTCCTAAGTTGATGTAATTTCCAGTAAGAAGTAGTACAATTCAAGTTTTAAGTATTCAATATTGAATTTTTAGCTGTCTTTGGTGCCTTGGACATGTGCTAGGACCTTAAGATTCTGCATGAAAGGAGGACTAGCAGCCCTGTTGCACGGGAGAATGTGAAAAGTGTTCATATGTAGTAAAAACCTGAGAAATCCGTCGGTTTTCGTCACTTGTTATCGAATCGACTTAAAGCCAGATCGTCTCATTGGCCGCTCTTCTCTCTGAAACGGTTGTACTTATCGTCTGCAAAGCTATGTCGCGTGCTGCGGTATGCGGAGACAGTAAAAGCACCATAGTAGAACACAGATGAAGCTTCTAAGTTGATGTAATAGCCAGTAAGATATAGTACAATTCAAGATTTAGGTATCGATTATTGACTTTTTAGCTGGCATTGGTGCCTTGGACATGAGCTAGGACCTAAAGATTCTGCATGAAAGGAGGACTAGCAGCCGTGTTGCACGGGAGAATGTGAAAAGTGTTCATATGTAGTAAAAACCTGAGAAATCCGTCCGTTTTCGTCATTTGTTATCGAATCGACTTAAAGCCAGATCGTCACATTGGCCGCTCTTCTCTCTGAAACGGTTGTACTTATCGTCTGCAAAGCTATGTCGCGTGCTGCGGTATGCGGAGACACTAAAATCACCATAGTAGAACACAGATGAAGCTTCTAAGTTGATGTAATAGCCAGTAAGAAGTAGTACAATTCAACTTTAGGTATCAATTACTGACTTTTTAGCTGACTTTGGTGCCTTGGACATGAGCTAGGACGGACTAGCAACCGATTTGCACGGGAGAATGTGAAAAGTCTTCACATGTAGTAAAAACCCGAGAAATCCGTTAGTTTTCGTCATTTGTTATCGAATCGACTTAAAGCCAGATCGTCACATTGGCCGCTCTTCTCTCTGAAACGGTTGTACTTATCGTCTGCAAAGCTATGTCGCGTGCTGCGGTATGCGGAGACACTAAAATCACCATAGTAGTACACAGATGAAGTTTCTAAGTTGATGTAATAGCCAGTAAGAAGTAGTACAATTCAAGTTTTAGGTATCGATTATTGACTTTTTAGCTATCTTTGGTGCCTTGGACATGAGCTAGGACCTTAAGATTCTGCATGAACGGAGGATTAGCAGCGGAGTTGCACGGGAGAATGTGAAAGGTGTTCATATGTAGTAAAAACCTGAGACACCCGTCCGTTTTCGTCATTTGTTATCGAATCGACTTAAAGCCAGATCGTCACATTGGCCGCTCTTCTCTATGAAACGGTGGTACTTATCGTCTGCAAAGCTATGACGCGTGCTGCGGTATGCTGAGACACTATAAGCACCATAGTAGAACACAGATCAAGCTTCTAAGTTGATGTAATAGCCAGTAAGAAGTAGTACAATTCAAGTTTTAGGTATTGAATATTGAATTTTTAGCTGGCTTTGGTGCCTTGGACATGAGCTAGGACCTTAATATTCTGCATGAAAGGAGGACTAGCAGCCGAGTTGCACGGGAGAATGTGAAAAGTCTTCAAATGTAGTAAAAACCTGAGAAATACGTCCGTTTTCTTCATTTGTTATCGAATCGACTTAAAGCCAGATCGTCACATTGGCCGCTCTTCTCTCTGAAACGGTTGTACTTATCGATTGCAAAGCTATGTCGCGTGCTGCGGTATGCGGAGACACTAAAAGCACCATAGTAGAACACAGATGAAGCTTCTAAGTTGATGTAATAGCCAGTAAGAAGTAGTTCAATTCAAGTTTTAGGTATTCAATATTGAACTTTTAGCTGGCTTTGGTGCTTGGACATGAGCTAGGACGTTAAGATTCTGCATGAAAGGAGGACTAGCAGCCGAGTTGCCCAGGAGAATGTGAAAAGTGTTCATATGTAAAAAAATACCTGAGAAATCCGTCCGTTTTCGTCATTTGTTATCGAATCGACTTAAAGCCAGATCGTCACATTGGCCGCTCTTCTCTCTGAAACGGTTGTACTTATCGTCTGCAAAGCTATGTCGCGTGCTGCGGTATGCGGAGACAGTAAAAGCACAATAGTAGAACACAGATGAAGCTTCTAAGTTGATGTAATAGCCAGTAAGATATAGTACAATTCAAGTTTCAGGTATCGATTATTTACTTTTTAGCTGGCTTTGGTGACTTGGCCTTGAGCTAGGACCTTAACATTCTGCGAAAAAGGACGACGAGCAGCCGAGTTGCACGGGAGAATGTGATAAGTGTTCATATGTAGTAAAAACCTGAGAAATCCGTCCATTTTCCTCACTTGTTATCTAATCGACATAAAGCCAGATCGTCACACTAGCCGCACTTCTGTCTGAAACGGTAACATTTATCGTCTGCAAAGCTATATCTCGTGCTGCGGTATGCGGAGACACTAAAAGCACCATAGTAGAACACAGATGAAGCCTCTAAGTTGATGTAATAGCCAGTAAGAAGTAGTACAATTCAAGTTTTAGGTATCGATTATTGACTTTTTAGCTGCTTTGGTGCCTTGGACATGAGCTAGGTCCTTAAGATTCTGCATGAAAGGAGGATTAGCAGCGGAGTTGGACGGGAGAATATGAAAAGTGTTCATATGTGGTAAAAACCTAGACATCCGTCCGTTTTCGTCATTTGATATCGAATCGACTTAAAGCCAGATCGTAACATTGGCCGCTCTTCTCTCTGAAACGGTTGTACTTATCGTCTGCAAAGCTATGTCGCGTGCTACGGTATGCTGATACACTAAAAGCACCATAGTAGAACACAGATGAAGCTTCTAAGTTGATGTAATAGCCAGTAAGAAGTAGTAAAATTCGAGTTTTAGTTATTGAATATTGAATTTTTTGCTGGATTTTGTGCCTTGGACATGAGCTAGGACCTTAATATTCAGCATGAAAGGAGGACTAGCGGCCGAGTTGCACGGGAGAATGTGAAAAGTGTTCAAATGTAGTAAAAACCTGAGAAATCCGTCCGTTTTCGTCATTTGTTATCGAATCGACTTAAAGCCAGATCGTCACATTGGCCGCTCTTCTCTCTGAAACGGTTGTACTTATCGTCTGCAAAGCTATGTCGCGTGCTGCGGTATGCGGAGACAGTAAAAGCACAATAGTAGAACACAGATGAAGCTTCTAAGTTGATGTAATAGCCAGTAAGATATAGTACAATTCAAGTTTCAGGTATCGATTATTTACTTTTTAGCTGGCTTTGGTGCCTTGGACTTGAGCTAGGACCTTAACATTCTGCATAAAAGGAGGACGAGCAGCCGAGTTGCACGGGAGAATGTGAAAAGTGTTCATATGTAGAAAAAACCTGAGAAATCGGTCCGTTTTCGTCTTTTGTTATCGAACCGACTTAAAGCCAGTTCGTCACATTGGCAGCTCATCTCTCTGAAACGGTTGTACTTATCGTCTACAAAGCAATGTCGCGTGCTGCGGTGTGCGGAGACACTAAAATCACCGTAGTAGAACACAGATGAGGCTTCTAAGTTGATGCAATATCCAGTAAGAAGTAGTAAAATTAAAGTTTTAGGTATCGATTATTGACTTTTTAGCTGGCTTTGGTGCCTTGGACACGAGCTAGGACCTTAACATTCTGCATGAAAGGAGGACTAGCAGCCGAGTTGCACGGGAGAATGTGAAAAGTGTTCATATGTAGTTATAACCTGAGAAATCCGTCCATTTTCTTCACTTGTTATCTAATCGACATAAAGCCAGATCGTCACACTAGCCGCACTTCTGTCTGAAACGGTAACATTTATCGTCTGCAAAGCTATATCTCGTGCTGCGGTATGCGGAGACACTAAAAGCACCATAGTAGAACACAGATGAAGCTTCTAAGTTGATGTAATAGCCAGTAAGAAGTAGTACAATTCAAGTTTTAGGTATCGATTATTGACTTTTTAGCTGCTTTGGTGCCTTGGACATGAGCTAGGTCCTTAAGATTCTGCATGAAAGGAGTATTAGCAGCGGAGTTGGACGGGAGAATATGAAAAGTGTTCATATGTGGTAAAAACCTAGACATCCGTCCGTTTTCGTCATTTGATATCGAATCGACTTAAAGCCAGATCGTCACATTGGCCGCTCTTCTCTCTGAAACGGTTGTACTTATCGTCTGCAAAGCTATGTCGCGTGCTGCGGTATGCTGATACACTAAAAGCACCATAGTAGAACACAGATGAAGCTTCTAAGTTGATGTAATAGCCAGTAAGAAGTAGTAAAATTCGAGTTTTAGTTATTGAATATTGAATTTTTTGCTGGATTTTGTGCCTTGGACATGAGCTAGGACCTTAATATTCAGCATGAAAGGAGGACTAGCGGCCGAGTTGCACGGGAGAATGTGAAAAGTGTTCAAATGTAGTAAAAACCTGAGAAATCCGTCCGTTTTCGTCATTTGTTATCGAATCGACTTAAAGCCAGATCGTCACATTGGCCGCTCTTCTCTCTGAAACACTTGTACTTATCGTCTGCAAAGCTATGTCGCGTGCTGCGGTATGCTGAGACACTAAAAGCACCATAGTAGAACACAGATCGAGCTTCTAAGTTGATGTAATAGCCAGTAAGAAGTAATACAATTCGAGTTTTAGGTATTGAATATTGAATTTTTAGCTGGATTTTGTGCCTTGGACATTAACTGGGAACTTAAGATTTTGCATGAAGGAGGACTAGCAGCCGAGTTGCACGGGGGAATGTGAAAAGTCTTCAAATGTAGTAAAAACCCGAGAAATCCTACCATTTTCGTCATTTGTAATCGAATCGACTTAAGGCCAGATCGTCACATTTTCCGATCTTCTCTCTGAAACGCTTGTACTTTTCGTCTGCAAAGCTATGTCGCGTGCTGCGGTATGCGGAGACACTAAAAGCACCGTAGTAGAACAAAGATGAAGCTTCTAAGTTGATGTAATACCCAGTAAGACGTAGTACAATTCAAGTTTTAGGTATCGATTATTGATCTTTAGCAGGCTTTGGTGCTTTGGACATGAGCTAGGAGCTTAACATTCAGCATGAAAGGAGGACAAGCAGCCGAGTTGCACGGGAGAATGTGAAAAGTGTTCATATGTAGTAAAAACCTGAGAAATCGGTCCGTTTTCATCATTTGTTATCGAATCGCCTTAAAGCCAGATCGACACATTGGCCGCTCTTCTCTCTGAAACGGTTGTACTTATCGATTGCAAAGCTATGTCGCGTGCTGTGGTATGCGGAGACACTAAAAGCACCATAGTTGAACACAGATGGAGCTTCTAAGTTGATGTTATAGCCAGTAAGAAGTAGTACAATTCAAGTTTTAGGTATCGATTATTGACGTTTTAGCTGGCTTTGGTGCCTTGGACATAAGCTAGGACCTTATGATTCTGCATGAAAGGAGGACTAGCAGCCGAGTTGCACGGGAGAATGAGAAAAGTGTTCATATGTAGTAAAAACCTGAGAAATCCGTCCGCTTTCGTCATTTGTTATCGAATCTACTTAAAGCCAGATCGTCACATTGGCCGCTCTTCTCTCTGAAACGGTTGTACTTATCATCTACAAAGCTATGTCGCGTGCTGCGATATGCGGAGACACTAAAAGCACCATAGTAGAACACAGATGAAGCTTCTAAGTTGATGTAATAGCCAGTAAGAAGTAATCCAATTCAAGTTTTAGGTATCGATTATTGACTTTTTAGCTGGCTTTGGTGCCTTGGACAAGAGCTAGGACCTTAAGATTCTGCGTAAAAGGAGGACTAGCAGCCGAGTTGCACGGGAGAATGAGAAAAGTGTTCATAAGTAGTAAAAACCTTTGAAATCCGTCCGCTTTCGTCATTTGTTATCGAATCTACTTAAAGCAAGATCGTCACATTGGCCGCTCTTCTCTCTGAAACGGTTGTACTTATCGTCTACAAAGCTATGTCGCGTGCTGCGATATGCGGAGACACTAAAAGCACCATAGTAGAACACAGATGAAGCTTCTACGTTGATGTATTAGCCAGTAAGAAGTAGTACAATTGAAGTTTTAGGTATCGATTATTGACTTTTTAGCTGGCTTTGGTGCCTTGGACATGAGCTAGGACCTTAAGATTCTGCATGAAAGGAGGACTAGCAGCCGAGTTGCATGGGAGAATGTGAAAAGTGTTCATATGTAGTAAAAACCCAAGAAATCCGTACGTTTTCGTCATTGGTTATCGAATCGTCTTAAGCCAGGTCGCACATTGGCCGCTCTTCTCTCTGAAACGGTTGTACTTATCGTCTGCAAAGCTATGTCGCGTGCTGCGGTATGCGGAGACACTAAAAGCACCATAGTAGAACACAGATGAAGCTTCTAAGTTGATGTAATACCCAGTAAGACGTAGTACAATTCAAGTTTTAGGTATCGATTATTGACTTTTTAGCTGGCTTTGGTGCCTTGGACATGAGCTATGTCCTTGACATTCTGCATGAAAGGAGGACTAGCAGCCGAGTTGCACGGGAGAATGTGAAAAGTGTTCATATGTAGTAAAAACCTGAGAAATCCGTCCGTTTTCGTCATTTGTTATCGAATCGACTTAAAGCCAGATCGTCACATTTGCCGCTCTCCTCTCTGAATCGGTTGTACTTATCGTCTGCAAAGCTATGTCACGTGCAGCGGTATGCGGAGACACTAAAATCACCACAGTAGAACACAGATGAAGTTTCTAAGTTGATGTAATATCCAGTAAGAAGTAGTACAATTCAAATTTTAGGTATCGATTACTGACATTTTAGCTGGCTTTGGTGCCTTGGACATGAGCTAGGACCTTAAGATTCTGCATGAAAGGAGGACTAGCAGCCGAGTTGCAGGGGAGAATGTGAAAAGTGTTCATATGTAGTAAAAACCTGAGAAATCCGTCCGTTTTCGTCATTTGTTATCGAATCGACTTAAAGCCAGATCGTCACATTGGCCGCTCTTCTCTCTGAAACGGTTGTACTTATCGTCTGCAAAGCTATGTCGCGTGCTGCGGTATGCGGAGACAGTAAAAGCACAATAGTAGAACACAGATGAAGCTTCTAAGTTGATGTAATAGCCAGTAAGATATAGTACAATTCAAGTTTTAGGTATCGATTATTTACTTTTTAGCTGGCTTTGGTGCCTTGGACTTGAGCTAGGACCTTAACATTCTGCATAAAAGGAGGACGAGCAGCCGAGTTGCACGGGAGAATGTGAAAAGTGTTCATATGTAGTAAAAACCTGAGAAATCGGTCCGTTTTCGTCTTTTGTTATCGAACCGACTTAAAGCCAGATCGTCACATTGGCCGCTCATCTCTCTGAAACGGTTGTACTTATCGTCTACAAAGCAATGTCGCGTGCTGCGGTGTGCGGAGACACTAAAATCACCGTAGTAGAACACAGATGAGGCTTCTAAGTTGATGCAATATCCAGTAAGAAGTAGTAAAATTAAAGTTTTAGGTATCGATTATTGACTTTTTAGCTGGCTTTGGTGCCTTGGACATGAGCTAGGTCCTTAAGATTCTGCATGAAAGGAGGATTAGCAGCGGAGTTGGACGGGAGAATATGAAAAGTGTTCATATGTGGTAAAAACCTAGACATCCGTCCGTTTTCGTCATTTGATATCGAATCGACTTAAAGCCAGATCGTCACATTGGCCGCTCTTCTCTCTGAAACGGTTGTACTTATCGTCTGCAAAGCTATGTCGCGTGCTGCGGTATGCTGATACACTAAAAGCACCATAGTAGAACACAGATGAAGCTTCTAAGTTGATGTAATAGCCAGTAAGAAGTAGTAAAATTCGAGTTTTAGTTATTGAATATTGAATTTTTTGCTGGATTTTGTGCCTTGGACATGAGCTAGGACCTTAATATTCAGCATGAAAGGAGGACTAGCAGCCGAGTTGCACGGGAGAATGTGAAAAGTGTTCAAATGTAGTAAAAACCTGAGAAATCCGTCCGTTTTCGTCATTTGTTATCGAATCGACTTAAAGCCAGATCGTCACATTGGCCGCTCTTCTCTCTGAAACGGTTGTACTTATCGTCTGCAAAGCTATGTCGCGTGCTGCGGTATGCTGAGACACTAAAAGCACCATAGTAGAACACAGATCGAGCTTCTAAGTTGATGTAATAGCCAGTAAAAAGTAATACAATTCGAATTTTAGGTATTGAATATTGAATTTTTAGCTGGATTTTGTGCCTTGGACATTAACTGGGAACTTAAGATTTTGCATGAAGGAGGACTAGCAGCCGAGTTGCACTGGAGAATGGGAAAAGTGTTCATATGTAGTAAAAACCCGAGAAATCCTTCCATTTTCGTCATTTGTTATCGAATCGACTTAAAGCCAGATCGTCACATTGGCCGCTCTTCTCTCTGAAACGGTTGTACTTATCGATTGCAATGCTATGTCGCGTGCTGCGATATGCGGAGACACTAAAAGCACCATAGTAGAACACAGATGAAGCTTCTAAGTTGATGTAATAGCCAGTAAAAAGTAGTACAATTCAAGATTTAGCTATCGGTTATTGACATTTTACCCTTCTTTGGTGCCTTGGACACGAGCTAGGAACTTAAGATTTTGCATGAAGGAGGACTAGCAGCCGAGTTGCACGGGGGAATGTGAAAAGTCTTCAAATGTAGTAAAAACCCGAGAAATCCTACCATTTTCGTCATTTGTTATCGAATCGACTTAGAGCCAGATCGTCACATTTTCCGATCTTCTCTCTGAAACGCTTGTACTTTTCGTCTGCAAAGCTATGTCGCGTGCTGCGGTATGCGGAGACACTAAAAGCACCGTAGTAGAACACAGATGGAGCTTCTAAGTTGATGTTATAGCCAGTAAGAAGTAGTACAATTCAAGTTTTAGGTATCGATTATTGACGTTTTAGCTGGCTTTGGTGCCTTGGACATGAGATAGGACCTTAAGATTCTGCGTAAAAGGAGGACTAGCAGCCGAGTTGCACGGGAGAATGAGAAAAGTGTTCATAAGTAGTAAAAACCTTTGAAATCCGTCCGCTTTCGTCATTTGTTATCGAATCTACTTAAAGCAAGATCGTCACATTGGCCGCTCTTCTCTCTGAAACGGTTGTACTTATCGTCTACAAAGCTATGTCGCGTGCTGCGATATGCGGAGACACTAAAAGCACCATAGTAGAACACAGATGAAGCTTCTACGTTGATGTAATAGCCAGTAAGAAGTAGTACAATTCAAGTTTTAGGTATCGATTATTGACTTTTTAGCTGGCTTTGGTGCCTTGGACATGAGCTAGGTCCTTAAGATTCTGCATGAAAGGAGGATTAGCAGCGGAGTTGGACGGGAGAATATGAAAAGTGTTCATATGTGGTAAAAACCTAGACATCCGTCCGTTTTCGTCATTTGATATCGAATCGACTTAAAGCCAGATCGTCACATTGGCCGCTCTTCTCTCTGAAACGGTTGTACTTATCGTCTGCAAAGCTATGTCGCGTGCTGCGGTATGCTGATACACTAAAAGCACCATAGTAGAACACAGATGAAGCTTCTAAGTTGATGTAATAGCCAGTAAGAAGTAGTAAAATTCGAGTTTTAGTTATTGAATATTGAATTTTTTGCTGGATTTTGTGCCTTGGACATGAGCTAGGACCTTAATATTCAGCATGAAAGGAGGACTAGCAGCCGAGTTGCACGGGAGAATGTGAAAAGTGTTCAAATGTAGTAAAAACCTGAGAAATCCGTCCGTTTTCGTCATTTGTTATCGAATCGACTTAAAGCCAGATCGTCACATTGGCCGCTCTTCTCTCTGAAACACTTGTACTTACCGTCTGCAAAGCTATGTCGCGTGCTGCGGTATGCTGAGACACTAAAAGCACCATAGTAGAACACAGATCGAGCTTCTAAGTTGATGTAATAGCCAGTAAAAAGTAATACAATTCGAATTTTAGGTATTGAATATTGAATTTTTAGCTGGATTTTGTGCCTTGGACATTAACTGGGAACTTAAGATTTTGCATGAAGGAGGACTAGCAGCCGAGTTGCACTGGAGAATGTGAAAAGTGTTCATATGTAGTAAAAACCCGAGAAATCCTTCCATTTTCGTCATTTGTTATCGAATCGACTTAAAGCCAGATCGTCACATTGGCCGCTCTTCTCTCTGAAACGGTTGTACTTATCGATTGCAATGCTATGTCGCGTGCTGCGATATGCGGAGACACTAAAAGCACCATAGTAGAACACAGATGAAGCTTCTAAGTTGATGTAATAGCCAGTAAAAAGTAGTACAATTCAAGATTTAGCTATCGGTTATTGACATTTTACCCTTCTTTGGTGCCTTGGACACGAGCTAGGAACTTAAGATTTTGCATGAAGGAGGACTAGCAGCCGAGTTGCACGGGGGAATGTGAAAAGTCTTCAAATGTAGTAAAAACCCGAGAAATCCTACCATTTTCGTCATTTGTTATCGAATCGACTTAAAGCCAGATCGTCACATTTTCCGATCTTCTCTCTGAAACGCTTGTACTTTTCGTCTGCAAAGCTATGTCGCGTGCTGCGGTATGCGGAGACACTAAAAGCACCATAGTAGAACACAGATGGAGCTTCTAAGTTGATGTTATAGCCAGTAAGAAGTAGTACAATTCAAGTTTTAGGTATCGATTATTGACGTTTTAGCTGGCTTTGGTGCCTTGGACATAAGCTAGGACCTTATGATTCTGCATGAAAGGAGGACTAGCAGCCGAGTTGCACGGGAGAATGTGAAAAGTGTTCATATGTAGGAAAAATCTGAGAAATCCGTCCGCTTTCGTCATTTGTTATCGAATCTACTTAAAGCCAGATCGTCACATTTGCCGCTCTTCTCTCTGAAACGGTTGTACTTATCGTCTACAAAGCTATGTCGTGTGCTGCGATATGCGGAGACACTAAAAGCACCATAGTAGAACACAGATGAAGCTTCTAAGTTGATGTAATAGCCAGTAAGAAGTAATCCAATTCAAGTTTTAGGTATCGATTATTGACTTTTTAGCTGGCTTTGGTGCCTTGGACATGAGATAGGACCTTAAGATTCTGCGTAAAAGGAGGACTAGCAGCCGAGTTGCACGGGAGAATGAGAAAAGTGTTCATAAGTAGTAAAAACCTTTGAAATCCGTCCGCTTTCGTCATTTGTTATCGAATCTACTTAAAGCAAGATCGTCACATTGGCCGCTCTTCTCTCTGAAACGGTTGTACTTATCGTCTACAAAGCTATGTCGCGTGCTGCGATATGCGGAGACACTAAAAGCACCATAGTAGAACACAGATGAAGCTTCTACGTTGATGTAATAGCCAGTAAGAAGTAGTACAATTGAAGTTTTAGGTATCGATTATTGACTTTTTAGCTGGCTTTGGTGCCTTGGACATGAGCTAGGACCTTAAGATTCTGCATGAATGGAGGACTAGCAGCCGAGTTGCACGGGAAATGTGAAAAGTGTTCAAATGTAGTAAAAACCTGAGAAATACGTCCGTTTTCGTCATTTGTTATCGAATCGACTTAAAGCCAGATCGTCACATTGGCCGCTCTTCTCTCTGAAACGGTTGTACTTATCGTCTGCAAAGCTATGTCGCGTGCTGCGGTATGCGGAGACACTAAAAGCACCATAGTAGAACACAGATGAAGCTTCTAAGTTGATGTAATACCCAGTAAGACGTAGTACTATTCAAGTTTTAGGTATCGATTATTGACTTTTTAGCTGGCTTTGGTGCCTTGGACATGAGCTAGGTCCTTAACATTCTGCATGAAAGGAGGACTAGCAGCCGAGTTGCACGGGAGAATGTGAAAAGTGTTCATATGTAGTAAAAACCTGAGAAATCCGTCCGTTTTCGTCATTTGTTATCGAATCGACTTAAAGCCAGATCGTCACATTGGCCGCTCTTCTCTGTGAAACGGTTGTACTTATCGTCTGCAAAGCTATGTCGCGTGCTGCGGTATGCTGAGACACTAAAAGCACCATAGTAGAACACAGATCAAGCTTCTAAGTTGATATAATAGCCAGTAAGAAGTGGTACAATTCAAGTTTTAGGTATCGATTACTGACATTTTAGCTGGCTTTGGTGCCTTGGACAAGAGCTAGGACCTTAAGATTCAGCACGAAAGGAGGACTAGCATCCGAGTTGCACGGGAGAAAGTGAAAAGTATTCATATGTAGTAAAAACCTGAGAAATCCGTCCGTTTTCGTCATTTGTTATCGAATCGACTTAAAGCCAGATCGTCACATTTGCCGCTCTCCTCTCTGAATCGGTTGTACTTATCGTCTGCAAAGCTATGTCACGTGCTGCGGTGTGCGGAGACACTAAAATCACCGTAGTAGAACACAGATGAGGCTTCTAAGTTGATGCAATATCCAGTAAGAAGTAGTAAAATTAAAGTTTTAGGTATCGATTATTGACTTTTTAGCTGGCTTTGGTGCCTTGGACACGAGCTAGGACCTTAACATTCTGCATGAAGGGAGGACTAGCAGCCGAGTTGCACGGGAGAATGTGAAAAGTGTTCATATGTAGTTATAACCTGATAAATCCGTCCGTTTTCCTCATTTGTTATCGAATCGACATAAAGCCAGATCGTCACATTAGCCGCACTTCTGTCTGAAACGTTAACATTTATCGTCTGCAAAGCTATATCTCGTGCTGCGGTATGCGGAGACACTAAAAGCACCATAGTAGAACACAGATGAAGCTTCTAAGTTGATGTAATAGCCAGTAAGAAGTAGTACAATTCAAGTTTTAGGTATCGATTATTGACTTTTTAGCTGGCTTTGGTGCCTTGGACATGAGCTAGGTCCTTAAGATTCTGCATGAAAGGAGGATTAGCAGCGGAGTTGGACGGGAGAATATGAAAAGTGTTCATATGTGGTAAAAACCTAGACATCCGTCCGTTTTCGTCATTTGATATCGAATCGACTTAAAGCCAGATCGTCACATTGGCCGCTCTTCTCTCTGAAACGGTTGTACTTATCGTCTGCAAAGCTATGTCGCGTGCTGCGGTATGCTGATACACTAAAAGCACCATAGTAGAACACAGATGAAGCTTCTAAGTTGATGTAATAGCCAGTAAGAAGTAGTAAAATTCGAGTTTTAGTTATTGAATATTGAATTTTTTGCTGGATTTTGTGCCTTGGACATGAGCTAGGACCTTAATATTCAGCATGAAAGGAGGACTAGCAGCCGAGTTGCACGGGAGAATGTGAAAAGTGTTCAAATGTAGTAAAAACCTGAGAAATCCGTCCGTTTTCGTCATTTGTTATCGAATCGACTTAAAGCCAGATCGTCACATTGGCCGCTCTTCTCTCTGAAACACTTGTACTTACCGTCTGCAAAGCTATGTCGCGTGCTGCGGTATGCTGAGACACTAAAAGCACCATAGTAGAACACAGATCGAGCTTCTAAGTTGATGTAATAGCCAGTAAAAAGTAATACAATTCGAATTTTAGGTATTGAATATTGAATTTTTAGCTGGATTTTGTGCCTTGGACATTAACTGGGAACTTAAGATTTTGCATGAAGGAGGACTAGCAGCCGAGTTGCACTGGAGAATGTGAAAAGTGTTCATATGTAGTAAAAACCCGAGAAATCCTTCCATTTTCGTCATTTGTTATCGAATCGACTTAAAGCCAGATCGTCACATTGGCCGCTCTTCTCTCTGAAACGGTTGTACTTATCGATTGCAATGCTATGTCGCGTGCTGCGATATGCGGAGACACTAAAAGCACCATAGTAGAACACAGATGAAGCTTCTAAGTTGATGTAATAGCCAGTAAAAAGTAGTACAATTCAAGATTTAGCTATCGGTTATTGACATTTTACCCTTCTTTGGTGCCTTGGACACGAGCTAGGAACTTAAGATTTTGCATGAAGGAGGACTAGCAGCCGAGTTGCACGGGGGAATGTGAAAAGTCTTCAAATGTAGTAAAAACCCGAGAAATCCTACCATTTTCGTCATTTGTTATCGAATCGACTTAAAGCCAGATCGTCACATTTTCCGATCTTCTCTCTGAAACGCTTGTACTTTTCGTCTGCAAAGCTATGTCGCGTGCTGCGGTATGCGGAGACACTAAAAGCACCATAGTAGAACACAGATGGAGCTTCTAAGTTGATGTTATAGCCAGTAAGAAGTAGTACAATTCAAGTTTTAGGTATCGATTATTGACGTTTTAGCTGGCTTTGGTGCCTTGGACATAAGCTAGGACCTTATGATTCTGCATGAAAGGAGGACTAGCAGCCGAGTTGCACGGGAGAATGTGAAAAGTGTTCATATGTAGGAAAAATCTGAGAAATCCGTCCGCTTTCGTCATTTGTTATCGAATCTACTTAAAGCCAGATCGTCACATTTGCCGCTCTTCTCTCTGAAACGGTTGTACTTATCGTCTACAAAGCTATGTCGTGTGCTGCGATATGCGGAGACACTAAAAGCACCATAGTAGAACACAGATGAAGCTTCTAAGTTGATGTAATAGCCAGTAAGAAGTAATCCAATTCAAGTTTTAGGTATCGATTATTGACTTTTTAGCTGGCTTTGGTGCCTTGGACATGAGATAGGACCTTAAGATTCTGCGTAAAAGGAGGACTAGCAGCCGAGTTGCACGGGAGAATGAGAAAAGTGTTCATAAGTAGTAAAAACCTTTGAAATCCGTCCGCTTTCGTCATTTGTTATCGAATCTACTTAAAGCAAGATCGTCACATTGGCCGCTCTTCTCTCTGAAACGGTTGTACTTATCGTCTACAAAGCTATGTCGCGTGCTGCGATATGCGGAGACACTAAAAGCACCATAGTAGAACACAGATGAAGCTTCTACGTTGATGTAATAGCCAGTAAGAAGTAGTACAATTGAAGTTTTAGGTATCGATTATTGACTTTTTAGCTGGCTTTGGTGCCTTGGACATGAGCTAGGACCTTAAGATTCTGCATGAATGGAGGACTAGCAGCCGAGTTGCACGGGAAATGTGAAAAGTGTTCAAATGTAGTAAAAACCTGAGAAATACGTCCGTTTTCGTCATTTGTTATCGAATCTACTTAAAGCCAGATCGTCACATTTGCCGCTCTTCTCTCTGAAACGGTTGTACTTATCGTCTGCAAAGCTATGTCACGTGCAGCGGTATGCGGAGACACTAAAATCACCACAGTAGAACACAGATGAAGTTTCTAAGTTGATGTAATATCCAGTAAGAAGTAGTACAATTCAAATTTTAGGTATCGATTACTGACATTTTAGCTGGCTTTGGTGCCTTGGACATGAGCTAGGACCTTAAGATTCCGCATGAAAGGAGGACTAGCAGCCGAGTTGCAGGGGAGAATGTGAAAAGTGTTCATATGTAGTAAAAACCTGAGAAATCCGTCCGTTTTCGTCATTTGTTATCGAATCGACTTAAAGCCAGATCGTCACATTGGCCGCTCTTCTCTCTGAAACGGTTGTACTTATCGTCTGCAAAGCTATGTCGCGTGCTGCGGTATGCTGAGACACTAAAAGCACCATAGTAGAACACAGATCAAGCTTCTAAGTTGATGTAATAGCCAGTAAGAAGTGGTACAATTCAAGTTTTAGGTATTGAATATTGATCTTTAGCTGGCTTTGGTGCTTGGACATGAGCTAGGACGTTAAGATTCTGCATGAAAGGAGGACTAGCAGCCGAGTTGCCCAGGAGAATGTGAAAAGTGTTCATATGTAAAAAAATACCTGAGAAATCCGTCCGTTTTCGTCATTTGTTATCGAATCGACTTAAAGCCAGATCGTCACATTGGCCGCTCTTCTCTCTGAAACGGTTGTACTTATCGTCTGCAAAGCTATGTCGCGTGCTGCGGTATGCGGAGACAGTAAAAGCACAATAGTAGAACACAGATGAAGCTTCTAAGTTGATGTAATAGCCAGTAAGATATAGTACAATTCAAGTTTTAGGTATCGATTATTTACTTTTTAGCTGGCTTTGGTGCCTTGGACTTGAGCTAGGACCTTAACATTCTGCATAAAAGGAGGACGAGCAGCCGAGTTGCACGGGAGAATGTGAAAAGTGTTCATATGTAGTAAAAACCTGAGAAATCGGTCCGTTTTCGTCTTTTGTTATCGAACCGACTTAAAGCCAGATCGTCACATTGGCCGCTCATCTCTCTGAAACGGTTGTACTTATCGTCTACAAAGCAATGTCGCGTGCTGCGGTGTGCGGAGACACTAAAATCACCGTAGTAGAACACAGATGAGGCTTCTAAGTTGATGCAATATCCAGTAAGAAGTAGTAAAATTAAAGTTTTAGGTATCGATTATTGACTTTTTAGCTGGCTTTGGTGCCTTGGACACGAGCTAGGACCTTAACATTCTGCATGAAAGGAGGACTAGCAGCCGAGTTGCACGGGAGAATGTGAAAAGTGTTCATATGTAGTTATAACCTGATAAATCCGTCCGTTTTCCTCATTTGTTATCGAATCGACATAAAGCCAGATCGTCACATTAGCCGCACTTCTGTCTGAAACGGTAACATTTATCGTCTGCAAAGCTATATCTCGTGCTGCGGTATGCGGAGACACTAAAAGCACCATAGTAGAACACAGATGAAGCTTCTAAGTTGATGTAATAGCCAGTAAGAAGTAGTACAATTCAAGTTTTAGGTATCGATTATTGACTTTTTAGCTGGCTTTGGTGCCTTGGACATGAGCTAGGTCCTTAAGATTCTGCATGAAAGGAGGATTAGCAGCGGAGTTGGACGGGAGAATATGAAAAGTGTTCATATGTGGTAAAAACCTAGACATCCGTCCGTTTTCGTCATTTGATATCGAATCGACTTAAAGCCAGATCGTCACATTGGCCGCTCTTCTCTCTGAAACGGTTGTACTTATCGTCTGCAAAGCTATGTCGCGTGCTGCGGTATGCTGATACACTAAAAGCACCATAGTAGAACACAGATGAAGCTTCTAAGTTGATGTAATAGCCAGTAAGAAGTAGTAAAATTCGAGTTTTAGTTATTGAATATTGAATTTTTTGCTGGATTTTGTGCCTTGGACATGAGCTAGGACCTTAATATTCAGCATGAAAGGAGGACTAGCAGCCGAGTTGCACGGGAGAATGTGAAAAGTGTTCAAATGTAGTAAAAACCTGAGAAATCCGTCCGTTTTCGTCATTTGTTATCGAATCGACTTAAAGCCAGATCGTCACATTGGCCGCTCTTCTCTCTGAAACACTTGTACTTATCGTCTGCAAAGCTATGTCGCGTGCTGCGGTATGCTGAGACACTAAAAGCACCATAGTAGAACACAGATCGAGCTTCTAAGTTGATGTAATAGCCAGTAAAAAGTAATACAATTCGAATTTTAGGTATTGAATATTGAATTTTTAGCTGGATTTTGTGCCTTGGACATTAACTGGGAACTTAAGATTTTGCATGAAGGAGGACTAGCAGCCGAGTTGCACTGGAGAATGTGAAAAGTGTTCATATGTAGTAAAAACCCGAGAAATCCTTCCATTTTCGTCATTTGTTATCGAATCGACTTAAAGCCAGATCGTCACATTGGCCGCTCTTCTCTCTGAAACGGTTGTACTTATCGATTGCAATGCTATGTCGCGTGCTGCGATATGCGGAGACACTAAAAGCACCATAGTAGAACACAGATGAAGCTTCTAAGTTGATGTAATAGCCAGTAAAAAGTAGTACAATTCAAGATTTAGCTATCGGTTATTGACATTTTACCCTTCTTTGGTGCCTTGGACACGAGCTAGGAACTTAAGATTTTGCATGAAGGAGGACTAGCAGCCGAGTTGCACGGGGGAATGTGAAAAGTCTTCAAATGTAGTAAAAACCCGAGAAATCCTACCATTTTCGTCATTTGTTATCGAATCGACTTAAAGCCAGATCGTCACATTTTCCGATCTTCTCTCTGAAACGCTTGTACTTTTCGTCTGCAAAGCTATGTTGCGTGCTGCGGTATGCGGAGACACTAAAAGCACCGTAGTAGAACACAGATGAAGCTTCTAAGTTGATGTAATACCCAGTAAGACGTAGTACAATTCAAGTTTTAGGTATCGATTATTGATCTTTAGCAGGCTTTGGTGCTTTGGACATGAGCTAGGAGCTTAACATTCAGCATGAAAGGAGGACTAGCAGCCGAGTTGCACGGGAGAATGTGGAAAGTGTTCATATGTAGTAAAAACCTGAGAAATCGGTCCGTTTTCGTCATTTGTTATCGAATCGCCTTAAAGCCAGATCGCCACATTGGCCGCTCTTCTCTCTGAAACGGTTGTATTATCGATTGCAAAGCTATGTCGCGTGCTGTGGTAAGCGGAGACACTAAAAGCACAATAGTAGAACACAGATGGAGCTTCTAAGTTGATGTTATAGCCAGTAAGAAGTAGTACAATTCAAGTTTTAGGTATCGATTATTGACGTTTTAGCTGGCTTTGGTGCCTTGGACATAAGCTAGGACCTTATGATTCTGCATGAAAGGAGGACTAGCAGCCGAGTTGCACGGGAGAATGAGAAAAGTGTTCATATGTAGTAAAAACCTGAGAAATCCGTCCGCTTTCGTCATTTGTTATCGAATCTACTTAAAGCCAGATCGTCACATTGGCCGCTCTTCTCTCTGAAACGGTTGTACTTATCGTCTACAAAGCTATGTCGTGTGCTGCGATATGCGGAGACACTAAAAGCACCATAGTAGAACACAGATGAAGCTTCTAAGTTGATGTAATAGCCAGTAAGAAGTAATCCAATTCAAGTTTTAGGTAGCGATTATTGACTTTTTAGCTGGCTTTGGTGCCTTGGACATGAGATAGGACCTTAAGATTCTGCGTAAAAGGAGGACTAGCAGCCGAGTTGCACGGGAGAATGAGAAAAGTGTTCATAAGTAGTAAAAACCTTTGAAATCCGTCCGCTTTCGTCATTTGTTATCGAATCTACTTAAAGCAAGATCGTCACATTGGCCGCTCTTCTCTCTGAAACGGTTGTACTTATCGTCTACAAAGCTATGTCGCGTGCTGCGATATGCGGAGACACTAAAAGCACCATAGTAGAACACAGATGAAGCTTCTACGTTGATGTAATAGCCAGTAAGAAGTAGTACAATTGAAGTTTTAGGTATCGATTATTGACTTTTTAGCTGGCTTTGGTGCCTTGGACATGCGCTAGGACCTTAAGATTCTGCATGAATGGAGGACTAGCAGCCGAGTTGCACGGGAAATGTGAAAAGTGTTCAAATGTAGTAAAAACCTGAGAAATACGTCCGTTTTCGTCATTTGTTATCGAATCGACTTAAAGCCAGATCGTCACATTGGCCGCTCTTCTTTCTGAAACGGTTGTACTTATCGTCTGCAAAGCTATGTCGCGTGTTGCCGTAGGCGGAAACAGGAAAAGCACCATAGTAGAACACACCTGAAGCTTCTAAGTTGATGTAATAGCCAGTAAGAAGTAGTACAATTCAAGTTTTAGGTATCGATTATTGACTTTTTAGCTGGCTTTGGTGCTTTGGACATGAACTAGGACTTTAAGATTCTGCATAAAAGGAGGACTAGCAGCCCAGTTGCACGGGAGAATGTGAAAAGTGTTCATATGTAGTAAAAACCTGAGACATCCGTCCGTTTTCGTCATTTGTTATCGAATCGACTTAAAGCCAGATCGTCACATTGGCCGCTCTTCTCTCTGAAACGGTTGTACTTATCGTCTGCAAAGCTATGTCACGTGCTGCGGTATGCGGAGACACTAAAAGCACCATAGTAGAACACAGATGAAGCTTCTAAGTTGATGTAATAGCCAGTAAGAAGTAGTACAATTCAAGTTTTAGGTATCGATTATTGACTTTTTAGCTATCTTTGGTGCCTTGGACATGAGCTAGGACCTTACGATTCTGCATGAAAGGAGGACTAGCAGCCGAGTTGCACGGGAGAATGTGAAAAGTGTTCATATGTAATAAAAACCTTAAAAATCCGTCCGTTTTCGACATTTGTTATCGAATCGACTTAAAGCCAGATCGTCACATTGGCCGCTCTTCTCTCTGAAACGCTTGTACTTATCGTGTGCAAAGCTATGTCGCGTGCTGTGGTATGCGGAGACACGAAAAACACCATAGTAGAACACAGATGAAGCTTCTAAGTTGATGTAATACCCAGTAAGACGTAGTACAATTCAAGTTTTAGGTATCGATTATTGACTTTATAGCTGGCTTTGGTGCCTTGGACATGACCTAGGACTTTAACATTCTGCATGAAAGGAGGACTAGCAGCCGAATTGCACGGGAGAATGTGAAAAGTGTTCATATGTAGTAAAAACCTGAGAAATACGTCCGTTTTCGTCATTTGTTATCGAATCGACTTAAAGCCAGATCGTCACATTGGCCGCTCTTCTCTCTGAAACGGTTGTACTTATCGTCTGCAAAGCTATGTCACGTGCTGCGGTATGCGGAGACACTAAAAGCACCATAGTAGAACACAGATGAAGCTTCTAAGTTGATGTAATAGCCAGTAAGAAGTAGTACAATTCAAGTTTTAGTTATCGCTTATTGACTTTTTAGCTATCTTTGGTGCCTTGGACATGAGCTAGGACCTTACGATTCTGCATGAAAGGAGGACTAGCAGCCGAGTTGCACGGGAGAATGTGAAAAGTGTTCATATGTAATAAAAACCTTAAAAATCCGTCCGTTTTCGACATTTGTTATCGAATCGACTTAAAGCCAGATCGTCACATTGGCCGCTCTTCTCTCTGAAACGGGTGTACTTATCGTCTGCAAAGCTATGTCGCGTGCTGCGGTATGTGGAGACACTAAAAGCACCATAGTAGAACACAGATGAAGCTTCTAAGTTGATGTAATAGCCAGTAAGAAGTAGTACAATTCAAGTTTTAGGTATCGATTATTGACTTTTTAGCTGGCTTTGGTGCCTTGGACATGAGCTAGGACCTTACGATTCTGCATGAAAGGAGAGCTAGCAGCCGAGTTGCACGGGAGAATGTGAAAAGTGTTCATATGTAGTAAAAACCTTAGAAATCCGTCCGTTTTCATCATTTGTTATCGAATCGACTTAAAGCCAGATCGTCACATTGGCCGCTCTTCTCTCTGAAACGCTTGTACTTATCGTCTGCAAAGCTATGTCGCGTGCTGCGGTAAGCAGAGACACTAAAAGCAGCATAGTAGAACACAGATGAAGCTTCTAAGTTGATGTAATAGCCAGTAAGAAGTAGTACAATTCATGTTTTAGGTATCGATTATTGACTTTTTAGCTGGCTTTGGTGTCTTGGACATGAGCTAGGACCTTAAGACTCTGCATGAAAGGAGGACTAGCAGCCGAGTTGCACGGGAGAATGTGAAAAGTGTTCATATGCAGTAAACACCTGAGCAATCCGTCCGTTTTCGTCATTTGTTATCGAATCGACTTAAAGCCAGATCGTCACATTGGCCGCTCTTCTCTCTGAAACGGTTGTACTTATCGTCTGCAAAGCTATGTCGCGTGCTGCGGTATGCGGAGACACTAAAAGCACCATAGTAGAACACAGATGAAGCATCTAAGTTGATGTAATAGCCAGAAAGAAGTAATCCAATTCAAGTTTTAGCTATCGATTATTGACTTTTTAGCTGGCTTTGGTGACTTGGACATGAGCTAGGACCTTACGATTCTGCATGAAAGGAGGACTAGCAGCCGAGTTGCACGGGAGAATGTGAAAAGTGTTCATATGTAGTAAAAACCTGAGAAATCCGTCCGTTTTCGTCATTTGTTATCGAATCGACTTAAAGCCAGATCGTCACATTGGCCGCTCTGCTCTCGGGAACGGTTGTACTTATCGTCTGCAAAGCTATGTCGCGTGTTGCCGTAGGCGGAAACAGGAAAAGCACCATAGTAGAACACACCTGAAGCTTCTAAGTTGATGTAATAGCCAGTAAGAAGTAGTACAATTCAAGTTTTAGGTATCGATTATTGACTTTTTAGCTGGCTTTGGTGCTTTGGACATGAACTAGGACTTTAAGATTGTGCATAAAAGGAGGACTAGCAGCCCAGTTGCACGGGAGAATGTGAAAAGTGTTCATATGTAGTAAAAACCTGAGACATCCGTCCGTTTTCGTCATTTGATATCGAATCGACTTAAAGCCAGATCGTCACATTGGCCGCTCTTCTCTCTGAAACGGTTGTACTTATCGTCTGCAAAGCTATGTCACGTGCTGCGGTATGCGGAGACACTAAAAGCACCATAGTAGAACACAGATGAAGCTTCTAAGTTGATGTAATAGCCAGTAAGAAGTAGTACAATTCAAGTTTTAGTTATCGCTTATTGACTTTTTAGCTATCTTTGGTGCCTTGGACATGAGCTAGGACCTTACGATTCTGCATGAAAGGAGGACTAGCAGCCGAGTTGCACGGGAGAATGTGAAAAGTGTTCATATGTAATAAAAACCTTAAAAATCCGTCCGTTTTCGACATTTGTTATCGAATCGACTTAAAGCCAGATCGTCACATTGGCCGCTCTTCTCTCTGAAACGGGTGTACTTATCGTCTGCAAAGCTATGTCGCGTGCTGCGGTATGTGGAGACACTAAAAGCACCATAGTAGAACACAGATGAAGCTTCTAAGTTGATGTAATAGCCAGTAAGAAGTAGTACAATTCAAGTTTTAGGTATCGATTATTGACTTTTTAGCTGGCTTTGGTGCCTTGGACATGAGCTAGGACCTTACGATTCTGCATGAAAGGAGAGCTAGCAGCCGAGTTGCACGGGAGAATGTGAAAAGTGTTCATATGTAGTAAAAACCTTAGAAATCCGTCCGTTTTCATCATTTGTTATCGAATCGACTTAAAGCCAGATCGTCACATTGGCCGCTCTTCTCTCTGAAACGCTTGTACTTATCGTCTGCAAAGCTATGTCGCGTGCTGCGGTAAGCAGAGACACTAAAAGCAGCATAGTAGAACACAGATGAAGCTTCTAAGTTGATGTAATAGCCAGTAAGAAGTAGTACAATTCATGTTTTAGGTATCGATTATTGACTTTTTAGCTGGCTTTGGTGTCTTGGACATGAGCTAGGACCTTAAGACTCTGCATGAAAGGAGGACTAGCAGCCGAGTTGCACGGGAGAATGTGAAAAGTGTTCATATGCAGTAAACACCTGAGCAATCCGTCCGTTTTCGTCATTTGTTATCGAATCGACTTAAAGCCAGATCGTCACATTGGCCGCTCTTCTCTCTGAAACGGTTGTACTTATCGTCTGCAAAGCTATGTCGCGTGCTGCGGTATGCGGAGACACTAAAAGCACCATAGTAGAACACAGATGAAGCATCTAAGTTGATGTAATAGCCAGAAAGAAGTAATCCAATTCAAGTTTTAGCTATCGATTATTGACTTTTTAGCTGGCTTTGGTGACTTGGACATGAGCTAGGACCTTACGATTCTGCATGAAAGGAGGACTAGCAGCCGAGTTGCACGGGAGAATGTGAAAAGTGTTCATATGTAATAAAAACCTAAAAAATCCGTCCGTTTTCGTCATTTGTTATCGAATCGACTTAAAGCCAGATCGTCACATTGGCCGCTCTTCTCTCTGAAACGGTTGTACTTATCGTCTGCAAAGCTATGTCGCGTGCTGCGGTATGTGGAGACACTAAAAGCACCATAGTAGAACACAGATGAAGCTTCTAAGTTTATGTAATAGCCAGTAAGAAGTAGTACAATTCAAGTTTTAGGTATCGATTATTGACTTTTTAGCTGGCTTTGGTGCCTTGGACATGAGCTAGGACCTTACGATTCTGCATGAAAGGAGGGCTAGCAGCCGAGTTGCACGGGAGAATGTGAAAAGTGTTCATATGTAGTAAAAACCTTAGAAATCCGTCCGTTTTCGTCATTTGTTATCGAATCGACTTAAAGTCAGATCGTCACATTGGCCGCTCTTCTCTCTGAAACGCTTGTACTTATCGTCTGCAAAGCTATGTCGCGTGCTGCGGTAAGCAGAGACACTAAAAGCAGCATAGTAGAACACAGATGAAGCTTCTAAGTTGATGTAATAGCCACTAAGAAGTAGTACAATTCATGTTTTAGGTATCGATTACTGACTTTTTAGCTGGCTTTGGTGCCTTGGACATGAGCTAGCACCTTATGATTCTGCATGAAAGGAGGACTAGCAGCCGAGTTGCACGGGAGAATGAGAAAAGTGTTCATATGTAGTAAAAACCTGAGAAATCCGTCCGCTTTCGTCATTTGTTATCGAATCGACTTAAAGCCAGATCGTCACATTGGCCGCTCTTCTCTCTGAAACGCTTGTACTTATCGTCTGCAAAGCTATGTCGCGTGCTGCGGTATGCAGAGACACGAAAGCAGCATAGTAGAACACAGATGAAGCTTCTAAGTTGATGTAATAGCCAGTAAGAAGTAGTACAATTCATGTTTTAGATATCGATTATTGACTTTTTAGCTGGCTTTGGTTCCTTGGACATGAGCTAGGACCTTAAGACTCTGCATGAAAGGAGGACTAGCAGCCGAGTTGCACGGGAGAATGTGAAAAGTGTTCATATGTAATAAAAACCTTAAGAATCCGTCCGTTTTCGTCATTTGTTATCGAATCGACTTAAAACCAGATCGTCACATTGGCCGCTCTTCTCTCTGAAACGGTTGTACTTATCGTCTGCAAAGCTATGTCGCGTGCTGCGGTATGTGGAGACACTAAAAGCACCATAGTAGAACACAGATGAAGCTTCTAAGTTGATGTAATAGCCAGTAAGAAGTAGTACAATTCAAGTTTTAGGTATCGATTATTGACTTTTTAGCTGGCTTTGTTGCCTTGGACATGAGCTAGGACCTTACGATTCTGCATGAAAGGAGAGCTAGCAGCCGAGTTGCACGGGAGAATGTGAAAAGTGTTCATATGTAGTAAAAACCTTATAAATCCGTCCGTTTTCGTCATTTGTTATCGAATCGACTTAAAGCCAGATCGTCACATTGGCCGCTCTTCTCTCTGAAACGCTTGTACTTATCGTCTGCAAAGCTATGTCGCGTGCTGCGGTAAGCAGAGACACTAAAAGCAGCATAGTAGAACACAGATGAAGCTTCTAAGTTGATGTAATAGCCAGTAAGAAGTAGTACAATTCATGTTTTAGGTATCGATTATTGACTTTTTAGCTGGCTTTGGTGTCTTGGACATGAGCTAGGACCTTAAGACTCTGCATGAAAGGAGGACTAGCAGCCGAGTTGCACGGGAGAATGTGAAAAGTGTTCATATGTAGTAAAAACCTGAGAAATCCGTCCGTTTTCGTCATTTGTTATCGAATCGACTTAAAGCCAGATCGTCACATTGGCCGCTCTTCTCTCTGAAACGGTTGTACTTATCGTCTGCAAAGCTATGTCGCGTGCTGCGGTATGCGGAGACACTAAAAGCACTAGGTAGAACACAGATGAAGCCTCTAAGTTGATGTAATAGCCAGAAAGAAGTAATCCAATTCAAGTTTTAGCTATCGATTATTGACTTTTTAGCTGGCTTTGGTGACTTGGACAAGAGCTAGGACCTTACGATTCTGCATGAAAGGAGGACTAGCAGCCGAGTTGCACGGGAGAATGTGAAAAGTGTTCATATGTAATAAAAACCTTAAAAATCCGTCCGTTTTCGTCATTTGTTATCGAATCGACTTAAAGCCAGATCGTCACATTGGCCGCTCTTCTCTCTGAAACGGTTGTACTTATCGTCTGCAAAGCTATGTCGCGTGCTGCGGTATGTGGAGACACTAAAAGCACCATAGTAGAACACAGATGAAGCTTCTAAGTTGATGTAATAGCCAGTAAGAAGTAGTACAATTCAAGTTTAGGTGTCGATTATTGACTTTTTAGCTGGCTTTGGTGCCTTGGACATGAGCTAGGACCTTACGATTCTGCATGAAAGGAGGGCTAGCAGCCGAGTTGCACGGGAGAATGTGAAAAGTGTTCATATGTAGTAAAAACCTTAGAAATACGTCCGTTTTCGTCATTTGTTATCGAATCGACTTAAAGCCAGATCGTCACATTGGCCGCTCTTCTCTCTGAAACGCTTGTACTTATCGTCTGCAAAGCTATGTCGCGTGCTGCGGTAAGCAGAGACACTAAAAGCAGCATAGTAGAACACAGATGAAGCTTCTAAGTTGATGTAATAGCCACTAAGAAGTAGTACAATTCATGTTTTAGGTATCGATTATTGACTTTTTAGCTGGCTTTGGTGTCTTGGACATGAGCTAGGACCTTAAGACTCTGCATGAAAGGAGGACTAGCAGCCGAGTTGCACGGGAGAATGTGAAAAGTGTTCATATGTAGTAAAAACCTGAGAAATCCGACCGTTTTCGTCATTTGTTATCGAATCGACTTAAAGCCAGATCGTCACATTGGCCGCTCTTCTCTCTGAAACGGTTGTACTTATCGTCTGCAAAGCTATGTCGCGTGCTGCGGTATGCGGAGACACTAAAATCACCATAGTAGAACACAGATGAAGCATCTAAGTTGATGTAATAGCCAGTAAGAAGTAATCCAATTCAAGTTTTAGCTATCGATTATTGACTTTTTAGCTGGCTTTGGTGACTTGGACATGAGTTAGGACCTTACGATTCTGCATGAAAGGAGGACTAGCAGCCGAGTTGCATGGGAGAATGTGAAAAGTGTTCATATGCAGTAAAAACCTGAGACATCCGTCCGTTTTCGTCATTTGTTATCGAATCGAATTAAAGCCAGATCGTCACATTGGCCGCTCTTCTCCCTGAAACGGTTGTACTTATCGTCGGCAAAGCTATGTCACGTGCTGCGGTATGCGGACACACTAAAAGCACCATAGTAGAACACAGATGAAGCTTCTAAGTTGATGTAATAGCCAGTAAGAAGTAGTAAAATTCAAGTTTTAGGTATCGGTTATTGACTTTTTAGCTGGCTTTGTTGCCTTCGACATGAGCTAGGACCTTAAGATTCTGCATTAAAGGAGGACTAGCAGCCGAGTTGCATGGGAAAATGTGAAAAGTGTTTAAATGTAGTAAAAACCTGAGAAATACGTCCGTTTTCGTCATTTGTTGTCGAATCGACTTAAAGCCAGATCGTCACATTGGCCGCTCTTCTCTCTGAAACGGTTGTACTTCTCGTCTGCAAAGCTATGTCGCGTGCTGCGGTATGCGGAGACATTGAAATCACCATAGTAGAACACAGATGAAGCATCTACGTTGATGTAATAGCCAGTAAGAAGTAGTCCAATTCAAGATTTAGGTATCGATTATTGACTTTTTAGCTGGCTTTGGTGCCTTGGACATGAGCTAGGACCTTAAGATTCTGCATTAAAGGAGGACTAGCAGCCGAGTTGCATGGGAGAATGTGAAAAGTGTTCAAATGTAGTAAAAACCTGAGAAATACGTCCGTTTTCGTCATTTGTTATCGAATGGACTTAAAGCCAGATCGTCACATTATCCGCTCTTCTCTCTGAAACGCTTGTACTTATCGTCTGCAAAGCTATGTCGCGTGCTGCGGTATGCAGAGACACTAAAAGCACCATAGTAGAACACAGATGAAGCTTCTAAGTTGATGTAATAGCCAGTAAGAAGTAGTACAATTCATGTTTTAGGTATTGATTATTGACTTTTTAGCTGGCTTTGGTGCCTTGGACATGAGCTAGGACCTTAAGACTCTGCATGAAAGGAGGACTAGCAGCCGAGTTGCACGGGAGAATGTGAAAAGTGTTCATATGTTGTAAAAACCTGAGAAATCCGTCCGTTTTCGTCATTTGTTATCGAATCGACTTAAAGCCAGATCGTCAAATTATCCGCTCTTTTCTCTGAAATGGTTGTACTTATCGTCTGCAAAGCTATGTCGCGTGCTGCGGTATGCGGAGACACTAAAATCACCACAGTAGAACACAGATGACGCTTCTAAGTTGATGTAATATCCAGTAAGAAGTAGTACAATTCGAGTTTTAGGTATCGATTATTGACTTTTTAGCTGGCTTTGGTGCCTTGGACATGGGCTAGGACCTTAAGATTCTGCATGAAAGGAGGACTAGCAGCCGAGTTGCACGGGAGAATGTGAAAAGTGTTCATATGTAGTTAAAACCTGAGAAATCCGTCCGTTTTCGTCATTTGTTATCGAATCGACTTAAAGCCAGATCGTCACATTGGCCGCTCTTCTCTCTGAAACGGTTGTACTTACCGTCTTCAAAGGTATGTCGCGTGTTGCCGTAGGCGGAAACAGGAAAAGCACCATAGTAGAACACAGATGAAGCATCTACGTTGATGTAATAGCCAGTAAGAAGTAGTCCAATTCAAGATTTAGGTATCGATTATTGACTTTTTAGCTGGCTTTGGTGCCTTGGACATGAGCTAGGACCTTAAGATTCTGCATTAAAGGAGGACTAGCAGCCGAGTTGCATGGGAGAATGTGAAAAGTGTTCATATGCAGTAATTACCTGAGACATCCGTCCGTTTTCGTCATTTGTTATCGAATTGACTTAAAGCCAGATCGTCACATTGGCCGCTCTCCTCTCTGAAACGGTTGTACTTATCGTCTGCAAAGCTATGTCGCGTGTTGCCGTAGGCGGAAACAGGAAAAGCACCATAGTAGAACACAGATGAAGCTTCTAAGTTGATGTAATAGCCAGTAAGAAGTAGTACAATTCAAGTTTTAGGTATCGATTATTGACTTTTTAGCTGGCTTTGGTGCCTTGGACATGAGCTAGGACTTTAAGATTCTGCATAAAAGGAGGACTAGCAGCCCAGTTGCACGGGAGAATGTGAAAAGTGTTCATATGTAGTAAAAACCTGAGACATCCGTCCGTTTTCGTCATTTGTTATCGAATCGACTTGAAGCCAGATCGTCACATTGGCCGCTCTTCTCTCTGAAACGGTTGTACTTATCGTCTGCAAAGCTATGTCGCGTGCTGCGGTATGCGGACACACTAAAAGCACCATAGTAGAACACAGATGAAGCTTCTAAGTTGATGTAATAGCCAGTAAGAAGTAGTACAATTCAAGTTTTAGGTATCGATTATTGACTTTTTAGCTGGGTTTGGTGCCTTGGACATGAGCTAGGACCTTACGATTCTGCATGAAAGGAGGACTAGCAGCCGAGTTGCACGGGAGAATGTGAAAAGTGTTCATATGTAATAAAAACCTTAAAAATCCGTCCGTTTTCGTCATTTGTTATCGAATCGACTTAAAGCCAGATCGTCACATTGGCCGCTCTTCTCTCTGAAACGGTTGTACTTACCGTCTGCAAAGCTATGTCGCGTGCTGCGGTATGTGGAGACACTAAAAGCACCATAGAAGAACACAGATGAAGCTTCTAAGTTGATGTAATAGCCAGTAAGAAGTAGTACAATTCAAGTTTTAGGTATCGATTATTGACTTTTTAGCTACCTTTGGTGCCTTGGACATGAGCTAGGACCTTAAGATTCTGCATGAAAGGAGGACTAGCAGCCGAGTTGCATGGGAGAATATGAAAAGTGTTCATATGTAGTAAAAACCTAAGAAATCCGTCCGTTTTCGTCATTTGTTATCGAATCGACTTAAAGCCAGATCGTCACATTGGCCGCTCTTCTCTCTGAAACGGTTGTACTTATCGTCTGCAAAGCTATGTCGCGTACTGCGGTATGCGGAGACACTAAAATCACCATAGTAGAACACAGATGAAGCTTCTAAGTTGATGTAATAGCAAGTAAGAAGTAGTACAATTCAAGTTTTAGGTATCGATTATTGACTTTTTAGCTGGCTTTGGTGCCTTGAACATGAGCTAGGACCTTAAGATTCTGCATGAAAGGAGGACTAGCAGCCGAGTTCCACGGGAGAATGTGAAAAGTGTTCATATGTAGTAAAAACCTGAGAAATCCGTCCGTTTTCGTCAATTGTTAACGAATCGACTTAAAGCCAGATCGACTCATTGGCCGCTCTTCTCTCTGAAACGGTTGTACTTATCGTCTACAAAGCTATGTCGCGTGCTGCGGTATGCGGGCACACTAAAAGCACCATAGTAGAACACAGATGAACCATCTAAGTTGATGTAATAGCCAGTAAGAAGTAATCCAATTCAAGTTTTAGGTATTGAATATTGACCTTTTAGCTGGCTTTGGTGCCTTGGACATGAGCTAGGACCTTAAGATTCTGCATTAAAGGAGGACTAGCAGCCGAGTTGCAAAGGTGAATGTGAAAAGTGTTCATATGTAGTAAAAACCTGAGAAATCCGTCCGTTTTCGTCATTTGTTATCGAATCGACTTAAAGCCAGATCGTCACATTGGCCGCTCTTCTCTCTGAAATGGTTGTACTTCTCGTCTGCAAAGCTATGTCGCGTGTTGCCGTAGTCGGAAACAAGAAAAGCACCATAGTAGAACACAGATGAAGCTTCTAAGTTGATGTAATAGCCAGTAAGAAGTAGTCCAATTCAAGTTTTGGGTATCGATTATTGACTTTTTAGCTGGCTTTGGTGACTTGGACATGAGCTAGGACCTTAACATTCTGCATTAAAGGAGGACTAGCAGCCGAGTTCCACGGGAGAATGTGAAAAGTGTTCATATGTAGTAAAAACCTGAGAAATCCGTCCGTTTTCGTCATTTGTTATCGAATCGACTTAAAGCCAGATCGACACATTGGCCGCTCTTCTCTCTAAAACGGTTGTACTTATCGTCTGCAAAGCTATGTCGCGTGCTGCGGTATGCTGAGACACTAAAAGCACCATAATAGAACACAGATGAAGCTTCTAAGTTGATGTAATAGCCAGTAAGAAGTAGTACAATTCAAGTTTTAGGTATTGAATATGGAACTTTTAGCTGGCTTTGGTGCCTTGGACATGAGCTAGGACCTTAAGATTCTGCATGAAAGGAGGACTAGCAGCCGAGTTGCACGGGAGAATGTGAAAAGTGTTCATATGTAGTTAAAACTTGAGAAGTCCGTCCGTTTTCGTCATTTGTTATCGAATCGACTTAAAGCCAGATCGTCACATTGGCCGCTCTTCTCACTGAAACGGTTGTCCTTATCGTCTGCAAAGCTATGTCGCGTGCTGCGGTATGTGGAGAGAGTAAAAGCACCATAGTAGAACACAGATGAAGCTTCTAAGTTGATGTAATAGCCAGTAAGAAGTAGTAGAATTCAAGTTTTAGGTATCGATTATTGACTTTTTAGCTGGCTTTGGTGCCTTGGACATGAGTTAGGACCTTAAGATTCTGCATGAAAGGAGGACTAGCAGCCGAGTTGCACGGGAGAATGTGAAATGTGTTCATATGTAGTAAAAACCTGAGAAATCCGTCCGTTTTCGTCATTTGTTATCGAATTGACTTAAAGCCAGATCGTCACATTGGCCGCTCTTCTCTCTGAAACGGTTGTACTTCTCGTCTGCAAAGCTATGTCGCGTGCTGCGGTATGCTGAGACACTGAAATCACCATAGTAGAACACAGATGAAGCATCTAAGTTGATGTAATAGCCAGTAAGAAGTAGTCCAATTCAAGTTTTAGGTATTGATTATTGACTTTTTAGCTGGCTTTGGTGACTTGGACATGAGCAAGGACCTTAAGATTCTGCATGAAAGGAGGACTAGCAGCCGAGTTGCACGGGAGAATGTGAAAAGTGTTCTTATCTAAAAAAATAAAAAAACCTGAGAAATCCGTCCGTTTTCGTCATTTGTTATCGAATCGACTTAAAGCCAGATCGTCACATTGGCCGCTCTTCTCTCTGAAACGCTAGTACTTATCATCTGCACAGCTATGTCGCGTGCTGCGGTATGCAGAGACACTAAAAGCACCATAGTAGAACACAGATGAAGCTTCTAAGTTGATGTAATAGCCAGTAAGAAGTAGTACAATTCATGTTTTAGGTATCGATTATTGACTTTTTAGCTGGCTTTCGTGCCTTGGACATGAGCTAGGACTTTAAGACTCTGCATGAAAGGAGGACTAGCAGCCGAGTTGCATGGGAGAATGTGAAAAGTGTTCATATGTAGTAAAAACCTGATAAATCCGTCCGTTTTCGTCATTTGTTAACGAATCGACTTAAAGCCAGATCGTCAAATTGGCCGCTCTTTTCTCTGAAACGGTTGTACTTATCGTCTGCAAAGCTATGTCACGTGCTGCGGTATGCGGAGACACTAAAATCACCACAGTAGAACACAGATGAAGCTTCTAAGTTGATGTAATATCCAGTAAGCAGTAGTACAATTCGAGTTTTAGGTATCGATTATTGACTTTTTAGCTGGCTTTGGTGCCTTGGACATGAGCTAGGACCTTAAGATTCTGCATGAAAGGAGGACTAGCAGCCGAGTTCCACGGGAGAATGTGAAAAGTGTTCATATGTAGTAAAAACCTGAGAAATCCGTCCGTTTTCGTCATTTGTTATCGAATCGACTTAAAGCCAGATCGACACATTGGCCGCTCTTCTCTCTAAAACGGTTGTACTTATCGTCTGCAAAGCTATGTCGCGTGCTGCGGTATGCTGAGACACTAAAAGCACCATAATAGAACACAGATGAAGCTTCTAAGTTGATGTAATAGCCAGTAAGAAGTAGTACAATTCAAGTTTTAGGTATTGTATATGGAACTTTTAGCTGGCTTTGGTGCCTTGGACATGAGCTAGGACCTTAAGATTCTGCATGAAAGGAGGACTAGCAGCTGAGTTGCACGGGAGAATGTGAAAAGTGTTCATATGTAGTTAAAACTTGAGAAATCCGTCCGTTTTCGTCATTTGTTATCGAATCGACTTAAAGCCAGATCGTCACATTGGCCGTTCTTCTCTCTGAAACGGTTGTACTTATCGTCTTCAAAGGTATGTCGCGTGTTGCCGTAGGCGGAAACAGGAAAAGCACCATAGTAGAACAAAGATGAAGCTTCTAAGTTGATGTAATAGCCAGTAAGAAGTAGTCCAATTCAAGATTTAGGTACCGATTATTTACTTTTTAGCTGGCTTTGGTGCCTTGGACATGAGCTAGGACCTTAAGATTCTGCATGAAAGGAGGACTAGCAGCCGAGTTGCATGGGGGAATGTGAAAAGTGTTCAAATGTAGTAAAAACCTGAGAAATACGTCCGTTTTCGTCATTTGTTATCGAATCGACTTAAAGCCAGATCGTCACATTGGCCGCTCTTCTCTCTGAAACGGTTGTGCTTATCGTCTGCAAAGCTATGTCGCGTGCTGCGGTATGCGGAGACACTAAAATCACCATAGTAGAACACAGATGAAGCATCTAAGTTGATGTAATAGCCAGTAAGAAGTAGTACAATTCAAGTTTTAGGTATTGAATATGGACCTTTAGCTGGCTTTGGTGCCTTGGACATGAGCTAGGACCTTAAGACTCTGCATGAAAGGAGGACTAGCAGCCGAGTTTCACGGGAGAATGTGAAAAGTGTTCATATGTAGTAAAAACCTAAGAAATTCGTCCGTTTTCGTCATCTGTTATCGAATCGACTTAAAGCCTGATCGTCACATTGGCCGCTCTTCTCTCTGAAACGGTTGTACTTCTCGTGTGCAAAGCTATGTCGCGTGCTGCGGTATGCGGAGACACTAAAATCACCATAGTAGAACACAGATGAAGCATCTAAGTTGATGTAATAGCCAGTAAGAAGTAGTCCAATTCAAGTTTTAGGTATCGATTATTGACTTTTTAGCTGGCTTTGGTGACTTGGACATGAGCTAGGACCTTAACATTCTGCATTAAAGGACGACTAGCAGCCGAGTTGCACGGGAGAATGTGAAAAGTGTTCATATGTAGTAAAAACCTGAGAAATCCGTCCGTTTTCGTCATTTGTTATCGAATTGACTTAAAGCAGATCGTCACATTGGCCGCTCTTCTCTCTGAAACGGTTGTACTTCTCGTCTGCAAAGCTATGTCGCGTGCTGCGGTATGCTGAGACACTGAAATCACCATAGTAGAACACAGATGAAGCATCTAAGTTGATGTAATAGCCAGTAAGAAGTAGTCCAATTCAAGTTTTAGGTATCGATTATTGACTTTTTAGCTGGCTTTGGTGACTTGGACATGAGCAAGGACCTTAAGATTCTGCATGAAAGGAGGACTAGCAGCCGAGTTGCACGGGAGAATGTGAATAGTGTTCTTATCTAAAAAAATAAAAAAACCTGAGAAATCCGTCCGTTTTCGTCATTTGTTATCGAATCGACTTAAAGCCAGATCGTCACATTGGCCGCTCTTCTCTCTGAAACGCTAGTACTTATCATCTGCACAGCTATGTCGCGTGCTGCGGTATGCAGAGACACTAAAAGCACCATAGTAGAACACAGATGAAGCTTCTAAGTTGATGTAATAGCCAGTAAGAAGTAGTACAATTCATGTTTTAGGTATCGATTATTGACTTTTTAGCTGGCTTTCGTGCCTTGGACATGAGCTAGGACCTTAAGACTCTGCATGAAAGGAGGACTAGCAGCCGAGTTGCATGGGAGAATGTGAAAAGTGTTCATATGTAGTAAAAACCTGATAAATCCGTCCGTTTTCGTCATTTGTTATCGAATCGACTTAAAGCCAGATCGTCAAATTGGCCGCTCTTTTCTCTGAAACGGTTGTACTTATCGTCTGCAAAGCTATGTCACGTGCTGCGGTATGCGGAGACACTAAAATCACCACAGTAGAACACAGATGAAGCTTCTAAGTTGATGTAATATCCAGTAAGAAGTAGTACAATTCGAGTTTTAGGTATCGATTATTGACTTTTTAGCTGGCTTTGGTGCCTTGAACATGAGCTAGGACCTTAAGATTCTGCATGAAAGGAGGACTAGCAGCCGAGTTCCACGGGAGAATGTGAAAAGTGTTCATATGTAGTAAAAACCTGAGAAATCCGTCCGTTTTCGTCATTTGTTATCGAATCGACTTAAAGCCAGATCGACACATTGGCCGCTCTTCTCTCTAAAACGGTTGTACTTATCGTCTGCAAAGCTATGTCGCGTGCTGCGGTATGCGGAGACACTAAAATCACCATAGTAGAACACAGATGAAGCATCTAAGTTGATGTAATAGCCAGTAAGAAGTAGTACAATTCAAGTTTTAGGTATTGAATATGGACCTTTAGCTGGCTTTGGTGCCTTGGACATGAGCTAGGACCTTAAGACTCTGCATGAAAGGAGGACTAGCAGCCGAGTTTCACGGGAGAATGTGAAAAGTGTTCATATGTAGTAAAAACCTAAGAAATTCGTCCGTTTTCGTCATCTGTTATCGAATCGACTTAAAGCCTGATCGTCACATTGGCCGCTCTTCTCTCTGAAACGGTTGTACTTCTCGTGTGCAAAGCTATGTCGCGTGCTGCGGTATGCGGAGACACTAAAATCACCATAGTAGAACACAGATGAAGCATCTAAGTTGATGTAATAGCCAGTAAGAAGTAGTCCAATTCAAGTTTTAGGTATCGATTATTGACTTTTTAGCTGGCTTTGGTGACTTGGACATGAGCTAGGACCTTAACATTCTGCATTAAAGGACGACTAGCAGCCGAGTTGCACGGGAGAATGTGAAAAGTGTTCATATGTAGTAAAAACCTGAGAAATCCGTCCGTTTTCGTCATTTGTTATCGAATTGACTTAAAGCAGATCGTCACATTGGCCGCTCTTCTCTCTGAAACGGTTGTACTTCTCGTCTGCAAAGCTATGTCGCGTGCTGCGGTATGCTGAGACACTGAAATCACCATAGTAGAACACAGATGAAGCATCTAAGTTGATGTAATAGCCAGTAAGAAGTAGTCCAATTCAAGTTTTAGGTATCGATTATTGACTTTTTAGCTGGCTTTGGTGACTTGGACATGAGCAAGGACCTTAAGATTCTGCATGAAAGGAGGACTAGCAGCCGAGTTGCACGGGAGAATGTGAATAGTGTTCTTATCTAAAAAAATAAAAAAACCTGAGAAATCCGTCCGTTTTCGTCATTTGTTATCGAATCGACTTAAAGCCAGATCGTCACATTGGCCGCTCTTCTCTCTGAAACGCTAGTACTTATCATCTGCACAGCTATGTCGCGTGCTGCGGTATGCAGAGACACTAAAAGCACCATAGTAGAACACAGATGAAGCTTCTAAGTTGATGTAATAGCCAGTAAGAAGTAGTACAATTCATGTTTTAGGTATCGATTATTGACTTTTTAGCTGGCTTTCGTGCCTTGGACATGAGCTAGGACCTTAAGACTCTGCATGAAAGGAGGACTAGCAGCCGAGTTGCATGGGAGAATGTGAAAAGTGTTCATATGTAGTAAAAACCTGATAAATCCGTCCGTTTTCGTCATTTGTTATCGAATCGACTTAAAGCCAGATCGTCAAATTGGCCGCTCTTTTCTCTGAAACGGTTGTACTTATCGTCTGCAAAGCTATGTCACGTGCTGCGGTATGCGGAGACACTAAAATCACCACAGTAGAACACAGATGAAGCTTCTAAGTTGATGTAATATCCAGTAAGAAGTAGTACAATTCGAGTTTTAGGTATCGATTATTGACTTTTTAGCTGGCTTTGGTGCCTTGAACATGAGCTAGGACCTTAAGATTCTGCATGAAAGGAGGACTAGCAGCCGAGTTCCACGGGAGAATGTGAAAAGTGTTCATATGAAGTAAAAACCTGAGAAATCCGTCCGTTTTCGTCATTTGTTATCGAATCGACTTAAAGCCAGATCGACACATTGGCAGCTCTTCTCTCTAAAACGGTTGTACTTATCGTCTGCAAAGCTATGTCGCGTGCTGCGGTATGCGGAGACACTAAAATCACCATAGTAGAACACAGATGAAGCATCTAAGTTGATGTAATAGCCAGTAAGAAGTAGTACAATTCAAGTTTTAGGTATTGAATATGGACCTTTAGCTGGCTTTGGTGCCTTGGACATGAGCTAGGACCTTAAGACTCTGCATGAAAGGAGGACTAGCAGCCGAGTTTCACGGGAGAATGTGAAAAGTGTTCATATGTAGTAAAAACCTAAGAAATTCGTGCGTTTTCGTCATCTGTTATCGAATCGACTTAAAGCCTGATCGTCACATTGGCCGCTCTTCTCTCTGAAACGGTTGTACTTCTCGTGTGCAAAGCTATGTCGCGTGCTGCGGTATGCGGAGACACTAAAATCACCATAGTAGAACACAGATGAAGCATCTAAGTTGATGTAATAGCCAGTAAGAAGTAGTCCAATTCAAGTTTTAGGTATCGATTATTGACTTTTTAGCTGGCTTTGGTGACTTGGACATGAGCTAGGACCTTAACATTCTGCATTAAAGGACGACTAGCAGCCGAGTTGCACGGGAGAATGTGAAAAGTGTTCATATGTAGTAAAAACCTGAGAAATCCGTCCGTTTTCGTCATTTGTTATCGAATTGACTTAAAGCAGATCGTCACATTGGCCGCTCTTCTCTCTGATACGGTTGTACTTCTCGTCTGCAAAGCTATGTCGCGTGCTGCGGTATGCTGAGACACTGAAATCACCATAGTAGAACACAGATGAAGCATCTAAGTTGATGTAATAGCCAGTAAGAAGTAGTCCAATTCAAGTTTTAGGTATCGATTATTGACTTTTTAGCTGGCTTTGGTGACTTGGACATGAGCAAGGACCTTAAGATTCTGCATGAAAGGAGGACTAGCAGCCGAGTTGCACGGGAGAATGTGAATAGTGTTCTTATCTAAAAAAATAAAAAAACCTGAGAAATCCGTCCGTTTTCGTCATTTGTTATCGAATCGACTTAAAGCCAGATCGTCACATTGGCCGCTCTTCTCTCTGAAACGCTAGTACTTATCATCTGCACAGCTATGTCGCGTGCTGCGGTATGCAGAGACACTAAAAGCACCATAGTAGAACACAGATGAAGCTTCTAAGTTGATGTAATAGCCAGTAAGAAGTAGTACAATTCATGTTTTAGGTATCGATTATTGACTTTTTAGCTGGCTTTCGTGCCTTGGACATGAGCTAGGACCTTAAGACTCTGCATGAAAGGAGGACTAGCAGCCGAGTTGCATGGGAGAATGTGAAAAGTGTTCATATGTAGTAAAAACCTGATAAATCCGTCCGTTTTCGTCATTTGTTATCGAATCGACTTAAAGCCAGATCGTCAAATTGGCCGCTCTTTTCTCTGAAACGGTTGTACTTATCGTCTGCAAAGCTATGTCACGTGCTGCGGTATGCGGAGACACTAAAATCACCACAGTAGAACACAGATGAAGCTTCTAAGTTGATGTAATATCCAGTAAGAAGTAGTACAATTCGAGTTTTAGGTATCGATTATTGACTTTTTAGCTGGCTTTGGTGCCTTGAACATGAGCTAGGACCTTAAGATTCTGCATGAAAGGAGGACTAGCAGCCGAGTTGCACGGGAGAATGTGAAAAGTGTTCATATGTAGTTAAAACTTGAGAAATCCGTCCGTTTTCGTCATTTGTTATCGAATCGACTTAAAGCCAGATCGTCACATTGGCCGTTCTTCTCTCTGAAACGGTTGTACTTATCGTCTTCAAAGGTATGTCGCGTGTTGCCGTAGGCGGAAACAGGAAAAGCACCATAGTAGAACAAAGATGAAGCTTCTAAGTTGATGTAATAGCCAGTAAGAAGTAGTCCAATTCAAGATTTAGGTACCGATTATTTACTTTTTAGCTGGCTTTGGTGCCTTGGACATGAGCTAGGACCTTAAGATTCTGCATGAAAGGAGGACTAGCAGCCGAGTTGCATGGGGGAATGTGAAAAGTGTTCAAATGTAGTAAAAACCTGAGAAATACGTCCGTTTTCGTCATTTGTTATCGAATCGACTTAAAGCCAGATCGTCACATTGGCCGCTCTTCTCTCTGAAACGGTTGTACTTATCGTCTGCAAAGCTATGTCGCGTGCTGCGGTATGCGGAGACACTAAAATCACCATAGTAGAACACAGATGAAGCATCTAAGTTGATGTAATAGCCAGTAAGAAGTAGTACAATTCAAGTTTTAGGTATTGAATATGGACCTTTAGCTGGCTTTGGTGCCTTGGACATGAGCTAGGACCTTAAGACTCTGCATGAAAGGAGGACTAGCAGCCGAGTTTCACCGGAGAATGTGAAAAGTGTTCATATGTAGTAAAAACCTAAGAAATTCGTCCGTTTTCGTCATCTGTTATCGAATCGACTTAAAGCCTGATCGTCACATTGGCCGCTCTTCTCTCTGAAACGGTTGTACTTCTCGTGTGCAAAGCTATGTCGCGTGCTGCGGTATGCGGAGACACTAAAATCACCATAGTAGAACACAGATGAAGCATCTAAGTTGATGTAATAGCCAGTAAGAAGTAGTCCAATTCAAGTTTTAGGTATCGATTATTGACTTTTTAGCTGGCTTTGGTGACTTGGACATGAGCTAGGACCTTAACATTCTGCATTAAAGGACGACTAGCAGCCGAGTTGCACGGGAGAATGTGAAAAGTGTTCATATGTAGTAAAAACCTGAGAAATCCGTCCGTTTTCGTCATTTGTTATCGAATTGACTTAAATCAGATCGTCACATTGGCCGCTCTTCTCTCTGAAACGGTTGTACTTCTCGTCTGCAAAGCTATGTCGCGTGCTGCGGTATGCTGAGACACTGAAATCACCATAGTAGAACACAGATGAAGCATCTATGTTGATGTAATAGCCAGTAAGAAGTAGTCCAATTCAAGTTTTAGGTATCGATTATTGACTTTTTAGCTGGCTTTGGTGACTTGGACATGAGCAAGGACCTTAAGATTCTGCATGAAAGGAGGACTAGCAGCCGAGTTGCACGGGAGAATGTGAAAAGTGTTCTTATCTAAAAAAATAAAAAAACCTGAGAAATCCGTCCGTTTTCGTCATTTGTTATCGAATCGACTTAAAGCCAGATCGTCACATTGGCCGCTCTTCTCTCTGAAACGCTAGTACTTATCATCTGCACAGCTATGTCGCGTGCTGCGGTATGCAGAGACACTAAAAGCACCATAGTAGAACACAGATGAAGCTTCTAAGTTGATGTAATAGCCAGTAAGAAGTAGTACAATTCATGTTTTAGGTATCGATTATTGACTTTTTAGCTGGCTTTCGTGCCTTGGACATGAGCTAGGACATTAAGACTCTGCATGAAAGGAGGACTAGCAGCCGAGTTGCATGGGAGAATGTGAAAAGTGTTCATATGTAGTAAAAACCTGATAAATCCGTCCGTTTTCGTCATTTGTTATCGAATCGACTTAAAGCCAGATCGTCAAATTGGCCGCTCTTTTCTCTGAAACGGTTGTACTTATCGTCTGCAAAGCTATGTCACGTGCTGCGGTATGCGGAGACACTAAAATCACCACAGTAGAACACAGATGAAGCTTCTAAGTTGATGTAATATCCAGTAAGAAGTAGTACAATTCGAGTTTTAGGTATCGATTATTGACTTTTTAGCTGGCTTTGGTGCCTTGGACATGAGCTAGGACCTTAAGATTCTGCATTAAAGGAGCACTAGCAGCCGAGTTGCATGGGGGAATGTGAAAAGTGTTGAAAAGTAGTAAAAACCTGAGAAATACGTCCGTTTTCGTCATTTGTTATCGAATCGACTTAAAGCCAGATCGTCACATTGGCCGTTCTTCTCTCTGAAACGGTTGTACTTATCGTCTTCAAAGGTATGTCGCGTGTTGCCGTAGGCGGAAACAGGAAAAGCACCATAGTAGAACACAGATGAAGCTTCTAAGTTGATGTAATAGCCAGTAAGAAGTAGTCCAATTCAAGATTTAGGTACCGATTATTTACTTTTTAGCTGGCATTGGTGCCTTGGACATGAGCTAGGACCTTAAGATTCTGCATGAAAGGAGGACTAGCAGCCGAGGTGCATGGGGGAATGTGAAAAGTGTTCAAATGTAGTAAAAACCTGAGAAATACGTCCGTTTTCGTCATTTGTTATCGAATCGACTTAAAGCCAGATCGTCACATTGGCCGCTCTTCTCTCTGAAACGGTTGTACTTATCGTCTGCAAAGCTATGTCGCGTGCTGCGGTATGCGGAGACACTAAAAGCACCATAGTAGAACACAGATTAAGCTTCTAAGTTGATGTAATACCCAGTAAGATGTAGTAAAATTCAGGTTCTAGTTATCGATTATTGACTTTTTAGCTGGCTTTGGTGCCTTGGACATGAGCTAGGACCTTAACATTCTGCATGAAAGGAGGACTAGCAGCCGAGTTGCACGGGAGAACGTGAAAAGTGTTCATTTGTAGTAAAAACCTTAGAAATCCGTCCGTTTTCGTCATTTGTTATCGAATCGACTTAAAGCCAGATTGTCACATTGGCCGCTCTTCTCTCTGCAACGCTTGTACCTATCGTCTGCAAAGCTATGTCGCGTGCTGCGGTATGCGGAGACACTAAAATCACCATAGTACAACACAGATGAAGCATCTAAGTTGATTTAATAGCCAGTAAGAAGTAATCCAATTCAAGTTTTAGGTATCGATTATTGACTTTTTAGCTGGCTTTGGTGACTTGGACCTGAGCTAGGACCTTAAGACTCTGCATGAAAGGAGGACTAGCAGCCGAGTTGCACGGGAGAATGTGAAAAGTGTTCATATGTAGTAAAAACCTGAGAATCCGTCCGTTTTCGTCATTTGTTATCGAATCGACTTAAAGCCAGATCGTCACATTGGCCGCTCTTCTCTCTGAAACGGTTGTACTTATCGTCTGCAAAGCTATGTCGCGTGCTGCGGTATGCGGAGACACTAAAATCACCATAGTAGAACACAGATCAAGCTTCTAAGTTGATGTAATAGCCAGTAAGAAGTAGTTGAATTCAAGTTTTAGGTATCGATTATTGACTTTTTAGCTGGCTTTGGTGCCTTGGACATGAGCTAGGACCTTAAGATTCTACATGAAAGGCGGACTAGCAGCCGAGTTACACGGGAGGATGTGAAAAGTGTTCATATGTAGTAAAAACCTGAGAAATCCGTCCGTTTCCGTCATTTGTTATCGAATCGACTTAAAGCCAGATCGTCACATTGGCCGCTCTTCTCTCTGAAACGGTTGTACTTATCGTCTGCAAAGCTATGTCACGTGCTGCGGTATGCGGAGACACTAAAATCACCACAGTAGAACACAGATGAAGCTTCTAAGTTGATGTAATATCCAGTAAGAAGTAATACAATTCGAGTTTTAGGTATCGATTATTGACTTTTTAGCTGGCTTTGGTGCCTTGGACATGAGCTAGGACCTTAAGATTCTGCATGAGAGGAGGACTAGCAGCCGAGTTCCACGGGAGAATGTGAAAAGTGTTCAAATGTAGTAAAAACCTGAGAAATACGTCCGTTTTCGTCATTTGTTATCGAATCGACTTAAAGCCAGATCGTCACATTGGCCGTTCTTCTCTCTGAAACGGTTGTACTTATCGTCTTCAAAGGTATGTCGCGTGTTGCCGTAGGCGGAAACAGGAAAAGCACCATAGTAGAACACAGATGAAGCTTCTAAGTTGATGTAATAGCCAGTAAGAAGTAGTCCAATTCAAGATTTAGGTACCGATTATTTACTTTTTAGCTGGCTTTGGTGCCTTGGACATGAGCTAGGACCTTAAGATTCTGCATGAAAGGAGGACTAGCAGCCGAGTTGCATGGGGGAATGTGAAAAGTGTTCAAATGTAGTAAAAACCTGAGAAATACGTCCGTTTTCGTCATTTGTTATCGAATCGACTTAAAGCCAGATCGTCACATTGGCCGCTCTTCTCTCTGAAACGGTTGTACTTATCGTCTGCAAAGCTATGTCGCGTGCTGCGGTATGCGGAGACACTAAAAGCACCATAGTAGAACACAGATGAAGCTTCTAAGTTGATGTAATACCCAGTAAGAAGTAGTAAAATTCAAGTTCTAGTTATCGATTATTGACTTTTTAGCTGGCTTTGGTGCCTTGGACATGAGCTAGGACCTTAACATTCTGCATGAAAGGAGGACTAGCAGCCGAGTTGTACGGGAGAACGTGAAAAGTGTTCATTTGTAGTAAAAACCTTAGAAATCCGTCCGTTTTCGTCATTTGTTATCGAATCGACTTAAAGCCAGATCGTCACATTGGCCGCTCTTCTCTCTGAAACGGTTGTACTTATCGTCTGCAAAGCTATGTCGCGTGCTGCGGTATGCGGAGACACTAAAATCACCATAGTAGAACACAGATGAAGCATCTAAGTTGATTTAATAGCCAGTAAGAAGTAATCCAATTCAAGTTTTAGGTATCGATTATTTTTTTAGCTGGCTTTGGTGCCTTGGACATGAGCTAGGACCTTAAGATTCTGCATGAAAGGAGGACTAGCAGCCGAGTTGCACGGGAGAATGTGAAAAGTGTTCATATGCAGTAAAAACCTGAGACATCCGTCCGTTTTCGTCATTTGTTATCGAATCGACTTAAAGCCAGATCGTCACATTGGCCGCTCTTCTCTCTGAAACGGTTGTACTTATCGTCTGCAAAGCTATGTCGCGTGCTGCGGTATGCGGACACACTAAAAGCACCATAGTAGAACACAGATGAAGCATCTAAGTATGTAATAGCCAGTAAGAAGTAATCCAATTCAAGTTTTAGGTATTGAATATTGACCTTTTAGCTGGCTTTGGTGCCTTGGACATGAGCTAGGACCTTAAGATTCTGCATTAAAGGAGGACTAGCAGCCGAGTTGCATGGGAGAATGTGAAAAGTGTTCATATGTAGTTAAAACCTGAGAAATCCGTCCGTTTTCGTCATTTGTTATCGAATCGACTTAAAGCCAGATCGTCACATTGGCCGCTCTTCTCTCTGAAACGGTTGTACTTATCGTCTTCAAAGGTATGTCGCGTGCTGCGGTATGCGGAGACACTAAAATCACCATAGTAGAACACAGATCAAGCTTCTAAGTTGATGTAATAGCCAGTAAGAAGTAGTTGAATTCAAGTTTTAGGTATCGATTATTGACTTTTTAGCTGGCTTTGGTGCCTTGGACATGAGCTAGGACCTTAAGATTCTACATGAAAGGCGGACTAGCAGCCGAGTTGCACGGGAGAATGTGAAAAGTGTTCATATGTAGTAAAAACCTGAGAAATCCGTCCGTTTCCGTCATTTGTTATCGAATCGACTTAAAGCCAGATCGTCACATTGGTCGCTCTTCTCTCTGAAACGGTTGTACTTATCATCTGCACAGCTATGTCGCGTGCTGCGGTATGCAGAGACACTAAAAGCACCATAGTAGAACACAGATGAAGCTTCTAAGTTGATGTAATAGCCAGTAAGAAGTAGTACAATTCAAGATTTAGGTATCGATTATTGACTTTTTAGCTGGCTTTCGTGCCTTGGACATGAGCTAGGCACTTAAGACTCTGCATAAAAGGAGGACTAGCAGCCGAGTTCCATGGGAGAATGTGAAAAGTGTTCATATGTAGTAAAAACCTGATAAATCCGTCCGTTTTCGTCATTTGTTATCGAATCGACTTAAAGCCAGATCGTCACATTGGCCGCTCTTCTCTCTGAAACGGTTGTACTTATCATCTGCACAGCTATGTCGCGTGCTGCGGTATGCAGAGACACTAAAAGCACCATAGTAGAACACAGATGAAGCTTCTAAGTTGATGTAATAGCCAGTAAGAAGTAGTACAATTCATGTTTTAGGTATCGATTATTGACTTTTTAGCTGGCTTTCGTGCCTTGGACATGAGCTAGGACCTTAAGATTCTGCATGAAAGGAGGACTAGCAGCCGAGTTGCACGGGAGAATGTGAAAAGTGTTCATATGTAGTAAAAACCTGATAAATCCGTCCGTTTTCGTCATTTGTTATCGAATCGACTTAAAGCCAGATCGTCAAATTGGCCGCTCTTTTCTCTGAAACGGTTGTACTTATCGTCTGCAAAGCTATGTCACGTGCTGCGGTATGCGGAGACACTAAAATCACCACAGTAGAACACAGATGAAGCTTCTAAGTTGATGTAATATCCAGTAAGAAGTGGTACAATTCGAGTTTTAGGTATCGATTATTGACTTTTTAGCTGGCTTTGGTGCCTTGGTCATGAGCTAGGACCTTAAGATTCTGCATGAAAGGCGGACTAGCAGCCGAGTTCCACGGGAGAATGTGAAAAGTGTTCATATGTAGTAAAAACCTGAGAAATCCGTCCGTTTCCGTCATTTGTTATCGAATCGACTTAAAGCCAGATCGTCACATTGGCCGCTCTTCTCTCTGAAACGGTTGTACTTATCGTCTGCAACGCTATGTCGCGTGCTGCGGTATGCGGAGACACTAAAATCACCATAGTAGAACACAGATGAAGCTTCTAAGTTGATGTAATAGCCAGTAAGAAGTAGTCCAATTCAAGATTTAGGTATCGATTATTGACTTTTTAGCTGGCTTTGGTGCCTTGGACATGAGCTAGGACCTTAAGAGTCTGCATGAAAGGAGGACTAGCAGCCGAGTTCCACGGGAGAATGTGAAAAGTGTTCATATGTAGTATAAACCTGAGAAATCCGTCCGTTTTCGTGATTTGTTATCGAATCGACTTAAAGCCAGATCGACACATTGGCCGCTCTTCTCTCTGAAACGGTTGTACTTATCGTCTGCAAAGCTATGTCGCGTGCTGCGGTATGCTGAGACACTAAAAGCACCATAACAGAACACAGATGAAGCTTCTAAGTTGATGTAATAGCCAGTAAGAAGTGGTACAATTCGAGTTTTAGGTATCGATTATTGACTTTTTAGCTGGCTTTGGTGCCTTGGTCATGAGCTAGGACCTTAAGATTCTGCATGAAAGGCGGACTAGCAGCCGAGTTCCACGGGAGAATGTGAAAAGTGTTCATATGTAGTAAAAACCTGAGAAATCCGTCCGTTTCCGTCATTTGTTATCGAATCGACTTAAAGCCAGATCATCACATTGGCCGCTCTTCTCTCTGAAACGGTTGTACTTATCGTCTGCAACGCTATGTCGCGTGCTGCGGTATGCGGAGACACTAAAATCACCATAGTAGAACACAGATGAAGCTTCTAAGTTGATGTAATAGCCAGTAAGAAGTAGTCCAATTCAAGATTTAGGTATCGATTATTGACTTCTTAGATGGCTTTGGTGCCTTGGACATGAGCTAGGACCTTAAGATTCTGCATGAAAGGAGGACTAGCAGCCGAGTTCCACGGGAGAATGTGAAAAGTGTTCATATGTAGTATAAACCTGAGAAATCCGTCCGTTTTCGTGATTTGTTATCGAATCGACTTAAAGCCAGATCGACACATTGGCCGCTCTTCTCTCTGAAACGGTTGTACTTATCGTCTGCAAAGCTATGTCGCGTGCTGCGGTATGCTGAGACACTAAAAGCACCATAACAGAACACAGATGAAGCTTCTAAGTTGATGTAATAGCCAGTAAGAAGTAGTACAATTCAAGTTTTAGGTATTGAATATGGAACTTTAAGCTGGCTTTGGTGCCTTGGACATGAGCTAGGACCTTAAGATTCTGCATGAAAGGAGGACTAGCAGCCGAGTTGCACGGGAGAATGTGAAAAGTGTTCATATGTAGTTAAAACTTGAGAAATCCGTCCGTTTTCGTCATTTGTTATCGAATCGACTTAAAGCCAGATCGTCACATTGGCCGCTCTTCTCTCTGAAACGGTTGTACTTATCGTCTTCAAAGGTATGTCGCGTGTTGCTGTAGGCGGAAACAGGAAAAGCACCATAGTAGAACACAGATGAAGCTTCTAAGTTGATGTAATAGCCAGTAAGAAGTAGTCCAATTCAAGATTTAGGTATCGATTATTGACTTCTTAGATGGCTTTGGTGCCTTGGACATGAGCTAGGACCTTAAGATTATGCATGAAAGGAGGACTAGCAGCCGGGTTGCATGGGGGAATGTGAAAAGTGTTCAAATGTAGTAAAAACCTGAGAAATACGTCCGTTTTCGTCATTTGTTATCGAATCGACTTAAAGCCAGATCGTCACATTGGCCGCTCTTCTCTCTGAAACGGTTGTACTTATCGTCTGCAAAGCTATGTCGCGTGCTGCGGTATGCGGAGACACTAAAAGCACCATAGTAGAACACAGATTAAGCTTCTAAGTTGATGTAATACCCAGTAAGAAGTAGTAAAATTCAAGTTTTAGTTATCGATTATTGACTTTTTAGCTGGCTTTGGTGCCTTGGA